>NW_028292585.1:8336103-8696225 GCF_029948245.1 Actinia tenebrosa | reverse complement strand
AGGTAACCCATCACTCACTCGAACACCAATAATGCATTTTAACACAACATTACATAGTGGTCCTCCTACAAGGTATCCCACGACGTTTTTCCAAACGTCATCTTGCTTTTCTCCAAAACCTTCAAATGATAGTTGGATACATGCAAACCATCCCATGTTGCTTTTCCTAGACGCATTACCTTATGCGATTCCCCCAATGTATTCCATTGTACATTGTGTACATTCCAAAGAGCTATCAGTGTGATTGCCAATGTCGATACAAAGAGATATTAACCAATGAGGGCGGCAAATAGCTCTTTATTCGCCAATAATTAACTTATTAAAGCAAATCTGGAAACTTCATAAATACCTTTGAGAATGAATATCTAGCCCAATGCCCTTTGTAACAGCATTACATGTTAAAACTGCGACCCCATCACCTAGAGGCAATGGAGCAAGCCATGCTGGGTTGCACAAGAACTTTGGTGATGGACACTCTTTCTCCATGTGACAGCATGTGGCTGAGGGTTTGAGCCCATCACCAGTACACGTGGGGTAATTGTTACCACAAAAACATGCTTTTCCGCTAGAGATTGAATAAAAGATACATGCAAAGCATGAATATATAGAGGATATTACATGGGCGCGCGCGCGGAGATACGAATTTTATCTTCGAGTGTTAAAAAGATCTCTCACGAGTGAGCGTAGCGAACGAGTGAGAGATTTTCAGCACGAGAAGATAAAATTCGTATCTCCAAGCGGCCATGTAATATTCTGTTTATTATATAATTATCAATAACGTATGTTTTGGCTTTTTCAGGCAATTCTTTCCGTGTATTTTTGAATAGCCATCGCAATGGTGTTATTTTCACACGTGAAAATAACATGTTGTTTTCACGTGTGAAGATATCAATTTTTCGAAATAGAGAAAAATAGATATTTCATTGGTAATTATGTAATAAATATTTTTATTATAAAGAATGGGTTTTTAACAAATACATGAATTGATTAATGCATGAATAAGTGTATGACTTGATGAACACATATGAAATAGAAAGAATAAAGCAAGCAAGCAAGCAAGCAAGCAAGCAAGCAAGCAAGCAAGCAAGATACATACCAGAGGGCTAATCGCTTCAATAAGAAATTGAGAAACAATTCTAAACTCACCTTGCTGATGTATATTCTAGACAATGACATTGTGTTTGATTCCCCAACTCTACAAGAGCGGTCTTGATGATATGATGAAATTCCTTCACATAATAACCTCCCTCGCTATTAGCAATGAATGCTTTGCTTTCTATCTGAACTGTCGGTGTTGTACCAGTTAAAGCAAGGTTCCTTGCAACCTCTGAATTTATCTATGGAAATATAAATAGGTTAGGTTTATCATGAATGATAATGATGGCAGATGATATATAGATGAGTTTACTGTGTGTTAGTATAAGGATAATCAGTCTCGTCATGTAAATATCATTTCATTGAGCTTATTTATATTTAAGTATTAAAACAAAGTTTTTAGTTAAAGCCTTGTTGTCCAATTTATGTCGTAAAAAGAGCAAAATCAGGCCAAGCCACAAAAAGGCAAGCCAACGAGAAAGGGAGCTAGTGGGCAAGGCCAGGCAAAAATAGTTTTAGTCTTGAAATACTTACAGGTACTATAGATATTTACCTTTGAACTACATCCAACCTGTAACCGAAGAAAGTAGCTTTTTCCAGGAAGTATAACACTACTTGTAAGACCTATTTCATCTTTTTCTACAACACTTATTATCCAAGAGCAGTCGTCCAAATGAACTGCAAAAGACTGCATGAAGAAAGCCAAAAGAAAAACCACTTGGAATGTGTTTTTGACAAAGCTGTGGCGAAAATAATATAAGGAGAGCTTTATCATGTCTTAAGTCTTTTGTTTTCAGTATCAGTTAAGGTCTTTTTAGAGTTCTTATTTCATTAAACGATATCGAAAGAAGAGACGGAATACACTTAAAGTTTGAAAGACCGCCATTTTGCAAGAATCTCACCTTACCACAGGGATACCAATTAGCGACAGGAACCCCACTTTGAGTCTATGATTTTGTTAATTTTGCGTCGAAATTTTATTTTATCTTTGCTGTATAAGCTTGTTGTCCTCCGATCCTTTGTAGCTCTTATGATGTTTTAAACATTTTAAAATTACTTTAAAATCAAATGAATCAAATAAAAAGCTTAGATATGTACAAAACTCATAACTCATAGTCTATTTGCAATTGTATATATTACTGAATTTCTTCCTACCTGATGAATTTTCCTTACTAGATGCGCAAGCTTTTGAAAAATGAACAGTTTTTCTCTTTTTTAGATAGAGAAACTGAGTGAACGAGCTCGTCATTACACATGTTCTTATTTATGTATATATGACGCACCCGTCACTCAATCTTCTAATGCAAACGAGTAAAAGAGGTCCCAGCTTTCGAGGCACTCAAACCAAATGTACTGGATTAATAAAAACGACAACTTCTATACAGTCGATTAACATACGTCATAACTGACGTCACAATTGATCAAGCCTACGTAAGGATCAATTAGAACGTTTCGTCATTCTCCTTATAAGGTCGCATTTGAGCCACATCATGGTCAGCGGTGTAAAACTAAGACAGTTGAAAAAAAACACTAGTCCCTTGTGACTTTGACTTCTATCAAGTTTTTCTAATCGTATAATTTGTCTGTTTTGGCATGTAGGATGTCGTATTATTTTTTCTATTTGGCTTTCTTGCTATCAAATGAACTGGGCTGCCTGTGGTACTGACTGTAGTGAGGACTAGCTGGTCACCCTGTGGATAATAATTTGCGGTGACATGAGCACTATACCTTCGATTCCAAGATGGCGGCCAGGGAAGCATGTTCAAAAGTTGTCCACAAACTCCACGCTGTATCTTTAATAAAGAGCGGAATACGACAACCATGGTGGGAAAAAAGAACTCTCAAAGCCCTTGGACTCACAAAGCTTCACAAGGTGGTCATCCATAAGAATACTCCAGCAGTAAATGGCCTTTTACGTTCGGTAAAACATCTAATAGATGTCAGGCCTGTGAATGTGGTTGATCCATACAAAACCTCAGTAGAACACTCAACAGCAAACGAACAAGGAACACCAGTATTTCTGAAAGCTAATGGAGAGTTTGATTATACGAAATATCAAGATTTTATTACCTCGAATTCAAAGGAAACTAAAACAACGAGAAATTGAACTGCCAAAAACTCAGTTAAAGGAGGAAAAGATTTCTTTAATACGTACATACCTTATTGTTTGTACATTAACATCTGGACGTGATCGTTGAGGTTATTCATCTGCAATTGTCAACAAAGACGCGAAGTCGAATAATGTTGTCAAATGCCACAATTTTGCACCATCTCGTGATGGCAACCATGGCAGGAAATATTATATAAAATCATGAATCCCGACTGCAATCAACAATTTTCAAGGGAACATAATGTTATGTGAGATTTCTGGCCTAACCTGGTTTCTACTAATGCTGCATTATCAATAAAAGCCGATATACAACGGACAAGTGCTACTTTAGTATAATAAATATTTGCCAAACTAAAGGTCATGCAAATGAAGAAATAGTTGATTACATCTTTGTTTTCCCCCCCTGATTTTCAGATCATTGAATTTTCTATGTGACAACAACTAAAATAGTAAACAACTTATCTAATTTAGGTGACGTCAGCTATTTAACTGTTTGACTAAATTCACTCTAGTTTCATGTCCAATAGTACAATGTGTCTGATACATCAAAATAAAGAGCTCCAAAGACTAAATGTTCTTTTCTTTAAAATTATTTAAAAATTCAAAAATGGTTTTAATATCAAATATCATTTATACAAATCTAGTTCACATATTTTGGTATTATTTCATTACAGATGCTAGAGTGATTTTACTTATTTATTTATTTATTTTTATTAAATACTAAAGTTAGAAGTACAAACAGATAGTTAAATAAGTACTGACTTTACAAAAAATAACAAAAGCATAAAATACAGGGGGGGGGGGGATGCAAAGGGCGGCTTAACAGAAATAGTTTGTTTGTGAAGAAACAGTAATGATGAAAAGGTAAATTATACACTGTGAAAAGATGAAAAAACTTACTGACGTTTCGGATGCTAGTCCTTTGCCTTTTTTACTCCGACGAAGGACTAGTTTTTTCATCTTTTCACGGTGTATAATTTACCTTTTCATCATTACTGTTTCATTAGAAACACCGACGCAGCTCACACTAGTTTTTAGCTAGTTATATCTTCTTGTGAAGAAACAGTAAACAATCAGTGCATAGTAGTAGAATGTTTTCTTTTGTTGTACTTTAACTGTAAATCATTAGGATGCAACTTTGTTGGCTAAATAAAAACACTCTTTATGCCACTGTTTTCATTACTACGCTCTGGTCAAGACTACAGTCGTAACATGAAAGTCAGGTAATAAGCTGCTGACAATCTGAGATAAACATCATTTGTGAGGGATCCAGTTATTAAAAAAGTTTGCTCTATGAAGAATGATTTGCCATGGTGCTAGTTATAGAACGATGTATTTAATTATTCTTAAGAATATTATTTTCCATATTAAAAATTTATCCAATTTAAATCAATTTTATTACATAATCACGAAAACGTGACAATATGTTCTTTGCTAATGATGCTGTTACTTTTGTTTTGTCAAATGACTCTTTCATCCATTCAATGAAGATATAATTATTTTAAATGTTCATGACCATATTATATGATCTCACTTGTACTGGCCGCATATAATTGATCCAGCAAGTTATAAAATACCTATTCTTCGATTGCACATTATGTCGTCGCGGCCATGTTGGTGCCATTTAAAAAAATTTCCAGGAGGCTAGAGTTGGTTATTTTTGGTATGCAAGATGCAATTTAAAAAAATTTATAAGAATGAAAGTCTAAAATAAATTTAAAAAGATCTTTGTATTTAACAACATTTTCTAACGTTTTTGACCTTGATTCTTTTGGCATACGTTTTTGATATGTTTTGCTTGAATAAACTTTCAATGTTTAGCCGTGCTGGCAAGTGCTTACTGCTCATTAATGTACCTCCATGATCATTGCTGTCATATTTATTTACTTGACTTTTGCAAAGTCTGCAGCCCTTTGTGTATCTTGACTCCCGTGCTTTGCTTGAATAAAATCTCCTCGGCAGACAAAAAAGTTCGACTTGGGCGAGTCTAATATTTATGAATACTTGGTCAGTTACTATCAACTGGAAGTCCTTTTTCCATGCCATCACAGTGACAATCAGTAGTTTTGTACAGTCCATTTTATGTGATGCAAGACGGCCATGATAATTCTTTCACTCAAAAAATTTCCAAGTAGGTGATGTCATCTTGGCATAGGTAATAAAGTTAGCTAAATTTGAACAATTTACCAAAATGTTATATCCTATAAACTGACTTCAAATGCCCAATGTTGAGAATAATTATCTGAGCAAGTATTCAGTATAAGTCCATTTTCTTTTACTTTGTCGCTGTCAAGACATAATCCAGACTTCTTGTGCCGTAACCTATTGATATCTTTTTCATATTCCCAGTGCTGCAGAAACAAAAAAAAAATAAATCAAACTTGCGATTTTCAAGTCTCTGTAACAAGAGTTGAGCTTTGCAGCCGACTTAACCTATAATTTACCTGAAGCATTTCATTATCATTACATTCTTGTAATAAAGGTGCTTCCTGAGAATTAGTACTAGAAGCTGTTAAACATGCTGATTCATGCTTTAATAGAGAACTCTTGGTCAGGGACCACATCTGAAATAGTAGCAAAACAAATGTGTTATTAAGAACAGGCTATTTGTGTCCTAGAGGCCCTTGTATTCTAAAGACTTCAGTCAATAAAACATTTTATCTCCATTACTCTTCCCATCCATTCCTTTCTAATTTTTCTACCCATTCTGTCCTGCCATACCAACCCTATCCCACTTGAGTCTACTTCCATTACTCTTCCCTTCCATTTCTTTCTACTTTTTCTACCTTCTATATATATGTCCTGTTAGTACTTCCATACCTGTTCTAAACTACTCTACCTTTCTTTCATTCATTCATTTTCTTTCTTTTTTCTTTACATCCTTTTCTTTCCTCTTGTGGGAATGTACCAACCTGGTTTCCACCACCACCATGGCACTCATACAGACCAACATTTTGTCCAGTTAAATGGCCCAGCGTATCGATACACTGACTACCCTGCTTGATCTCACCAAAAGCTTTTGTATCATCATCATGAGGAACCCTGGATTCAAAAATAAAATTAATGCATGATTTGATTTAGGAAAAAGTTAAAGTATAGCATCTTGCCTCACTATTCTCTTGCAGTGCGTCTGTGTACAATTATACTCAGGGTTGCCTTTATTAATACTCTTAAACCATCCCATTCCTCCTCTGTACCAGGGTACTGCAATCATTGAGTAGAAACTATAATTTTTTTTGGAAATTCCATTGAGGAACTAGAGATTGTGTCATTCAGGTTTCTGTTATAATAGCCTATGCCTTACAGCTTGTAAACATATATATCTTTTAAATCCATATCTGTAATATCACTGGCATTAATAAATTTATCTGGAGATTAAAGATCTAGTTACATCTTATTAAGGACTAGATAAAAATTTTCATTGATGACATACTGCATATGAGGGAGTTCAGGAGAGAAATATAAGAACACAAATGAATAAAAACAACATCAGGCTCTTAACTTTATTATTTTGTTTATCATACATTAAAAAAAGGAAGGAAGGAAGGGAGGGAAGGAGGTAGGGAGGGAGGGAGGGAGGGAGGGAGGGAGGGAGGGAGGGAGGGAGGGAGGGAGGGAGGGAGGGAGGGAGGGAGGGAGGGAGGAAGGACGGAAGGGAGAGAGGAAGGAAATTGAAATGAAATATTATGGTTTTTCTTATTATCCACATATATGTCAACCCACAAGTTGTAATATTAACATATGCCTAATATTAACATATGCCTAATTTAATATCCTGCCAGACTTACTTGAGTTCTGGGTAAACATTCTGTACAAACCACTTGAAGGGTTTGCATTTCAGCTTTTTTCTGAGCTCTAGACGCTGTTCAATGCTAAAATGATTGGGGATAAGAAAACAAAGATATTGAAATAAATAAAACTGTGAAACATTAAATGTGATTTCATACATTTCATAAAGAATATCCATAATGAAAACTTACTTTCCATAGGGTGTATTCTTGGCATATGGAACAGCTGCGTAATAATATTTTTTATACTCATCCATCCACACTTCTACAGCTCTTCTAGTATTTCTGGAGGAAAAAATCAGGTTGAAGGTTTCATATTGGTAGAATAAAAATGATTAAAAAATTGAAAAATTACATAATTAAAAACATTTCAACCTCCAATAGCCTGCAAAGTGGTGTTTTGCGGAGGTTTACACCCTCACTCTAGCAGGTGTGCTTTTTATTGCAAAGTTTCAAATCTCATGTGATTACCTATGTTGCAAAATGCTCATTTTTCATAAGGTTGCACTTTAAAATAAGTTTGCATGATCACTTTTTGACTGCCACAGAAAACCACAAAAAACTATTAAATAAATACATGATTGCATAAATGCAGAAATTAATCAACATAATGCCAGTAGAGTTTGCAAGGCCGAGAAAAAGTATATCACCAGTAGTACTTACTTTTGAAAAATATTCATACTTCCGCCAGGAAATTTATAAGGGTGTCTATTACGGAAAACATGACCAACTCTAGAACAAGGAATGATTTCCATGGTACCACCACACTGCCAGGTTCTAAAGGATATTTCTGGATAAACATTAAAAACATATCAATTGACATATTTTTGTTATTGGCAACATTAATTATTACAGAAAAAAAGGTTACAAATGAGTAGCTGGTTAAAATAAACAGGACCTCTTGTACCGCTGATGTTCTTTGGCTGTGCCTGGTTTAACCCAATGTAACTTATCCTACCAGCACTACCCAACACCTTCCCAGCCTTGACAACACTCTGCTGAAGTTGGCCGCCCACTTGCCACACACTTCTGAAGACGAATCATTGGCCATAAGATGGTCAACCAATGATTGGTCCACAGTTTGCAAAATTTCAATAAATTGGCATGACTAGACAACTATGTAACAGTTCATTAACAACTTAACAAAACCTAATGCGAAGGTTGAACCTGGCATCCATTAGTCTAATGGCAGTCTTTTCCTGTCCTTCCATCATTCAACCTTTCATCTGGTAGAATTTTTTCCGATTATTTCAGGATTCATTTACGATTATTTTAAACTAGCATGCATCTAAAAGTTTTTTTCTTACCAAGGTTTTCACCTCCCCAGACATCCATCATCATGTCATACTTGCCCAGAGTTGCAAACCACTCTTTACCTATTGAGAAAAGTCCTCCTGCTATAACTGGGGTTCTGAAAAATACACATATTTGAAACTGAAAAGTGTGAAGACAACAGTCATTCACAAAATGCTGGGTCACTAAAAACTTAAAGCAGGGTTTGAGGGAGAGATGGCTTGGCCAAAGTTGTGTACATCAAGTAATGGAAGTTCAGGAAAATTTGAACAGTGCACACTCTTTCTTTGACCTTCTCCCCTCTTGGAATCACACACAGACACACACAAACTAAGTTACTATAGTGAATACCTCGTCCCCCATCCCCCCTCCCCCCAGGTATGGATGTCCTAATTCGAAGTACTTATATTTAGTACACAGTAGTTTCAATAATAATTATAAAAACATACTTGATGGGCATAGTAGGCTTTCCCTGCCTCTCTGAAATTATTCTGGCTGGTAGGAAGTCCCATTTGAAATTTAAATTCCATCCAAATCCTGAAAAACATTGATACAAAAAATGGTTTTCTTAGAAACTGCACATAATGTAATTTAGCATGTTTAACTTTTATTGTCTGGGATTACCCCTACATAAGGGTGGAACCTCTACATTACGGATACTAAAGGGCCAGAAAAAAGTGCCCATGATACAGAAGTGTAATGAAGAATGTATTAGTGAAATGAAAAACTTTGCTGGAACCTAAATATCTGTCCATAATATCATAGTCTGAGGTGTCTGGGTAATATGTGGGTGTATGTAACAAAGAGGTGTTCGTAAGGAGAGGTTCCACTGTGTATTTGCAGATTTCATACATGTAAAGTACATGTATGTGGGACTGGAGGGCATTTTGAGAGTAATCCAGTACTGTTCGAAAGCTGGATTTTCATTGCTCCCTAAGTAAAGTACTGCTTTTGTAAGGTTAGGTTTAGTGATATTGTTTGGATGACCAATCTATTGTTTTTTAATCCAATCATGTAACTCATTCCGAGCGGCACGGGCTGGCTCCATTTCAAGACATAGTATCTGTCACATAATACAGGTGTACCAATGAAGTGAAACCTCAGTCACCTGAGAAGATTAAAGTATTCACTCCCAACATACATTATTCCAATATTCATCTGTTATTTATTTCAGTTGGATGCCTTGTAACATTCATTTTTATCAATACTTATAATACTAAATATTTCGCACACCTCCTCTTAAATCAGATGAAGATCCCAGGTATTCAAATGTGTCCATGTTGATGACGTCTATTATTGGTGATACCACAGTTTTGGGATTCTGAAAAGATAAAACAGTAGGTAACTTAATAAAAGATTTTAAAAAGTTCTAAATGGGAATTAGCAGTGCATTCTCTATGGAGTAGCTATTTAACTTTCGAGATCTCAATAGTATTTTTGTAAAGCCGGGAAACCCAAAGGAAAGCCTTTAAATCACAAGAGGAAACCAGCAAGCAACTATACTTACATATGCCAACAAGTTCAGAAATGGAACACAGGTTACATTGGTGCGTGTGTGTGTCTTGGGGCAGGGGGCAGGAGAGAGGGAGGAGGGGAGAGGGAGGAGGGGAGAGGGAGAGGGGCTTTCTTACCACTACATTATCCCTGCTTTCAGACGACATGGTAGTCCCTAAATACAGACATTATAAAGTTGGGCTGACAATTATCGTACCTCTTTAATCCTGAGTAGTAAAGGTTCAAGCCAATTTTTACTGCATTCACAATGACTGTCCAAGAATGTCAGAACCTCCCCTTTGGCTATGTCTGCACCTTTGACTCTTGACCGAATCAAACCTAAACATGAAAACACATAATCTTGAGTACCAAGAAAACTTGGGTAATCATGTACTTCATGATTAGCCAATAGGTGTTGATCAACATGCAGCAGACTGCTGGCAGATCATTCGGGGCTCACAATAACAGCCAATCATCAATAGCTGAGCAGAATTTGAACTTGTCCATTCAAACATTTACCTGGCCAGTCATTTTGACCAGTGCCGTTAATCAAGAAACAAATATAGCTGAGCTGAAACTAATTTGGCCAGTGGTCATAAAAGGTGATTGACTGATCATTATTTAAGGTTCTGTCCTTGGTCAATAGGGACCTAAGCTGCAGGACGGCAATGTGGGTGACAACTTCGGCGAAATTGAAGGGCTTCAACCTTCTATTGTATTACTATTTTGTGTTTACCTAGTATTTTACTCAATAAACATCTCCCTTTTAGAGTGAAATGTCGTCTTTTGGGAGCGCTTTACTTATAACGAAAATCAGCAAAGATAAGCTTTTGGTAGCCGTTCTCTTTAGTACGTGAAAATAGGACAGTTTACGTCTTACTTTCAGCATAAGACGGCAATGATGCATAGTATTTCGTACATTCCAACGAGTATCTATTGAATAGCGCAATTAGTGCTATTGTATGTTTGCCGTCTGCGTCGTCATTGCTGTCCTGCAGCTTAAGGTCCCTAATATTTCACCAACACTTCACACAACAGCATTTGGCAAAGCAACAGCAACACTTAAAAAAGCAATAATCTGACATATTTACCTTCTCGTTTTTGATTTCTGATGAGTTTAACCTTTGGTAGTCTAAGAAGCTCTTTGCCATCCTCAGCTGTGAACAAAGACAGTCAGCACCTTAATATTATCTCTCTTCTTAATTTATTTCTATATAATTGTCAACATCGATTCAATAATAATTAATAGACAAAGTGAGTGAGCATGCATCCTCTGCTCTCATTGATTAGAAAATCTAAAACAACATTGAATCTAAAACTTTTTTGACCTTATCACCGTGTCACATGTTTAATTACCCTAAGGCTTGTGAAACGAAACCTCCGATCAACTTAAGACTATTTTACTAAATATATCAAATTCGTAATTTTGGGCTACCTGTGTTTGGTGATCCACAGGTAACCCAAACATTTGCTTGGAAATACAACAATATACATGTAGGTACATGGACTGAAATTGTTTTGCTACTTACGGTCATCACTAAAATCATCCACCAAAATGATTTCTTTGAGAAGCTTTGGTGGGCTTTTATTGATGGTGCTGTAAATAAATAAAATATATCATGAATAATTTTCCAGTTTGATCATGATTATATTTATCTTTTTTAAAAGCCTAAATTCTGGTGGCAACATAGTAGTACAAGTTTTTTAACAACTTAATGGGACTTCTCATTATTTATCACAAAAAATTTTTTTCCCAATAGACCAGTTTCAAATTCTAAGTCACCGCTGTGTTCCTTGATTACAGACTCATTTGCACAGGGTTAGCCTCGTATCAGTGTTTAAATATTCACAAATACCAACGGTAAAGTAAAGAATCCACAACTTCAACAATACAAACACTTTGAAGCTCGACGGACCTTGACTGCAACACGTGAATATTCTGCACAAACTCAAGGCTAACCCTGTGCAAATGAGTCTGTAATCAAGGAACACAGCGGTAATTTGGAATTCTAAACGGGTCTATTCAGATCATATCTAACCAATGCTTTGGTAGTGAAATTATACCTCTTTACCTTGGGTGTAATTATTGTTTCCCATTCAGACCACATACGTGTCATTCCCCAGAATTCTTCTTTTCATTGTTGAACTGCTGCACATGATAAGCTGAATATAGATACAACTCAAACAAAGAATCTTACAAATAAGATTCTTCATTTGAGTGGTATTCAAATGCATGTGTCTTCTCTTGTTCAACCATTAAACGAAGAAATAATACTATAGGGAATGACACCTGGAGGTCTGAAATGGAAAAACTATATAAAAATTATATCCATAGGAAAGAGGTCTATTCACTTATACAGCTAAATTATTTTTCTACCAAACAAGTACAAAAAAAAGACCTTCTACAAACCTGACAACTGTGCGAAGAAGTGCACTTCTACCTTCATTATGGAAACAAATAATAACAGAGGTTGTTGGCAAATCATCTGGCCAAACTGTCTTCTGGCATCTGAATAAAGCAATGAGTAAAACATGCTTGAAACTCCTAATTTCATCAAACATTGAAACAAACTTTGTACCGATCAGTTCAGTAAGTCAGCTGACATCAACAGCCACCCATAGATCAAGTTTGAGAATGTTGTATGTTACGTTTTTTCTTTTTACGAAGGGGAACTGAAACTATTATTGGTATAGAGTTGGTAGTGTAGGTTGGTAGAATGTCGGTTTCATTCAGTATAAATGGCTTGAGTTTGATGGTGTTAATATAATAATTAGAGTGAAGGCATTTAACCTGTTAAATAAAAATTATTAGTCAACGTGTAAAAATCAAATAGACACAAAAGAAAACAATGGAATTAGGGACTACTAATTTGTATTAGTTTAATATCTATTCCACAGGTTTAATGACTTCACTCTAATATATTTATATTAGAAAAAGAAATCTGCCTAACACCGACTAGTTTGACAGACATTTGAATCTTTATCATAATCTTAATTGTAGTCTATAAAACACCAGTTTAATAAACTAGTTATTTACTGAGGGGTTAATAGATCTCTAACATTGTTTATTTAAAAAATCTGATTGACATTTGATTGACAGGTTGAAGATAACTTGATGATGGATCGCTGGTGGCCTGCCTGAGTTGTAATAAATAATTGTTATTTTATCTCTGAAATTATTCAAAGGCATTTCCAATCTTTGTCAGAAAAATGTCAATTGTCAAATGTCAAAAATCTGATTGACATTTGATTGACAGGTTGAAGATAACTTGATGATGGATCGCTGGTGGCCTGCCTGAGTTGTAATAAATAATTGTTATTTTATCTCTGAAATTATTCAAAGGCATTTCCAATCTTTGTCAGAAAAATGTCAATTGTTTGTTAATATAATGTACCTTTACAGTATGCGGGTCGATTTGGTAGAAATACAAATACATGTACATGTTTTATAATCTAATAAGAATAAGAAATAAAGGATTCACTTACTCTGGGTCTCTAACTTCTGGTACTTGTCTGTCAAAAGCTACTTTATCACTGACTTTTAAATTATAAGCATTTCTTGCATAAGCATCTTCTCCTTCCTTGAATCCATTTTTTGACATATAAGCCACAGGATCAAGGTCGCTGATTTTACGTGCATCATATATATACTCAACATCAACTACATCAGCTTTGTTCTGAAAGTTGAAGAAAAGGACATCATGGTTTAGGACTATTGGCAGTGCTTGGAGAATGGCAGCTTGTTGTTTTGTCAAGCACTTATCAAAAATATTCTCTCCGACCACCCACCACTCCGAACTCTTTAAGGAGTGTAAGACATTTAAGAGTTTAAGACATGCTAAATATATCCACCTTTTAGGTGCGACTAGTGCTAGGGGGCAGTGGACACTGGTCTGGTTGCCATGGTTATCTCTGCAAATGAGCTGGTTAGTTATGTTCAGCCCTTGCAGCCTTGCACTCAACCCAAACTCATCACTATGAAAGTTTTAGCAATCTCTAGGAGCTGGTAAGGGAATTTCCCATTAGGTTTGCCACACATTTTCTAGGAGGATGGTACATACTGTCATTTTGTATTTCTAAAGTGGGAGGGACATCACAGATCATGCTAGTCAACACCCTCCTAGATATTACTCCATTCCAGGTTAACACAAAGCATCTACCAGGCCTAGGTACCACCCAACCTACATAGTCATACCCATTAATATAAACCCCATGAGAGCTAAGAGTTTTCCCCAAGAAGATGACAGCAGGATACTGGCCAGGCCTATAGGGATTTCAACTCTTAACTATACACAGTAGTCCTCAAGTCTGGTAGGCCACAATGTACTACAAGTCTCTTACTACCAAAAGAATTTACTAAAAAATTTTGTATGGGTCATTTAACATTTTTGCAGATGTTTATAGAGCAATTAACTTTCTTAGTAGTAAAAAAAGCAAAAACATCATATGACAATAGCTGTTATCACAGTTAAGCAAGCAATGAGATATTATTTTGAAAAGAATTCATAAAAGTGAGGCTATCAGGTCGATACAATGCTTGTTGTCTCATTTGCATGCATCCATACAGTTCTTTGACTAAACATCGTTGATTGATCGGCTTCATTCCTACGCGCCTAGACCGAACAGGATCATGGGGATAATTAATTCACAGTTACTAGCTGCTGCATAATATGTTATCTAACATGTCTTGAGCTCACTGTTTTCAATCCCATTCAATTTGCTAAAACCATGCCTCGAGCATACGGCGGAGATTTAAACTGTCGAGCAGTTTGGATGATGCAAGTCCTAGGTAATTTACCCGTTATCCTTTTCGGTCTAGGCGCGTAGGGATGATCCGATCAACAACAACGTTTAGTCAAAGGACTGTATATAAAATCTGCTTTTTGGTTTTACCTCCCACATTATTTTGAGAGATGGCTTTCTACCTGTTAATGTTCATGTGAATCACCCACCTTGATCAACACATCAAGCTAATGCTGTGATAATCAAGATAAGCCATGGTTACATCATTTCCCTATCTTTTATTAATTTAAAGCAAAAAATCTCTACACTCTAATATACTTATACATACTAGGCTTTGTAAAGCTTTCAAAGCTTAGAGAAAAACCTTTTAATCCATTTTGGATAGTAATCTAAACATTTTTATGTGTTTGTTGATATTTCTAAATGTGGCTAAATATATATATAACTTCATGCTGTGATAGGATAAGTTAACAGAATATTATCTTCAGAATGAAAAATAGGAGGACTTCACAGCTGTCTATACCTTGTTTAGAAAGCAAAAATTATTTCTTAAAAGTGAATGCTAAGAAGAAGTCTAAATAGATCATGAAATAAAGAAATAAATTTAGAGGATAAAAAACTATCACTAGATTTTTTTGGCCTAAAAAATCTATTAAAAAAAAAGAAGAAAAAGGGAAAATAGAAAAAAAGGAAAATGTGATAAGGAAGGTGGGAGTATAGCCAGATCCCATGGTAGTTCTTTAAAATAACTGATTATTTATTTAAAAGGGAATGTTATGATACAAATAAACGCAAACAATTAGGAAAGTGTAAATTCATTAAGGTGATTCCAAGGCGCTTCCCAAAACAGTGGTTTTCAAAAGACAAAAAAACTATCAAGCTTCTTAATAGTCACTTAAGTTCCAAATTAATTTGTCACTCCCTTCCTCTTGCTATTCGTTATTGCCCGAAGGTAGGAAGAAATAAGTGTTCTTGAATCTAAACCATTTCCTCTTTCCTCCAACTACACGTCACGACCAGCAGCAATCAAATTATGGATTTTAAGCCAGACAACAATATTCTAATGAGACTAATTTGAAAACTGAAACCACAAGCTAGTGAAAATCATAAATAAAAAAGCAACGGGATTTTTCATGAACGCTAGACTTACCAATATACTTCGTTTATCTTTCTCTTGGTCTTGGCTTCGTTTCGTGTCTTGTTTTAGTCGAATATCATCGGCATCTTGATTTTTTCGTAGTAAGCTTAAGCTCAAATCGTCTTCGTATTGGTTTGAGTCTTCATCTTTACCAGAAAGATGCGTTAAGAAATAAGTCATTCCGACTACCCAGACTAAAATTAGGCAAACTAGAATTAGTCTCCTGCGTCTAAGTAGCTTCATTTTGTGTTTGTTATTGATTTAATTGCAGGATCCAGCCTACAAAGAATTAAGAAAGTTCAGGAGAGTTCATGACCAGTGTCTTGTGCTACGTGGAATGCATGGCTTGATTACGACTTTGTAACCTAGCACGGGATACCCGCGGGATGTTTACGGGATCACGCATCCGACCCACACACGAATCGAGGTCCACTTGTTCAGATTGTCGTTTCATTAATTAACATGAATTGACCTTCAATTATTCTAACAACCCCAAAACTCGATAGAAAATGTTTTGTTAATTGGATATTGAACATTTGAGAGTAGTACTAGTATGATGAATGGGTTATAATCGAGTTTACATTTAGAAAGAGTAGCTGTCTGATGTCTGTCAACGGGCCGACTGATATTTGACACTGACTATACTGACTACAAGAGTTTCAATCAGTTCCCGGTCACGTTTTAAAACCAAATGCAACACTAACAAAAAATAGATATCTAAGAAAAGGGGTAAAATGGGAGCTGGTTTTCACCTTTTTGGCTGGATAGGACCCCCCCACTGGATCCGCCCTTGACTGCCCTTGCATATGATCTGAATTTGGATGGCAAAGTTCTAAGAAACGGTTTGAACTATGAAACATCTTGTCCTCGAAGATTGGTAACAGTCCAACGTTGCCAGTCTTGACTAGAGAGATGCTGCTTGAGAAGCAGGCACAAGCAGAGGAGAACAGAAACAAGCAACTTGAAAAGAAAAGACAAGTCGCAATGAAGTTTTAGCAAGCGAAGGAGAGAAAGTTAGACAACGAAGAAAAAAATTGAACAAAATAACCCAAAAGCTTGCAAAGGCTGCTGAAAACAGACAAGCTCAGCAGGAAAACGTCAAGGCGAAAGCAAAAAATCATTTAACAAAACGCGCAGCAAAATAAATGACGCACAGAATTTTGCAAGCACACAAGAGAAGCAGGAACAAAGTGAAAGAAAAATGAATCAAGTGAAAGAAAACAGTGAAAAAATTGCTAGAAAGGCTGTAAGCAAACAGCGACAACGTGAACCGCATGCACAGAAAGTGAAACAAAGAGTTATCAAGCAAATGGAGGAAGAGAAAGACTGCGTGCGCATGTTTGATGGTCTGGAAATCGATGCTCATTTTTATGCAACGGAAAGCGAGAGTGACAAAGAGGACTTGTGGGATGCTGGATTCTGGGACAAGAAAGTCTAAAGATCACGGAATATATGGTCTTCAAAGCAATATGGGAGAGTATCGCTAAATTAATTGACATTTAAAAAGCAAAATATGAAGAAATATGAATTATATATTTTATTCTGCATGTTGAACATTTTTATAATATAATTTTCAATAAATTTAATACTAATTTATTTTATCACTTTTTTATATGTAAAATTATAAATGTTTTATTAATAAATAGGTATACTTCACAGAAATGCAAATATAATGAGCCACGTTTAATTATAAATAACATGTGAGGCATACAAAAGTTTTATCTGCCACGAAATGGCTGTATTTTACAATCCTCCCTCTCTCTGTCTCTCTCTGTCTCTCTCTGTCTCTGTCTCTGTCTCTCTCTCTGTCTTTGTATCCAAAAAGCACTATTATATTTATTTACCTACAATAAAACTGTACTACAATGGAGTGAAGCTGCTCATACATCGTTGAATTCCGGCCAGCGGTACATAAAAAGGTCGAAAATATGAAAAATGAATACGAACAATTCGTATGTCTGTATGAAGGAATCAACTGCGTCTATCAAAATAATGATACGAACGCCATCAATAACCATTTTTTTGAACCGTCAAAGGTTTTCTTTAATGATTCAAGACGTCTTAATGATTTCCACCTTCAAACGGTTCTTGCAGTAAAGGGCTTGTTTCTGATAATCTGTCTGTAGATGCTGCAGCTTTTTCAGGCTCACTGGAATTAAAAAATAATAAGTAAAAAAAATATAAGTTTGAATTTTAATCACCGATCTAACTGATGAGCTATAGTCAGCGGCTGAGGATAGCAAAGCAACCTTTGCACTAAGTCCACCAAACGTCCAGTCATTTTGAGCTAATTTTCCCAGATATATTCGTGATGATTTGACTTTTTACAAGGATCCTGGGTTGACGTCATCGTTTCGTGATTTCAATATTGAGCACCTCGTCAACCAAAAGAGATATCAATGAAGAAAGTAAAGGCCATTCTTATATATATCATAAGGACTTTGAAATCTGGAAGAGATCCTGTATGCTTGATAGGCACTTTAAATGCAATAGACAATTAGTCCTTTACAACCATCGGTGGGGGCGATCGGTATATCCAGTAACACTTAATTGCAAAAATCATTGTCGGGTTCAAAACATAGAACATAGAAGCTGAGACGAAAAAATATTCTGGGAAATGACATAATATATCTTCTGATGTATCCATTTGAGATACACAGTCGATATTGAATCCGACAGTTTTAAAAAATCTCCATGCTTTCTGTTAGTGCAACATGCAGTTTATGGGCATTCTACGCGAGTCATATCACTAGATATACTTCCCATGTACCATTACGGTCTCAGCTCTCTAGCTCTGGAACAGGGTATATGAAATCACGCTCTTTCCTCTCTGGAACAGGGTTTTCAGCGATCTTGCTCTGGAACAGGGTATGAATTTCAGTGATTTTTACTCTGGAACAGGGTCAGGGTTCAGAGGGCTCACCCCCCCCCCCCCCCCGGGAATTGAATACTATATTTACCCAGTATTATAAAAATAGATAGAAGGAACCATGACGACGAGACCAGCAATGTTAAGCCATACTGTAATAGACACTTCTGGATGCCAATGGAAGGATGGTTGTTCTTTAAAGAGAGTCCAGAACAGAAAACCAAGTGGAGTTACTACTGCCTGCAAGTACGACACGATGACGTAAAGAAGATCAGAGAAGAGAAATTTACAATACGTTCACAGTGCTTTGTTGTGGTATGTCTGCTAAATACACCAGTTTGGCATTCCATGCATATCGCTGTTTTTGAAGACCACATTTGCACAGGACTAGCGTCGTTTACAAGTCCGTGGGATATCAAAACATTGTTATTAATTAACTTGCGTATTCCGCTTCACATTTCAGTTGACTTTTGCAAATGATCAGCTTTTAAACGAGACTAAACCTGTATAAATAAGTCTTAAGTCATATAACTAAAGGTGCTGACACACGATGCAACATTGCACGCAACATTGCAAGCAACAAATTTGAATCGGGGTGACACACATTGCAACAAAATCACGCAACATTGCTTGTGTCAGCCTGCTTTGTTAAGATATTTGGTCGGCAGTCATAATTTTGGTTCAAGCTGATTGGCTTCAAAATGTTGCAGTTGATGTTGCAGCCATGATCACATGATAAAATTTGTTGCGCGCAATGTTGCAAGAGTAGAGCGCGATTCAACTTCAAATTTGTTGCATGCAATGTTGCGTGCAATAAGTTTGGGTTAGACACACACTGCAACAGTCCTGTTGCGTGCAATGTTGCATCTAATGCTGCACCGTGTGTCAGCACCTTAAGTGGTATCGAATTACCGAATGACAAAATTAAAGGAACTGTTACCAAATCAAGCAGGCAAGCAGGCAAGCAGGCAAGCAGGCAATCATTACTCCAAAAACCCAATAGTACATACCGATATAATTGCCAATAAGGTAGCTCCTTCACAATATCGCAAAAGATTGGCCGTAACAATGACATACGAACAATTTGAAACTATGAAGAGAAGTGCGTATAAGCCAGGATAGAATGAACATTCACTGAGCCCAATGGAACATCTTGCACCAAACAAACAACTGGAATTTGAAACAAAACAAAAAAACAAAACAAAAAACAATCAATTCTTCTATTTTTTAAGGGCCTTATCTTTGCGGGTTCTTCAGTCTTTCTTCCTCCAAGAAAACTACGATTACACAATCGATATTTGTTTCAGCCCCGATACACTGTGCAACTGCTACATCAAAAGATATACACCGCAATTTTTCAAAACTAAGGACACTGAAAAGAACGCTACACCCAACGTTACCGAGAAAATTGTGCTGCGTCGAACTCTACAACGTTGCGCTCAACTATAGTTCCATCATGACATGTGCTGCCAGCCAACGAAATTATTTTTGGCCAGAACTTGAGTAGATTTCCTTAGTTTATACTTTTTTGCAGGAAAAATAGCTAGGTGCGACATCCCTCTAAAATCTCATTGTGCACAACAGTTGCATAAGTCCGGGCTTTTCCTTAATTCTCTTGAGTCCCACCTTCCTGCTTAAGTGAACACTTAAGTGAGCATTGGACTTGATAAAATATACCGTATGCATAAATGTAGCATTAAACCAACTTGTTATGATTTTAAAAAGCAACTCAAGACATATCTTTTTAGGTTAGCTTATTTTAAGTATAGATCTTTTTAGAATTTAGTTTTTTTGATTAAATAGTTGTCTATTAGTTTTTTGATCGTACTTGTAAACAACGCTTTGAGCACAAGGAAAGGCGCTTTATAAATAAAAATAATAATAAAGTTATTATTATTACCAACTTATTATGAGATGTAACCAGCTAAAGAGTATGACCTTAAGAGGGCAATAGGGGCGCTAAGAGGTTCTTTGAGTTCCACTACTTACTTTGAAGCAACCTTTTGAATGCTATCAACGTTTCCAAAGAACGGAATGGCATCTACCCAGAATGATACCAAAAGAACAAGAAACTGAAATACTGTCATCATGAACATCAGGTATAATAAATCCACCTTGGTCTTGGAGAACGAGTGTTGGAATTTAACAAGATTTTCTTGCATGACGTTAGATAATGAGGCAAGAACCTGTAGAAAGAATCAGGAATAATGGCAAAGGAAAATAAAATAGTTGAGCAGAAACAGGTGGGGTTTGGAACTCAGGGACCAGTATATGCCAATTATGTCATCATCATCACCAATATTTATCTTATCAAATTCTGAAACAACCTTTGAGTTGATCTAATATATGGTTAACTCAATGACTTGCACCAATAGGTCACGTGATCCTACCCCCTTAAGTTGAGCAGCTATGACAAAATAAACACCAGAAATGATGAGAGCACCTCGACGTAAGTAAGAAGGCAAAGTTTCAGCTCATTAACAATTAAATTAAACAGTAAAAAATGACATTGAATATAAAATTTACTGTTTTACGAGGATTTTTATGGGAAGATGCTCTGGCTGCCAAGTGCTTACCAGCCAACACTTTTCCCATATGAATCCAGTGGGGAATATTGGGCTCAGATACCCAGGTTACATTAAGACAAGCGTTCTGCACATGCAATGAATTAATTCATTGTTTTATCAGAGGTTAAAGGAATAGAATAGAATAACACATGACAGAAGATTGGAACAACGTCTGACTCAGAAAAATCTGAGCCCCAGATGGTAAACAAACCCATGACCCTCTAGATACTAGTCGGATGCTCTAACCACTGAGCAACACGAGACTCTATGGTTGACAAGGGTACAATGGGTGAAGCATATACGGACCACATCACGCAGCCACACAGTCAGAATAAATCAGCAGCCCAGCTCTAACTGCATCACCATAGAGTCTCCAGTAGCTCAGTGGTTAGAGCATCTGACTGAGTCATACGTTGTTTCTGTTCCAATCTTCTTTCATATGTTATTTATCAGAGGTCCACTAAAATTAATAGGCAGTGGCCATAGCTAACAAACCTTTGATCCTTATTTTGGAAGCTAATGAATTCCCGTTCAACAGAAATAAGGTACTTACGTATCCAAGCATGAAGCACAAAGGCCAAAGAATCCCTGCAAGGCCACTTGCTCCACCTTCATCTTTATTCTTGTTATGTCTTGGGTCAATGTTAGGAAAGATTGACGGCAGAAGACAAACAAATAGTGACAGCACTGTTGCTACAGCACACACCAGCTTCCTTTTTGTTGGTCGTTTCTTTAACAGGAACAATCTGCGGTAAGATGATGAGATTTATTAGCATTTTATCAGGACGATGGGCTATGGGATGTCCAGCAAAAAAAAAACAAAAAAAAAACCTGTCCTTTATTCACAAGGGTAGCACTTAATAGCCAGTGGCTAACAAACCTGTGGCCCTCATTCCGTGATTGAATTGGAATTTAGGAGTTGATTTTTGTGTAGGGAGGAAAACCGGAGAACCCAGAAAACCCTTGAAGCACAGGAGAGAACCAACAAACAACTCTACTCGTATACAATGCCGAACCCAGCGGGACTCGAACTCGGGTCGCATTGATGAGAAGCGAGTGCACACACCGCTACGCCACCCCTGCTTCCCTAAAAAATAAAAATAATAATAAAACAAAATAAAATAAAATAATAATAATAACAATATGGCTTGGAGGCTTTATGTCATGAATCAGTTGACAAGTCATCCCAATGAGTCCATTAAATATTTCTAGTCTATATGATATAGCTAGCTCCTATATAGAAATATTGTAGTTTGCTTTATTCCCATACCCCTTCTCCACTTTCTCTGCCTCACACAAACACACCTTGACTATGGACCAAAGGTTTTATTGTGTGTGTTTTTCAATTTGCACTGTAATAGTAACAAACCCAAACCCTCAGGTCGCACCTAAACCCTCCCCTCCCCCCATCCCCGAACCCCTCTTACGATCCCCAAGCAAGAAAGGCTTACGTAATTTATTTAGAATCCGTTTACCTTAACAGTAGTGTAGATGGGATAGAAACATTCATTAAAATTGCTTGTAAATACGGAGCAGTCCTAGTACCACTTGATCCATACACAATAAATATCGCACTTACAGCACACGACAAGCCAACAAAAAAGATCTTCTTGTGCGAAATCCTGCGATCATATTTACGAAAATTGTTAACGAGACTTTTGCCCACCAATGCAATACCGAAGAAGATTGAGAACGAAAATCCCGAAAAAATCAGAACGAAATATTGATCCATGAAGGGTTTGGTCTGGCTGAATGATGTCCTGTTGAATGAAGAAATGTTTATGTATCGTATTGCTCCTTTGAGGCCTGCAGAATCTATCCATAATGGCAAGGTGACCTTCTGACCAACTTGGCTTAAAATGATTACGAATGCAAAGAAAAGAGTCTGAATTTTAAACTTGATGTTGGATTTCCGTTCCTCGATTGTGTAAGAACTAGAATTTTCACTTTGTATGGTATCATTGTGGTCAATAAAGTCATTTTTCTGCGTGTTTTTAACCATTGTCCACCGAAGAATCACCGAAACAGTTACGAAATACAGTTGCGGAAGAAAATTCCACAGGAAGCCCAAACACTGGGGTACGCCGAGAAGGTTAAGGTGTGGTTTTGAGAGTGTTAATGATTTCCCATTCGATTTTTTTTGGAAAGGAAGTGATACGTCTTAAATATTTTTTCAACCTTGGCAACTGGAAGGGGAACTTGAAAATATTTACGAAGTTTTTCTCTCCGGCTGTTTGAATTGTCCTACAATCAGGAACTTGAGAATGATCATTTCATTGAGACTGAGAAAGTAAAACGCAACAGTATCAGCGATACGAAGGGGAAGAAATAACGACCTCTGCTCGCAGGTTACAGTTTCTAGAGATATCAAATGACGGGAGACAAGATATCATAGTGAGGGATGTGAAATAACCAAAACGAGAATCACTAGTAAAGGGAATAACACACTGCCTGAATATTATGGAAAAACGTGAAAGCTATAATAGTGGTGTCAGGGACCATGGGATGGAGATACAGCCGATATTTGAGGGCCATTAAATAATATCATACTCATATAAATATGGATACCTGACTGAAACAAAGATATCTTATTCTTATTCAAACATGTGGTTTGAAATGGGTGAACATTTCCCAAGACGGATTAGGTCTATTGAGTGACAGGGGAGGGGGAGAATTGTATTTTATTTGAAGAAGAATTGAGATCTTTTTTTCACCATGCAGGAAATGCAAATGACCCCCGATGTACTGTTTTATAGACAGCCCACTCCCTTTAAGAAGTTCAAAATTGTGACTGACCCCTGTTTTAACCCCCTCCCCTCCCTCCCCTCTTTAATTATGAACAGTCCATGAGGAAAAAATGAGGAGAAAAAACAAAATGTAAGACACCAGATACCAGAAACAAAAATCATACTCAAGGAAATAATGAGAAAATGGTGATTAAATCCCTCCCCAGTGCAACTTCATCTCATTAACAGGCTTTGCCTTCAGGATTTATTGGCACATTCATCATTATATACAGGGTTTTTTTCACTTTATAAAGTCGATTAACATACCATTTAAACTGTATTATATTTTTGGATAATTAAATTCATATCATTCCTCTATTGGCCCTGGATGCCTCATTTTCATGTATTTCACTCAGCCGTATGCAATTTTGGACTAATGTGTATTCTTTATGAGCTTCGTTTCTATTGTATAACTTGGGGTATTTTTTTGTTTTCATTATATTGCATAAACTGTGCCCAATGCCCAAAGAAGGAGCTAAATTTTATCCATACCTAAAACAACTTTTTGGCTGATCAAAGTCAAAGCATGGCTAACAACCAACTCAATGTACTCACATTATGCTGAGTCTTGGAAATTTAATCAAACATAAAAGTTGTGTGTATGACTACTACACTGCCCTTCATTTCTCAATTAAGATTATATGGGATATACTTGAGATACAGGACACTTGCCCTGGTATTATTACCAGGCATGCACAGTGTTAACTTTCACCACGCCACTTTTCATTCCCTAACTAGGAGTAACATTCCTCCCTCTGGATGGGATATTATCATACTGTACTAGTCCATCACAGGGTATCCACTAGCATATCTCCAGAAAACCAAAATTAATGGATTACTTCGACAATACGGCAGCCATCTTGCCAGGGGGCAGAACAAAACAACGACTGAAAATATATTTATGTGTTTATGTTTGTGTTTGTCTTTCTTTTATGGTTAAAGGTGATTAATGTGCCGCCTTAATTCATCTTTTTTTGCATTTTTTTTGTGTGCTAAGCTGTTTATATCAATCAACATCATTACTATAAGAAAGCTCTATTTGCCCCCCGGATAACCCATAATGCATTATGATTCAAGATCGCCACCGTATCATCAAAGTAGTCTATTAGGATACTCCCAAAGTATAAGAAACCATAAAATTAATCTTATATTGTTAAAAATGGCTTTGAGTAAACACTATATTCTGTGAAAGAGTACTATGTATGCACTATTTAGTACTAAATAGCACTCATGAAACAATAAGCACAACTAATAGACATTGCACTTTTTTGTACTATTTAGTGATAAATATATTTACTACTGTTTCACAGATTAAGTGTAAGCCATGCCCAGACTATGTACATTATTTTATACTACGGGTATACTTGCAATTATTAAAATTAATTTATTTTTCTAGTGGCTGTGGGTCTGTGATAACAATAATGGTGCACAAATTCCCACTACCATTAAAATAAGATCTGCTTTGTTATTAAGATTTGTTTTTGACTGTTCATTAGAATCAATATGGCCACCAACTTCAGGCAGTACATGGACAGTTGCTACGTAGAGGAACGTTCCTGCTGAGAATAACATTGCTATTCCTGTTCCATTAACACTCGTAAACATCTCTTTTCCATGCTGAAAAGACAAATTTAAGGATACTATTAGATGCTAAATTATTGTGCAGGGTTGAATATGTAAGGTGCTCATAGGAATAATTCAGTTTCACTTGACGTCATATCCTGTCCCCTAGAGAATATTCATCAGCTGAATCACTAGTTTTTAACAGTATACTGGCTCAGTGACAGCACATGGTTGCCATCTCTTGACCCCATTTGAAGCAGATAAGGTTTTGCAAACTAGAAGACATGTGACTAATTGCAACATGTTTCATCATAATACAATGGGACACTACAGTTCCTCAAAGGTGGTCAAAGAATTTTAAGAAATGATAAATTCCTCTCAAAGTGACAAACAATTTCTCCCCAATACAGATATTTCATTGCTTTTCAAACTTGAACTCAAATTTCAACCCACATATACCTGGCCAAGACCAAAGAATGTTACAAATGCCATAATAGGAGCTGCCGCAGCAAATACAACCAGGTGACGCCGTATTCTATTTCTCTCCATTCCCTGAAAACACAGTGAACAATACAGTGGATGTAATAACAGTTTACCGATACGTTAAAGACAGGGTTAGAAGATCTATAATCTAGATATTTCTCAGATCTCAAAAAAATACAGAAAGCGAAGTTTATTTTTTTCGGTTGGCTATTTTCTATTAATCATTTCTGCATTATTATGCCAGAGATTAGTAACAACGGCAGCAAGTATTCACTCTCTCTTTCCCCAATCATACTTTCCCTTGATGCGTTTATCTTGAGACCTGATAACAGAGATGATCAAAGAAGAATAACTATTTTATTAATTCATACTAACCTCAAGAAGTAAAAATGTTGTCAATCCAAAAGCTGCAGGAGCCTACAAAATTATAGACAAATGGTTAAACAAGTTGATGCTTTTGAATCAATAAATAAGATGGATGGAAGAATGGAAGAATAGAGGGATTAAGGGGCAGGATGACTGTGCAGATAAAATATGTGGATGTGTGTTGAATGCATGGGTTGGAGGGAGGATGGGAAGAAAAAATATTGTGTAAGCATTCAAATTTGGGAAATAATTTGAATAATATTGTTGAGTTTTACCTTCTATGAAAATGGTTTGAAATTTTTTAAGTTAATAAATATTATGAAAATTTACTTACTTTATGTAACATAATGGCTAAAAATATAATCAATTCTACATCTGCTTTGGATGTTGAGGCAGCAGCACCCAAAGCGATTCCATCAGCTGTGGTGAAACACAAAATATGATTACACTAAAAAACTATTTTGGATATCAGTCAGACGAAGCATTTTTTTCCAGAAAACAATATAATTCAGAATGCTATTAGAAATACCTGCTGCGTGCACAACAAGTCCTATTGTTGTAGTCAGTTTGCCATGCTTTTGTCTATTGTTACCCTCAACATCTACGGAAAAAAAACAACACGAAAATCATAAGTCTACAACTCTTACAAATCAATGCATCAGCAGTCCTTTTAAAGATGGATTACTCACAAATTATCATTCATATTTATTTATAAATGACAGAGTGGGATGATGCAAATCAAGCTTTTCTTGACTCTGCTGACAATAGAGTACAAAACTGAGCTCAAAAACACAATCTCTGTACACTAGTAAGAAGCCAGCATTGTAAACCATTGCCCCAACATTACTCAATAGACCTCTCGTAGCACGTCAGTATGCAGCTTAATTTGGAGGATAGAACAATATGTTGCCAATTCTCAGGAGCATATCCTTTTGTTTTATTCTCCAAATTTAGCTGCTTTGACGCACATCGACATAAAAAAATTACAGAACAATCTTATTAAAAAATATTTAAAATTTGCTGAGTTGGGCTTCCTATGGTAAAAGTCCTCCTATATTACATGAATATCACAGGAAGCCCAAAGCAGCAAAAGAGAAAAGTTAAGAAAAGTTAACATACTAGTGGTGACCAGTCTACATACCTGAAGAGCCATGTGAGTGTCCACCACTAATGTGGTCAATAAGAAGCATAAAAATAAATCCAAAACAAAGGGATAATCCAATAAAAACATCTGGTTCAACTTTATGGATGTGTTCTGTTAGTGGATGTACGTCACTGTGTGTTGCTTTCGCATGGGATTCTTTATTTGCTGATCGAGCTTCATGAAGATGCCTATGAGTATGGCCTGCATGTCCTGAAATATTGAATAGTCAAGCTGATGCATTAAGAACAATTTGTTAAGGTTGAACGAAGAGAAAGAAGAAAAGGTTTCAGATAATAAACCAATATAAGAATGAAGAAATAGAAAACGTGAGCGTGTGCTGTATGCAGTTATAAAGCACACGGGGATTGGTAGAACACGAGAGAAGTGTTAGGAGAAGCATACCAATCCCCAAGTGCTTTACAACTCCACACAGCACAGCAAGCACGTTTTTTTTCTTTTATGAAATGCTAAGGGCGCGTGCGTGCTGTCATAAAGCATGCTCCACCAACCAATCAGAATGCAAGATTTATAACAGTTATCTTATAATATAAAATAAAAATGTTTTCTTCCTGATGCACTGAACAGTCCACCACTTAATAGTAATTCAAGAAAAATCGTCATAGCTAATCACCACTGTAAGTACAGCAGTGGCGCAGCTCAACGACATACACTACACAGTTTATGTATGACCCCGGAGCACAGCACTAACCAGTTTGAAAATTAGTTAGGGTTGATTTTGAGTGGAGGGAGGAAAACCCAGAGAGCCAGAACAATCCTTGGAGTCAGAAAGAGAACCAACCAACTCAGCTCACATGAGGCAACTGGGATTCTTTCATATATACATGTACCATACATATAAACTTTATTTTATTAGATGCCTAAAACTAACCATGTACATGCTCTTGCCCATATAGCGTGTGAACTCCTTCTGGGATGATTACAGCTAATGCTGTACCAACTAACAGCCCAGCACCTAATACACTCACCATCCGCAGTCTTTTCTGGAGAAAAAATAAATATTAAGGTTAGAGGAAAAAATATAGGAATGCATAAAAAAGATAGTTGTATTATTATATTCTATAAATGACTAAAGATTAAGTGCAAAATAAAGATATGACTTCTCATTATTTTTTATTGTTCTATCTATTATTCACTCCATATTGAGCCAGAAACAAGGTATGGCTGAGCTAAAACTAATTTGGCAAGTGATCATGACTGGCAACTGATCAGCCATTATGTTAAGCCCTGCTATTTATTCATTAGTTCTCTTAACCATTTACTAATTTATTTATCCCATGAATACATTGCTGCTAATCAATCAGATCCATTCCATAAGTCTATTAAGTAATCCTATCTATCCCTGCATTTCTTTTTTCATTCATCCATCCATTTATCCATCTCTCTACCATTCATCCTCCATTCCTTTATTTATTCATTCATTAATCCATGGTCCATCCATCCATCCATCCTTTCATTCATTCATCCATTCATCAATCTTTTTATTCATCCCCCATTCACATCACAGAAAACCTTATCTTGTCTTTAGATTCAACTTCACTAAGCAAATAAAATGTTCACAGAAAGTTGCTATGGACAACCAATATAATGTCTCTGCATTTTAAACGGCTTTTCACCGTAATGTGCATGAGCAGATTATTCGTAGGCAGTCGTTTGAAGTTATCTCAGCTAATGAAAAGAAAGGAAAAATAATCTGAAGGATAATATAGTTTGTTTTATGTGTTGTTTTTTTTTTTTATTCCCAAATATTTTAATTGTTGGTTTACAGCTGCCATGTCAGATGAATTTATCAAAAGATTCGTCATTAGTCTCTTTTGTCATATCATCTAACATGGCCGCCGTGTCTTTTGTTATTTCATTCTCTTGGGAATGATTGCAAACCAGCAATTTATTGCTGATTCTATTTTATAATTCTAAATAACTTGTTGCCTAAGGCCACAAGCTTAAGGTCCTTAAGTAAATCTAAGCGTTATTGGTAAAAATATAATTATGTATTAGCATATATATGTGTTCATAAGTGATGAGCTTTTATGTAAAGAATTATGCTCAGCAAGCGAGAAATAAAAAAATCATATGAATTATATTTTTGTGTTTGAAACTCGCGCAATTAAGGAAATCGATAAAAAATCGTAAAAATATAAAGAATAATACGTTATTTCCTCTAATGTTATAAAAATGTGGTATAAATTTGCATATAAGCTTACACTGTAATAATAAATATCATGCATTTGTGGATAAAAAACAGACCCGGCTTATCTGGAAAGACGAGACTTATTTTGATTTTGTACACGACAAAAAGTACTGCAAATTTCGTTCAAACAAACAGAATATAGGATAATATAACCCCTATTTATAGAGCTCAAAAGTAACAGCGTTTAAATTAATGAATAATGGTCGCGTATTTTCCAAAGACGATATCTTAAATCATAAAAAATGTCATAAATGTTTTGCTATATCCGTCTGGTTAACCTCACCTCGGAGAGAGAAAATGCCAAAGGAATAGCCCCAGCAACGTACGAACCGACCAACATGCAAGCACACAGGCTAAACAGTCTCATTGCATCCTCCATCTCGGTGGTGTTGGTGCTGGTGGGTTTATAAAGGCCGTATTTTAGTCCTAAATATAAGAAAATTAATCGATCAAGTGTTCTTAGTAGTTTTTCCTGACACGTTTGCTTAGCTGAGTAACCGCTCTTTGGGGTCAGCGGTTGTAATAATTGTTACATGGGAGGGGAGGGCGTGGTGTTTTGTGCTCAGGACAGACAGTGCTAGTGCAGGACTAGGGACCCCAAGGGACGCCTTGAAAGGAAGCTAGTGCAGGAATGGTAAAGATGCAGTTGTTAGATAACAAGACGCCCTATAGGTGTTGACTCGGTTGCCTGTTAGTGTATCATGCACAGAGGCCGTAGTACAGCTGAAGGGAAGTTTGCAACGTTTGCCAAAAAGATCATGGAATGTTTCACAAAAGAATGATTTTAACTCTTCTAAGACGATCCTCTCCCTTAAGATGTTCTCAGCATATTATCAAAATAGTTGCGGGTTCTGCCCTCCTTTAGGCTATAAAATGAACAGTTTTGTGAATTTGATATTGTGCCCGATGACGCAACAAGATCGAAATTGTTTCGTTATGCGCGAAAAGCATGAATTTAATAATAGATTCCTTTCTGCACGCACGCACGAGTAGCTTGCCTCGGATTAAGTCGCATTTGTATATAAGTAAGTGACGCTAATTTAAATTCAGTTCGTCGAGTTTCAGAGCAAGCTACCGGGTAAGTCAGATCGCTTAAACTTTATATATATTTTTCTACACAAGTAACGCTTTATTTTGCTTCGCATTTTTTAGATTTCGAACCAACTCGTATATAACTCGCGAAGAGAATTAGTTCTGAAACCGTAGCTTGTAACATTTCGTCAATAAACGAAACATTCGAAATCCGAGCTCACCAAGACGACTGGAACATGGCCGATGACGTTAAGAACCAAAGACGAGCAGCTAAAGGCAAGTTTACCAGAAAATTAAACGAAGTAAAGAAGGCTATCGACGAAGATTGTGGAGTAGAAATAGTCAAGAGAAATTACGACGAATTGGTTGAAACCTGGAAGACCGTTGAGTTAAAGCACGATGTTTATACCACATTCCTGACTGATGAAGAGGTAGAAGCCGGTGACACATGGATTCTGGAATTGCAAGATTTGTTCAGCGACGCTATGAAACGCCAGAATCAATACGAGAAGAAGAAAACGTCTACCGATAATGAAGCCAAGGAACAAGAAGAAAAGAAGCAAGCGGTTCTTAGAGAAGAAGAGAAATTTCAACGAATGTTAGATCAAGCGTATGTGAGAAGGAGTAGTGCCAAAGCAGTCTTTGGACAAGCTATAAATATTGTGAAATATTCGTCGCTTGCAGCCCTCAAGGTAGCCAAGAAAGAATTAGATGAAGCCTTTGCCGACTGCAAGAAAGCAAACAACGAGTATCTCAGCCTGCTACCCAGAGAAAGTGCCACTCTAGAAATCACGTGGATAGTCGCTATACAGAATATGTACAGTCAAGCTGCTGAGGAAGTTGAAACAAAGTTGACAGAAGAACTAAATATTCAGGAGACAGCAAAGATGAATAATCTACGGTTGGAAAAAATAAAGATGCCGAGATTCGAAGGAGAATTAAGAGAATATCCGAGATTTAAAGCAGATTTCCAGAAACAAATTATGACAAGTTTATCAACAGAAACCGCTCCATATACGCTAAGATCCTGTCTTGGCAAAGAACCTTTGGGCGTGGTTAAAAGCGTGGATGATGACATCCACCAAATATGGAAACGCCTAGACGAGAAATATGGTGACCCATCGAAAATCGCTGATGCTATCATAGATACCATACGCAAGGTAAGACCGATAAGAGATGGAGAGAGTAAGCGATTGATCGAATTTATTGATGTCGTGGAAGATGGCTTCAGAGACCTTAAGAGACTTGACCTTGAAGTCGAAATGACAACTACTAGTTCTGTTAGTATAATCGAGAAAAAACTGCCTGCCAGTGTGAGAAAAGAATGGGCTAAGATGGTGACGGATGATGACAGTAAAGTTGAAAGAGTTAACAAGTTCCCTAGTTTGTTGCAGTTTATACTAAGCCAGAAGAGAGCGATAGAATACGACGCAGCTGAATTACGTACAAGCAACACTTCATACAAATCAGCAGCCCATCATGTAGTAGCTAAAGAACAAGATACTCGCCAACCAGGAGAGAGACAACAGCGTTATTCTGATGGAAAGATTTCCCAGAAGTGCTTGTTACATGACAACGCGGATCACTGGACAGATGAATGTCGTATTTACTTATCTAAGCCGTACAGCGAGAAGAAAGATCTAATAAAGACGAAAAAAGCATGCTGGTCATGTCTTAAGCCAGGACACTTGTTCCGAGACTGCAAGAGAAAAAAGAACTGTGGAGAAAGTGGTTGTACCAGACGACATCACAAGACACTTCACAATCCTGAAGAAAGTCAGAACAGTACTGAGGAACCTGTAAGTAACCAACACAGCAAAACACAAGATGAAGAGACACCAAAAGGTAAACGTGCCACGTCCTGTGACAGCTTAGCAGAAGAAACTTGCCTCCTACTTTTTCAAAAAATTCCAACACCTAAAGGAGACGTAAATGTCATGTGGGACAGTGGAGCATCATTATGTTTCATTACCAACGCCAAAGCTGAAGAACAAAGATTGCCAAGCAAGAACGCGCAATTGACTATCATCAAAGTTGGGGGTAAGACGGAGACGATCGACTCTAAAAGGTACAAACTTCATCTGATAGACAAGCAAATATGTGTGGTAGAAGATAGATGCATTCGGGATAGACAGAATCACATCGGACATCCATAGCATCGACGTCGAAGGAGCAGTACATTTATTCAAAGATATCAAGAGAGATGACATAGCAAGGCCGGAAGGATCTGTAGATGTTCTAATTGGTTACGAGTATGCTGCATTTCATCCAGAACCAGAGCAAATGGTGGAACATTTGATGTTACTGAAAAACAGATTTGGACGATGTCTTGGAGGTAGACACCCACTTCTCAAGGAAGTCAAAGAGACGCGTAGCCAACACGTACTTGGAGGAGTTCATCATGTTAGTCAGGTAAAGCCCAAAGTAGACTTAGAAGATTTCTACAAGATCGAGAATCTTGGGATCGAGTGTACTCCTCGTTGTGGCGGCTGTAAATGTGGAAAGTGCCCTCCTGGATCGAAGGACTATACGCTAAAAGAAGAACGAGAACTGAAGTTAATTGAACAAAACTTGAAATTCAACAATGAAGAAAACACATGGACCGCAGATTACCCTTGGATAAGAAATCCAGCTGAATTACCAGATAACAGGAAAGCAGCAATGGGATTGTTGATGTCTACAGAGAAAAGATTAGTCAAGAATCCAGAACATGCTAAAGTCTATCAAGAGCAAATAGATGATATGATAAACAGAAATGTCGCCAGAAAGCTCACTGCAGAAGAGATGAGACATTACAAAGGACCAGTCCACTACATTTCGCATCACGAGGTTCTTCGTCCAGATTCCAAGTCCACCCCTGTACGAATAGTATTTAACAGTAGCGCTAACTACATGGGTCATGTTTTGAATGAGTATTGGGCCAAGGGACCTGACCTGCTTAATAATTTGCTTGGAGTTCTCGTCAGATTTAGAGAAAATGAAACAGCAATTACTGGAGACATCAAGAAAATGTACCACACAGTCAAGATTGGCATCAAAGATCAGAACACTCATCGATTCTTGTGGAGAAATATGGAGAAGGATAGAGAACCCGACACCTACGTTATTCAGAGAGTATCGTTTGGAGACAAACCCGCTGGTACAATAGCTACTGTAGCCTTGAGAAAAACCGCAGAGATGTCATCAACAGAGTATCCTCAAGCAGCAAAGACCATCACAAGCAATACCTATATGGATGACATCATTGACAGCGTCAAAAGCAAGGAAGAGGCTAAATCTCTAACAACAGACATAGAGACTCTCTTGAGGAAAGGAGGATTTCAAGTCAAGTATTGGACGTTCTCACGTGAATCTAATCAAGGTGACGATAAACCGCTTTTACAAGACGAAAGAAATTCAAGTTCAGAGAAAGTTCTTGGTGTGGTATGGAGTCCCGTCAAAGACCAGTTCTACTTTAAAGTGCGTCTAAATTTCTCCCCGAAGAAGAAGAAGTTAAGAACAGAACCCGATTTGAGTGTCAAGCAGATTCCTGAAAGAGTTCCAGAGCCGTTGACAAAGAGAATGATTTTGTCACAAGTTAACGGGATCTATGATCCCCTGGGACTTGCTGGTCCGTTTACTGTGAAAGCAAAGATGCAGATGAGAAGGCTATGGCTGAATGATCCAAAACTTGATTGGGATGATCCTATTCCAGATATGTTCCAAAGTGAATGGTTGCAAATCTTCAAGCACCTTTTTGGTATGGAGAAAATATCGTTCAACAGATGTATCAAGCCAAGTAATGCTGTTGGTGATCCTTCCCTAGTCATTTTCAGCGATGGATCTCAAGAAGCTTATGGTGCATGTGCCTACGCCAGATGGGAAATGCCAGAAAATACGTTTGAGAGTAATCTAATCATGTCGAAGAATCGCCTGACCCCAGTAAAGAAGATGTCAATTGATAGAATTGAATTGTGTGGAGCAGTTCTAAACAAGCGTCTAAAGGTCTTCATAGAGAAAGAATCAAGATACAACTTTGTGAAATTCTACCATCTTGTGGATTCGCAAATTGTGCAAGCTATGGTCCAGAAAGAATCATACGGATTCAATACGTTCGCTGGCACGCGCATAGGTGAAATTCAAGAAAAGACAAATCCCTCTGATTGGTATTGGATTGACGGAGAACTGAACATCGCAGACTGGTTAACACGTGGCAAGAAACCTGATGAACTAGATGTTGACAGTGCCTGGCAAAAGGGACCAGAATTCTTGGAGTTACCAGTAAGTGAATGGCCAATAACCCAGAAACCCACAAGCATAATTCTCCCAGAGACAGTTCAACCTGTTATGATGGCACAAAACATCCAATCAGATACGTTAGAAGTAAGAATCAACATCGAGCGATTCTCATCCTACATCAGATTGCTGAGAGTGACAGCAAGAGTACTGGCTATGTATCAAAAGGACGCAAGTCCAAAAAGCAAACCTAGTTTCAAGAATGCCACAAAACCTCTATCTTCTGAAGAGATCGAGAAAGCTGAACTGTTTTGGATAAGAAACGCACAAGTACAACTGAAACAGAACATGAACAACAAGAGCTCAAAACGCCTTTGTCCTACAACCAACAAGGATCATGGTATGATAACAGTTGGCGGACGAGTAGATAAATGGATGCAAATGAGCTACAATCAAAATGAAGTCATTCTCCTACCCTATGATCATCGTTTTTCTCGTCTTTATGTAACGTACGTACATAATCAAGGACATTATGGCGTCGCGACTACTGTTGCCAAAGTCAGAGCACGAGTTTGGATTATTAGTGCTCACAAGATGGCCAAGTCAATAAAGTTTCACTGCGTTACCTGCAAGAAATTGGAAAAGAAGACTGAGGAGCAAGTGATGAGCAAACTTCCAGTAGAAAGGTTAAAGCCTGCACCAGCCTGGAGTTCCATTGGCATCGATCTATTTGGACCCTTTAGCATCCGCGATGAAGTAAAGAAAAGATCCACTGGAAAAGCTTATGGAGTAATCTTCAATTGTCTCGGGTCAAGAGCGGTACACGTGGATGTCTCGCCAGATTATAGTGCCCAGAAGTTCTTGATGGTACTAAGACGTTTTGTTGCCCTGAGAGGTTATCCCAAGCAAATTATCTCAGATAATGGAACACAGCTCGTAGCTGCAAATGAAGAACTAAAGAGCGTGACTCAATCCTGGGACTGGGACAAGCTAGCAGAATTTGGAGCCACCGAAGGAATGCAATGGAAATTTACTCCAGCTGATGCACCATGGTATAACGGTATATCAGAAGCTCTAATAAAGTCGGTCAAGAAAGCATTGACAGTTGCCATTGGAAACAACATTATGACATTTTCAGAGTTGCAGACAGTTTGTTATGAAGCTGCGAATTTGGTAAATGAAAGACCGATCGGAAGACTCCCAACACAACCAGATGATGGCAAGTACTTGTGTCCAAATGACCTTCTTTTAGGAAGATCGACCTCAAGAATTCCAAGTGGACCATTTAAAGAGACAGCCAATCCAAGATACCGCTTCGAATTTGTTCAAAGTATCGTGCATGCATTTTGGAAAAAATGGACTCAGAATTTCTTCCCAAGTCTGCTCGTTAGACAGAAGTGGCATACCGCCAGACGAGATGTCAAGGTTGGAGATATAGTGATGATACAAGACTCAAACTTGGTGAGAGGAAACTGGAAGCTTGGAAAGGTATCCAAGGCTGAATCAGATCAAGATGGAAAAGTTCGACGAGTGCAAGTACAGTACAAAGTACCCAAGCAAGGGGAGCCGCGGAAAACCTACCAAGGAAGAAACTACACCACTGTAGAGAGAGCAGTCCAAAAATTGGTAGTTCTGATTCCTGTAGAAGAAACTGAATAATGAAGAAAAGAAGGACACTAGAAAGACCTAGTTTGAACTTTAGATAAGAATTATTTATTGAATATGCATCTTGTTTAGTTAGAATTAAGTGTTTTTCCAAGAATTAAGGTTAAGATAAGATTCTTTATTTAGGCCGGGGGGGATTGTTTCGTTATGCGCGAAAAGCATGAATTTAATAATAGATTCCTTTCTGCACGCACGCACGAGTAGCTTGCCTCGGATTAAGTCGCATTTGTATATAAGTAAGTGACGCTAATTTAAATTCAGTTCGTCGAGTTTCAGAGCAAGCTACCGGGTAAGTCAGATCGCTTAAACTTTATATATATTTTTCTACACAAGTAACGCTTTATTTTGCTTCGCATTTTTTAGATTTCGAACCAACTCGTATATAACTCGCGAAGAGAATTAGTTCTGAAACCGTAGCTTGTAACATTTCGTCAATAAACGAAACAGAAATATCCCAGTGTTCTCAATCAGAATCACCAATAGATTTTCTTATCTTTCCCCATCCTTTCTTAACATATTGATTACTGGGGTGGCTGTTTATTTTCCTTGTCAGATGCAGAAATAGCGTAATAGTACCCAGAAGTCTTCACGGCACCATCCACTTATCCTTTGCGGGCTTATGATAAAGAGATATATCCAAGTACAGTAAATGTTCTTGTCAGCAAACTTTGTCAGGGACTATAGGAAATAATAGCTCTACTAGCTTTTCGCGGATCAATATTGCTTGTACGACTGATAACGTACGTCTGATCGAACTCATATCATACAGGTCTATAAGCCGACCGAATAGGAATAAATTTTCTTTTACTAAAAAGATTGCCTTATTGTTGAAGATTTAAATCTTATAAAAATGAATTTTTAAAAAAATCCACCGAAAGAAATTTAAAAAATGCGATTCCACTTTGCCATACCCCCGAGACATCCACAGAGCTGAGGAGGCGTATGGATTTCGGACATGACGGCGATTACTCCTTCTGTCCTTAGGTGTACGAATTACGCAAGAAAGTGTTCTAGCCGAAACACATCCCAGTAATTATAAGGGTGTGTCACTTGTCGTTATATGCATCATCAAACCCTGAAACAACCTCTGATCTATCTAAGCCGAGCATGGCCAACCCACACATCGGACCCTGAAACAACCTCTAGGCTGATCTAAATAATTAACAAGGGCACGGCTAACTCACATGTGAATTAGCCTGCGTGCAGCCGGACTTTTCTCTCGTACTTTAATAACATTTAGTTACGTAGCGTTCGGCTGCAGACCTTTCTCGAATTCGCTTGGATCGATCGAGTCGCAAAACAATGGTTCGAATCTGAGACTTGATTTTAACTTGAATCTTTACGTCCAACTTCGACTTGAAACCATTGTTTCATTGTTTCATTAGTCAAGCGAGTTCGGGAAAGGTCTAGGAGTTCAATTTGTTAGGTTTTGTGGAGGGAGGGAAATTAGAGGTCTGTCTGGAGAAAAACCCCTTGAATGAATAGTGAGAGAGCTAATAAACTCTTCTCACATATGTGATGTCAAGTCCTGAAATTGAACCCGAGACCTCAAAGGTGACCCTTGCTGATCCCACGTCCATTTTGCACTCACACATGCGCAGAAAAAAATGCTAAATATTGTATCAAAAAACTTTGACAAATCAAATCAAAATTGACTTTTGAATCCCATTGGGTCGAAAACAATTTTGAGCCAGAGGATTACCTCTACCACAATCCCACTACAGCACACCTATTGTAGGAAGATTGGGATCTCATAAGGAAATGGAGTCAGTCAAAACAGGGACAGTTTTAAGTCCTCATGCTCAACCTCTTCTACTTTCCACAGATAAATAATGGACAAAAATTAGAAAAATGATACTTTTATTCTTTAACAGCTAAGTTCTACACATTACACTTGGTCACTGCTGACTTTTGAATATTAATAAAATGAAGTACAGCGTTCCATATTATTTCCATGAGCTTATGAAAACATCATTTCTCATAGATTTTTCAGCTAAACTAGCACACTTTTTATATGTAAATACATAGTTCTTCACATTCCTAATATTAGCCTTTTAGGAGTTTCTTCATAAAACGAAATCAAACATAATCTAATGTGACAATGGCTTAATTTTAGGAAATGATGGAAAATTGCTTTAGATTACATTACTTTGAAAACATGTTAACAGGGCTTAAGATTATGGCTGGTTAATCATGATGACAAGCCAAATTAGTTTTAGCTTGATCATACCTCATTTCTGGCTCAACTTTACTGGTCAAAATGACCAGCAAGGTGAAGATTTGACCAGACAAGTTCCAATTCTGGGTAGACATTTTCCTATGTCAAGCCCTGGTCAAATCTCCATGATGGCTATTTCTCATGACCACAAAAGCTCAAATACTCTCACAGCAAACTAAAACTTTCCCTTCAATTTCACAGTATCCATTATCTTTAGCCAGTTTTTATCCTAAAGTCAGCAATATCTATGCTATGCAAAAAATTAAGCATTTTTTTAATGGGACTAAAAAAGGAAAGTTTTTTTAAGAAACAGTAAGGTTATATACAAACAGCTATTATATTAAAGACATTATCAAATGCTTACAATTTAACCTATAGGGCATTTACCTATTCAACAAACTTTTTTCTACTATATTGAGTTCCAGAATAAATCTCCATGATTTATTACCATAAATTAGAGCAATCAGCGAGGATTAGAATATTCCTAAGAACATTTTGAACAGAAAGATATAAAGATAATACATTTTCTGGTATATCTTAGTGTAGAGAGAGGTGAGGAGGAAGTACCATCAATATATACTCAATGCCTCTTAATGTAAGGAGGAAATATATTCTGGAACAATATCAAAGGGTTAAATCAATTATTTTAATATAACTGATTAGATAACAGCCACATACAGGAGCATAGCCAGGATTTTGCCTTTTGGGAGGGGGGAGGGGGCAAAACCTGTTTTCAGAACATCTGTCAGTCGGTCAGTCGGATGTTTTGGTTTCTACAGGGTGGGATGGGGGGGGGGGGGGGGGAAGGGAACATACTTATGATTAGTCGCATTATTTAACTCTAAAGCCCATCTAACTACTTAAGGTAACATAAAGTTAACAAAAATTCTTACATCAGTCTCTCTACAACTGAGAGTAAGGAAGATAATCCTATAATGGTTAAGTTTAGTAGCACTTATACTTGAATATACAGTGAAACCAGAATCTCTATAGAATATTGTCATGGCATTTAACTGGGTCATTATCTTCATTCCATGTAAGGGAATCCCCATCTATCTAAAATTCATAAAATGTCAGGTCTTGGAATGCACTATCCTTAGGCTTTTACTGACAAATTGGCAGCTATGGTGTACCTGGATCTATATATGGTGCAAATACTTTATCTGTTATATGACATTGTTTGTTTCAAAAAAGAAGAGAAGGCAACTTATTTGTCAAATCCAGACCTGCATTATGGAATCTGGAATCCAGGAGCTCTTATCCACTTCCAAAGTCCATTTATTCTATATTTTGGATTCCCTCACATGAGATGATTGTCTATCTACTTGTTAAGTTCAAAATTTTTTATGGGCAAAACGTTAGTTTAGTATTTAGATGTTGCGTGTTTTGGCACCCTCATATGCAACCTCTGTTGTTCTGATCTTTCTTACACGGCGATAGTAAATAATGATCTCAATAAAGAAGATGATTGTCAAAACGAATCCAAGGATCTATGATTAAAAATGAGGGAGTATTAATAAAATTGTCAATGGTTGGAACAATATTGATTGGGGATAAGCTTGGTGCTGGGGATGAGGGGTGGGGGGGGGGGGGGGGGGGGGGGGGGGGGGGGGGGAGGAGGAGTGGGGGGGGGGGGGGAGGAGGAAGAGGAGGGTCATGATCTTCGGGGGTGCAAAGGAGCTACAGTACATGTAAATAAGAAATATGTTGACTCATATGACCTTGGAACTTCATGAGTAATGCATGGTTGGTAGGCATGTGCTGCTATGACTTTCTCTCACTGCCAAGTAGTTCATGCCTAGTGTTGTGTGTTCAACTTACGACTGAACCTTATATGTTACTCAAGTTGGTTTAATGTGTTCTTCTCTCCCATGAGGGATTTTCTCTGGATTTTAAAAATCAACATGAGAGATGAGGCAGTAAGCCATGTATTACGCATGTTCTTATAAAAATCAACATGTAAGCTGAGTGCCTAGTGTGTTGTAAATAGTCAGCAGAGTGGAAGTGTGTTTGGAGCAAACCTCTCCGGGAGTCATTATGGACCTTGGAGAATGTCATACTTACTGTAGCAATGATGAACTGAGCAATCCCATAAGTCCATTGTGCCAGGAGACAAGATGCAAACAGGAAGAAGAAGAAAAATGACAAAGCATAGCTGAGAAGGAAAATCCACTAGAAAACAAGACAAAGCAAAACAGAATTATTTTTGGTTAAGTATTAAATTTTAGATAACACAATGGGTGGCATAATTGTTTACTGCTCACCTCTCACCGCTGTTGTCTGGGTTCAAGCATTCTTTTTGCTAATAGGTGGACACATAGTATTAATAGACATTGTCGTTGTTTGGTTGTCCAATACATTTCTGATTGGTAATTTAAATAACAATCAACCAAAAAAATATGTCATACTATATGTCCACTTATAGTGTCACCAATTCTGTCATTAAAAAATTCTGAAAGCAGTGAATTTTGATTGACAGATGCCAAATACCCAGACATTGTACTACACTGATCACAAATTGATAATGAGTAGTGGTTACTTGTTGGGTCTACACGTGTTGAATACAACAAGTGAATGAGAAGGAAACATAGATATTCCGAATATAAAAAAGTTTGTAACTTACTATACTCTCTGACATTTTGGAAGTTAGCCCTTCGTCTGACAAAACATCAGTATGTAGTTATAAAACTCTTTTACATGGTCTTTAAATTTTATCCTTCTTATTCACTTACCCATCACAAAGTAGTGTACTATCAAGCACTGAATATCAGTGATGATCTTGGATCACTTATCAAAAACTACTTTCACTTACCAAAGAGTACTCCTTCTGCCATTTACCAAGGCAACAGACATAACAACAGCCAAACAAATGGAATAACAGAAGAATCAAAGCACAAATCCAACACAATGCACTGACAACAATGAAGAATCCATAGTGGGAGAACAGCTCTGCTTTCTCATGACCAAGCACCAGTGCAAAAGCAATGAGACCGAGAATCTAGAGGGAAAAAGTTGAAAAGATTGGTTACAAAAAAAGGAGATAAATATCTATAGCCAAGTTTTTAATAGAATTAAGCAAATATAAACTCTAAGTACCCGAGAGTTTTGTTGTTTGTTTCATGATTGTGCATTTTAGAACAACACTGTTACATACATCACATTATGTAATTCACATTACATACATTTTACTATGGGGGCTTGTAAGCAATACAGCAGTGACTTATATAATAGCTGTTATTACAGTTAAGTATCTTGATTATAGTATTAATTAAACAACTATAGGTTCCATCCCTTTATCTTGAACCCAGAATGTTAATTAACTTTAAATATTTACAAATCGAGGCAAGCTCTCTGTCATGGACCCTCAACACTCGTACTACTACCTACTTTTGTTCATTGCTATTTAGTACAAAATAGTGCTTTTATCGCAATTAATTATATGACACACTCAATTGCCCATGTATTATGACCATTACAAGAGATAATACATGGGCTGTGAACCGATTTAGACCCGGTTTTTTGATGATGTCAGCATGAGGAAAAATATTTATCCTTTTTGTTTCTGCAGCCCATGTCAGTGGCTTGAGTTAGTGACATTCAAGCTTGCTTGTTTACAATAAAAACATTGCTATAGTTGTGTATAATTTTTACAGCCAGATTTTTCACTTGTGAAGCAGTATCCTTTCTATCCTTTCAAGGCTCTAAAAAATACAGCTTGCGTTCACTAGTAACATTATCTGCCTGTAATATATAAAAGAGTTTGTTAAAATAAAATAATCTTGGAGCCCATGCTGAGATAACAGGTACAATAATTCTTTATAATTGTATAAAAACTATTAACAAAAGTTCAAAATATCCTTATTGAATAATGAATATCTTAGGAATAATTTTATAAATGACATTTTTCTATACGTAATAAGTTAATGGTTGATTAATCAAGATTAATTGCATTCCACTGACGCATGAGTATAAAAGGTCTTGAATATTCTAATGCAATTTTACCAAAATAAAGAAAATTCAGCAAAAAAATTACCAAAGTCCAATACATCAGTATCAAGGTAAATGAAATATTCTAAAAGTTAAGAAAGAGTTTGACAAATGAGTGGATTTATGCCTCATATTGGGCGCGGCATTAGTACATATTTGGAATGGTTTAATATTCAGAACACAGAAACTCTTGATGAAGCAAATTTCAAAAGTATCTGTGATTATAAAGGTAGTTTAGATAACTGTTTCTTCAAATGTAGGAGATGAATATGACTCTGTTGAAGAGAATTATCGTTATTATGGAATGAGAATATACTTACGAACTCAAGGATCTTGAGAAAGCCTTCAAATGTCATGAAAAATCCCGGCCAACAACCGTAGCCCCTGTTCTCACTATTAGCCATATTTTTCTATATAAATGAAAACATATCAAAGAAAAATCAACCAAAAATCCTTCCAGGAACACAATTATTAAATTCGAAAAGCAATCCTTATTTTTTATAGCATTTACGGTTGTTTACATTAGTCAAAACAAAATTGTATGCACGACATTTGTGCAGAATATGTGTAGAAAGTTTGAAGACAAATACTTTTCGCTTTAAATATATTTCGATTTTGTTTTTAATATTCGAGATCGTTAGCATGAATAAGGTTTTATATAAATTAGGAAGAATAAATTCAATTGAGGTATTTACAAGCAAACAGATCGAGTGAGAGAGCAGACAACAAGCTCGTTTGGTGCTCAGGATGACAGTCGAGTCTGTTTACGGCGTCCTTCTTGTCGACGAACTAACCGCTCAAAAACATCAATCAAAAATACTTTTTCATCAACAATTATGAAATAAAACTCCTTTAGAACTCTCTTACCTTGAACAGCAATAAAATTTAAGTCCTCTTTCCTCAAGAAAACCAACCGAACGACAGCAAGAAAATTCGAACCTCCAAAATGAACTGGAATTTTCTTGTGGAGTGTTCTTGTTCAGCGGCTTCACGCTCAAGCGGGTTTAATGTCATTAATATTTATTAGTAGTTATTAGTTCTGGGAGAGCGAGTTTTAACAAGAGGAGGCATGATAAATGAGAATTTCAAGACTTAAATATGACGTCTGTGGATGAAAACCTCGGCCATAGAATGGACAAGATGATGATCCAATATTGCATCTGGATTTTTCTTTATTTTAAGCATGCGTAATTGTGTCTAAAATTTCGCGTATGCCGATGAACTAGTGAACTAGTTAAAAAGACTAGTAAACATAATAAAAATTAGTAGCAATAAACAGATATCTAGAGGAGCCTTTTAGCCTTTATTTCGATAAAGAAAAGGAGTTAAACGACTCATTTGGACTTTTTTGGGTAGGGGTAGGGTGGAATAAAATCGTGCGCCGAGAGGTGCGACGAAGGAGTGACAAAAAAACGTGGGATTAGCTATATTAGCAATTAATCATGTAATAAATCATTTTATTACATGACGCTTTTTGTTTTTGAATGTCTTTGTGTGTACCTTTTGTTGTGTTTAATCCTATTCGTGAGCTAGAGACTTCTTCACATGCAAGTCAAATTTGAGGGAAGATGGAAAGTTGCGTGTCCACGCGCGACATTGACACAGAATGAGAGGCCTTTTAGCAAAACTGACACGACTAAAAAACTTGGCGTGTTTTTATTTACTTTAATTGTTTTATTTAAGTTAGCTTTCATGATTCAAAATGATTTCAATACAAAACGACTCAGGACCAAGGCTGGTCAGCAGGTTGCGGGGGGTTGGGGGCGAGAAAGAAAGAAAGATGCCGACCGAAGGGGCCACCGAAGGGCCTCCTGTGTTTTTATGTCATTCTCCTATCTTACTCAAGAAAAATAGAAATAGTGCTTTAGAATTCATATCTAGAATGTGGTTTTTATATATTAAAGAACGTGAAAGATAATTAAATACACAGGTGAAACCTAAGAGGACCACGACAACTCATTCAACTGAGCAGTTAGATGATAAATAAGAGCTGTGTGAGCGACAGTGTTACAGCATGTAAATGGAATTCAAGATTTGAGATAAAGCGCGCGCGCTGATTGGCTGGCTACCGTGTTGTATCGTGTTAGACGAGAGACAGGTTCGCGCAAAATCGTTCAAAGATATTTTATAAAAGCACTCTATATGAAACGGCTGTTTATGTTTAAAGCTAGAAAAACACTTGGCTACGCCTCGCGTGTTCCTAAGCTTGCTTTTCTCGTCTTTCGTGCGCTACAGTTCCCAGCATGCCCAGCTTATATTGATGGTTTTCACGGCGGCCATGTTTGAGGAACTTAGCAAAAGAATTGTCAATGAATTCTTTTGTTATATCCTCCAACATGGCCGCCGTGTCTTTTGTTATTTAATTCTCTTGGGAATGATTGAAAACCATCAATATATTACAGCACAGAGGCGCGCTTTTCGTATACCTCATATAGGGGATTCATGCACCCGAAAATGGTTTTGTATCCCATAATGAACCAAATAGAAAGGCTTCAAGTAGTTACCAGAGCGTTTCAAATTGGGATTTTTCTTCTCCTTACTTAGTTAATTACGTATATATAGCATTACAGTTATTCAGAAAATCGAAACTCAATAACGCTACTGAAGTAGCGGAAAAGCAGATATGAAGCAGTCTTCCTGAATGATAACTAGTAATATATTTTGTTGATGTTATAATTAGAAACTATAGAAAAAAATATAATAAAAAATATGACACGCTATTTGCCTAGTTTTCACATTATTTTCAAAAAATTAACCATAAACAATGTAATAAAATGAATTGAATTAAGAGTCGATGGAGTCTATATTGCTAGCATCAAGATGGCTTTTTGGTATTTTTTATAAAGGGCTGGAGATGGTCTTTGGATATTTTAATGGCGATACATTGGAAGCCTTTTTTGTGAATGGGGATCTCAGATACTACAGTCCATTGGTCATTGGAAGGGTTATATCGCTCTATTGTGTCCAAGTATCGTTTGCCATAAAAGTCTCTTCCTCCAATGACGTATGCGTTACCATCAACTGCCACTGCCTGTGCGTTTTGACGAAACTCCGTCATATCTAGAAGATGAACAAACAATAGAAAGTAGAGATAAATAATGATAGACTTCATTCGGTGTAAAAAAGATGTAAGATGGTTCATCATCATTTATATCTGTGATTAACGAAATTCTATAATAGAAAGTGTATTTTCACTAGCGCGCAACTTACATTCTCGCTTTTCTTTCATCCATCCACTTTCAGGACCCACTTAACGCCGCAAAAAAACAGCTCTAAATATTGCGGCGTCTCATTCTCAAGATTATGCTAAAATAACTTACCTGCGATCGGCTTCCATTGATGCCGTCCAATATCATAAGCTTCGCACTGCTTCATCGTGTGGTACCCATTTGAGCCACCAAAAACAAGGATCCTATCATTTAACAATACTGCGCATGCGCCCACTTTACCACAGCTCATAGGTAAGACAAAGCTCCATGTATCACTTGACGGGTCGTACCGCTCAACACTTATCACGGGCTCAATCTCGTGGCCGTCTCCTCCAATGACGTAGAGATGTGTTTCCGTGGTAACCAACGTGTGGTTGGATCTTGGGATGGCTGGTTTGGGTAGGAAGGCCCATCGGTCACTAACAGGGTTATAGACTTCTACTGCATTCCATTTGGGTCCATTCATCATTCCACCTACAGGACAGATATTGAATAAAGGCCCTGAAAAACGGTCCCAACATTTGACCTAACATTTAGTCAGCATTTGTTTGGTCAAAAATTGGGACCTATTGAATAATAGCTCGAGTATATATGTGAGGTCGGGGACGGGAGGCCAAACGGTTCAGCGCTGATAGCTAATTGGCGTGATTTCTACAGCAATATGGAGGCAAAGCAACGAACGTTGTGACCCAAGCTAGTTCCTAGAAATTGGTAATTGTTTGAGTGTTTGAATGGCGAAGCTAAATAAATAAATAAAATAAAATACGGTTGCCATGCATACCAAATTTATACTATACCTATTGACACGAGTGGTGTCATATCAACCCTGCCTCCCGTTGGCTGCACGTAATGATCAATACGATGATTATCATGATCCATGATTTACCTATTGCATAGAGAAGACCATCGTGGCCACCAGCCGCAAACTGTGCTCGTTCCTCTTTCATCGAAGCCACACTTGACCACTGGTTGTACTGAGGATCAAATACAAAAACGTCTTTTTGAAGTAACAATGAAGATCTTCCTTCCACTGATCCTCCGCACGAAAACACCAAGCCGTCAGCAGAGGCAACGCTATGGTCATATAAGACTGTCCTAAAACAAGAAGACAGGCAGAGTTTAGGTTATTTGTAGTTATAAAGTGCGCTTTGTAAAACTAAGTAAAACGTACGTACCACTGCTGAGCTTTAAACTTTCATAAAAAATAATATTCAAAAAATAGAAAAGAAAGGATTATTGCAAAATTTATATTTATTTAATTTTACTGTTATTATTATTATTATTATTATTATTATTATTATTATTATTATCATCATTATTATTATTATTATCATTTGCACGGGTTCAGGGTGTGAAATTTACACAACCAATGAATCTTCTATTTCAGTATGTGGCTATTCAAATAACAAGGAGGTTATATAGTTGACATCTTTAGGGGGAGGGGGGTGGGGGAAAGGAAGGAATACCGAACATGAAGTTGCATTGTGTTCCAGCAGAAATACAAAAATATGTAGTACATTCACGACTTGCTATACATCGGTTCTCTATTTCAACTATGCACTTACAAAGCATTCATTCGAGGCTGCAAGGTTCAGTTGAAAAAAATCCTTTTAAAACTAGCTACAGCTTGTAAGCTCTATTTAGCGCTTTGTGTGTGACCTGTGAATCGATGTATGAAAGAGGCATGGCGAATCCTTTGTTTTATCGTGCTTAACCTGGTGTTGTTCGATACCGAAGCTACACTGATATACATTGCACACATATGCAGAATGAAAAAAAGTGCACTTCAGAAACAGATTCTGTTTGATAGTTTTGATAGTAGAACATCAAGGACATTATGTATTAGGTTTGAATCCATGTTGGGTATAGACACCCAACAGGCTAGAAGAATGATGACGAAGACACCTGACTTTATGTGACTGCTGGACACAAGACCATATTCAGACAGAATGGCCCTAAGGTCGGAAACGCGCCAAACGGGAAAAAATGATGATGAACGGTAGATGGATTTTTTATTATAGAAAACGGAGAAGATGTAGTACTTACGGTACGGGTGCCAAGCTATACCAAGTATTCTCTCTCGGCTCATAACAAATCGTTGTCCGACTCTCATAAGGACTTGATCCTCTACCACCAACTAGCATTATCACATCAACCATCTTTGACCAAGTCCTCGCCATGGTACGTGGACTTCGAAGCGTTGCCCTAGTTACACTGTCGGCCATGTTGTATCGCATGGCTTCCATGACCATCTCCTTAGCAGAGGGAGATCTTTGTACTAGCTCTTCAGTTTCCACGTTTTGGACAAGTAATTTGTTGTTCATGAGGGGTAGACGAATAAATCGAAGAAGCTTGGCAAAGTGTACTCCGCGTTCTTTGCGATCGAAGTTCGTCCAGCGAACTAGGGCGTCAAAAATCTGTCAAATAGAGAATCAGATTAATCGTGTCGCATTGAACAATACTTTTATTGTCCGCAAGGTATTTCTATCGTATATATAAAATATACCTTACCCGATTTATAAAACGCGGGGGAAAATGCATGGGCCAGGAAGCCAATCATAGTTTGCTATCGTTATTGCTATCATTTGACTGCTTTAGCTGAGTAATTTCTATATTTAATTTTTCAGAAAAAATTATCCGAAACCGACTTCGTGGTGAATGGGCAAGTCTTCCTCATACTTGCACGCAGACTTTAAAATGTCGAACCGTGAGATGCAGCCGTAACTAATATGGACTTTCAAAGTTGCACTAAATGAATTCCAAGTCTCTCGTATTGGTCTTCAAAATCAAATATGGGAAGGCTGAGGCAGTACATGAGTAGCGGCAATGATGAAGTTTTTTCTCATATATGCATTGGTTATATATTGCGGTTAAAAAAATGGTTGAAAAAGTTTGTCAAAACAATGCCGCTTGTCTAAAAGAGTTGCCACGCAAACTGGCTGCTTATTGAATAAAAAAGCTTCTGCATTTGAATATAGTTTAGCCACTTCGATTATTACTCCAGGAATATATAAAATCAAACTATATAAGTAAAGCACGCATTCTACAGGTACCTGTTCCTCCGTGGCATGAACATCATCACAAGACAGGATTTCCTCCATTCTCTGTTCGTTCTGTTCCAAAAATTGCCCACTACGAGAAACTTCTGGAAAATTCTTACAAATAAACCTCCAGCTTCTTGCATATAGCTTCTTTTGTCCATAAAGAAGAGCAATGTCTTTAACTTGTAAACAGTTTTCTGAAGAAAGATATTTTGAAAGAGCAAACGAACATTCATCTGCGAGAGCTTGTAGCTTGAATAAACACGCCGCTCGCAGAACACCTACAGTATTTAATGGAGTTAGGTAAATAGTACCTCCATAGAGATAGTCTATAGTAGCGTCTAGAGATTGACAATCAATGTCTTCTGTTATATCAACATTTTTGACGAATTTACCCGACTCACTCTCGACAAAAAGAGCTCTGAAGTACGGACTACCGGAACCGAGGATAATCCGATGACAAGCGACCTTTCGTTTTCCATGTCGGATAGTAACATCACAAAGCGATCCACTTCTTCTCAATGAACGAAGAACGTCAACCAGATCTTTTCTATAGTTCGGGTCGTCGAATAAATAGATATTGTTTGGTTTGAGCTTGTTTAAGTTTGATCGTACTTCGCCGTGGAATGATTGTTTATCTGTCATAACGGATGTAAACTCGTGTTGCTAAATTGAACAGGTTGCGTAAAGAAAATACTCCTTAAAAGGCGTTAAGGACAAGTATCAATCAACATATATTCCTTCCTTACGCTATACGCTTGTAGAAGACGCAATACTCTGCTTTGCACTGCCCCTAGCCATCCACCTAGTGTTAACAAACCAACCAACGTTGGAACATTCTCGTAAGCATTGGCGGAAGTGTTCGATTATCACATCATGAAAACTTCAATCTTGTGGGTATTTTTAGACGAACTGTTTGAATTCAAATTTCAAGGTCATATTTGTGGTGAATTTACTGGCGGGACACAGCCTCATACAAGGAAAATGGTTAAAATTGCGTACGGGATGTAACATCAATGGTAAAGCTGGATTAACAACTAGCTATAAATAACCAACCAATTACAAGGCATCTTTTCAACAAAGCTGACAAAGGACGATGGGGCACAACTTGAACTTTTTTCGACCTAAGTAGGCAAATTTTGATCCATTTATAACTTTTTCTGAAGCACAAAAATTACAGTGCGACGTGTAAAAATCGTTTCTTGTCAATAGTTATGAGAAATTCACACTCGACAACGGCCAGAAAAATCGGAAAGCTATCTTTATTTTATAAGAACAAAAAATAACCCCAAGAATTGAAGTAAAAAACTGCCTGAAGCCGAAAATGACAATACTCAGAAAATCGTAAAACATTTGTTAAAGAAACATCTCGACTCACGAGCCATATTCGTATATATTGACATTTTTTATTACAAACTCATAAATACATTGGGATAAAAAGTTAAGACTAGTGGTCGTGTTTCTACAGAAGTTAATGATGTACAACGTATTTGTGAAAAATTTTCTTAAAGGTGAGCAGCTATAGAAAGCTGATGGAAGTGTTGATCTAAGCTGTACCTATGACCCCAATCCATGTGAGCGTCTAGTAATGTCGTCCCATTTCAGACCACGTGTTATTCCCTTGAAAATAGAATTCTGTGTGCAAAAGCCATATCAATATAACTACTCGAGCGTTGCAAGTTAAAAAGAAATAATACTCAAGGGAATGATGTGTAATCTGAAATGTGAAAACATTGTACTATGTCTACTACAGACATGTATCGTCGTGGCACACTTTTTTTCAGATTTTTTTTGCCGATTTTTTTGAGCCGTCTTTTTTTTTTTTTTTTTAAGCCAGGCTCCTGAATTATTTTGAAGGTGTAAACAAGTACACCATGAGAAAGGAAAGAGATTCAGTCCTTTTCCCTAGTTTTTCTTTTTGTTTTCCTTTATATTTCGAAAGGATTTTTGTGACTAAAGACGAAAGAGACTCAGTCTAACTAGCCATTCAGAGGTTGAAGAAAAACTTGAGATGATATTGCAGTGCATTGTGGGATTGTTTTAGGGGTTGAAATTAAACACCATCTTGCAATTGTCCTCTAAACAGTCCCACAATGCAATGCGATGCCAACTCGACCCATTTTTTCGCTCGACCTCGGATAGCTAATAGATACCCATCACGTACGTAGTTTCATTTACAAATCCTTTGGCTCAAAATTCCCTTTTGATGCGTTTTTGTACACTTATTTGCAGATAAGACGGACTCCCTGTTTAGTGAAAACACCACTCAAGACAATCCAAGTTATTTTCACCACTTGTAAAAATACTATAATTTCCAGAATGTACAGATAAGCCTTACTTTTGAAATAGAAAACAAAAGCAGATTTTAGGATAACAAAACAAGCAACTTCTGGATTCAAAGTTAAGTCCGCACGCTATGGTTCTAGAAAATATAGTACTTTTAAGAGTAGTGAATTCAGATAAGACCTTTTCTTTTCTTGTAGTCTTCCAGGTTAAGCGACCTTCGAGGTGTGCCGTCACGTTCTGAGTTCGGAGTCTGGGTGACAGTCGCAGAGGTGCGCGTTTCTGGAAGAGTAGATCGATAAATCCTCGTTATACTATGTTGTAGATCAATAGATACTCGTTATACTATGCTAAACTTGTACTAATAAAGCAGATAGACATTGACATACCGGGTAAAGGAAAGTTAAGGTTGATGGTAATATCGAAGTTATGAGCCGAGAACAAGTCTTCTGAGTTAGGTTTATTGACATCAGCTACAGGGGTTTCTGTTACGTCAATAGGTGTGTCTAGTAAACTATGGCTTGGGATCTACAAGGCAAGGAAAAATAAGATAGATATATGTGATAGGTTAATGGCCTTGAATGAGCACGCTATTGAATATGGAAAATTCAAAGCACAATTTCATGATGATGTTAAGTACATATTTTTTATTTTAACATATGTACATACCATACTCTCAAGCGTTCGTGTTATCTTTGGTGTCTAAGAAAATAAACAAATAAATAAATTAGAGTGTGTGTGTGCGCGAAAAAAAGAGTGGGGTGGGGGTTGGGGGTGGGGATAGGGATAGGGAGTAAGAGGAAGAGTGAGAGGAAGATTAAGTGTATGCGTGGATGATTAAGCAATTAAAAACTAAATAAATAATCAAACAAACCAATGGATAAAGGATAACATATGTGAACGGATGGATGAGTTCAAAACGTTATATTACCACTTACCTCTACTGGTTCTGGGACAGGATTGTCTTCAGGAGGGTCGGCAATAAAACTACCATCTATCAATGCTTGATTCTTAGCCTGAATATAGTTACGGAGAAAACCAATTAGTAGTGGCTATAAAACTCTCTATTTTGAAATGTTTTAAAAAAAGCAATCATGAACAATATCTGCAGTATGGGAGTTTTAAGTAGTTAATACGAGGTTTGCGAGACATGAAAATAAAAGAAATAAGATTTCACAGCTTTAGCAAAAAAGAAAAAAAAACCAACAAAACAATACAAAACAAATAAACAAAAAAACAACAGTTGTTCGTTACCATGGATACGAGTATTGGTAATGTTTTTCTTCTTGTGAACGGGTCATCTTTCTTCTCTTCTGTCCTCAACTCTTCCTAAAAAGAAAAGCGAAATGAGCAATCATTTTGAAAACCTTATTGATGGGTTGCAAGCATTCTAAAGAGAATTACAAGACAAAGGCATGGCGGAATATACATTATTTATTGAAAAAAGGGGTTATATCCTAAGAAAAAGTGCTGAACAATTCAAACAAACAGGAAAATCAAGCAAAAACGAAATACCACATTTTTTCGCACCCCTTTGTTTTCTTATAATAAAGAAATATGTAAAAAAACTGATTTACAGCATACGCACACAGTACAACATGCCGCCCCATTAATTCTATCCTAGAGAAGTTCTCACAATATCTTTACTAGTTTATGCGTCATACTTACAGCTGCGGCCTTCTCAGCCTCAATAATATTCCGTTTTCTGTTTCTTTCGTTAATGTAGCTAAATAAATAAAAGAAAGTTAGTCCAGAATCCTTCAATATATGTTCTGTATCCCACTACATAGGCTTAGGGCTGTAGAATGGAAGGATGTAAAACACATGCACTTCATCAAACTTTATGTAGCACAACAAGTTGATCAGAGTAAAGCATAAACTATAGCATGATAATGATTCATGATTTATATAGCGCCTTTTCTGTGTATGCAGCTATTTCAAAAAGGTTTGGGAAAGCTAGGTTTCGTTCAAGAATGATATGCAAGACGCGACATAACTTTCACCAACATATTTTTTGTATCATCAAAGGCTTTTACAATCATGAGAGATGGTTAGTATGAGGTGTAGGCACTGAGGGTGGTCACTGCCAAGGTTTCTTCACATCCTCAGTGGTTCTTTTAAGTCCCTCCAAAGAATGAAGAATGGTACTAACTTAACAAATCAGACAAATAGACTGGTGCAAGGCCATGCAATAAATATATAATAACTATAGCATTTTAATATTGGCAGCTCTAGTATCTTTTACAGATAATCTGTTACATATTATTGCTTACCTTATGGCACTGAGTCCTTTAGATCTTTTTTTATCCAATCCTTCTGCTTTTTCTTCAACGTCTTCAAGTTCTTGACGAATCTTGTCAGCTTTTTCAATATCCCCAGACTGTTCTGCAAGTTCCTATACATTTAAAACAAATTAATTTTTTTTGAATATTCCCGAAAATGTATAATATTGTGACATTTTATCACTATACTCAGGGGGGTAGTCAGGATTTTTCTTGGCGGGGGGGGGGGGGGGGGGGGGATTCAAAAATCTGCCATTTTGTTTACCCCCTCTGCCTACATCCTTTATGCCACCACTCTTTATTGTAGAAGAAAGCACAGCATTGTATTGCAGAACCTTCCTTTTACCACTGTGGCACAGTGAGAGGTGAATACCCCTAGCTTGAATCTGGATACATTTTTGTGGTATATTTGGATGGGAATTAAAAGTTTTTTCTTTGGTGTCTCCAGTCTTCTTAGATAAGGATACTTAACAGTAAAGGCCCCTCTAACAGCATTACTAAGATGCATAATTGACTTTATAAGGATGATGACCTGTGGTACCATCCTCAGTGCCCTGATGGGACTAGCCACATAATAAAACTAATCACTGCTCAAATAAAACAAATAATTTTGTAACAACTGAAGATAACTATATATCATACCTTTGATCTTGCGAGCTGGTTTTTCTTAACAGCATAGTTAACAGGAGTATTCCCAAACTTCTTTTTCTCTGAAATAATCTGCAAAGCAATGATAATATAATATAATAATTAGCATGAGTATGAATGAGGGGATTGTAAGATACTGGTCAGCCAATTAGCTATTCCAAAGATGAAGAAAAAAACTGGGTACAGCTGGCATTGGAGTGCATTTAGGGGCTGTTTTAGTGGACATATTTAAAAGATGGCATTTATTTAGTCCCCTAAAAGAGCCCCCCCCCCCCCCCCAAATCTATCAGTTTTCTCTGTAATCACAGAGTGGGACAATCATGAACGGAACCCTCAGATGCATGCTAGGTGAAAGCCCAAGATTGAATTGGAATTTAGAAGTTGGGTTTTGCGGAGGGAGGAAACCCCGAAAACCCTCGATGCACAGGAGAGAACCAATAAACAACTCTACTCATATACAACACTGAGCATGGAGAGACTCAAACCCGGGTTGCATTTGTGAGAGGAGAAAATGCACTGCGATGCCAGCTTGACCCATTTTTTCTCCCTGCAAGCTTGGAATGGCTAGTACTCTTTATTATAACTCAGGAGAAGTGTGCAATACAACAAAAGTGACAGGAATAATGTTCTAGCATTGTCAAACAATGTAGGAATGAACATGGAATTGTTGTCAAAAGATTAATGTGCACAATTTAGTCTTCTCAAAAAATGTAAAAACAATTTCACTTGTTTGATTTTTGAAACACTTTTCATTAGCCAAGGGAAAAAAACTTTCCCCCACTGCTCAATCAGGTTCTTTTAGGGCCAAGCTGTTGAAATAATATTAGGCCAAACAAAAAAATAAGTGTGATTAATGTTGCATGAGAAAAATAATTGGGGTTGGTATGTTGGATTTTTTAAATTCTATTTTACTGATACAACAGTGGAAATGAGCTTACTAGGAACCCTGTGGTGCATTTGGAATGAAAAAAATATTAGGGTCGGCAAAAATCGGCAAGAAAATTAGAGTCGGTCGCGCAACAGGAAACACACTTATTTGTTGTTGGGCCTTATGCATTACATGTATATAGTTTCCTAGCCTTAGTTTTCTTTCCTTTTATCTCAGTAGCTTCATTATGGTGTCATGACTACTCTCAAAAATTGCTTATTAAAAGGTTTTCTTTCACCAAGTTTCATAATTAAAAGATTATCATATCCCTAAAATATTGTAACCTTTTCAATGTCTTCTTCCTTATACATGTAATTGACAGCACTCTTGATATCTGCATCTTTACGCTCTATATCATCCAAGTTTGGAATGGGAATATCGTGCTCCTCGCACTAAAATGAAACAAAGAATATGGCTACAACATCACCAGTGATTTACTATTCTTGCTATAGTTATGACTATCCTTGAAAAAAAACTACCATCAGGTTGACTCAGTGGGTTGAGCATCTAGCACATGAGAATTAATGTTCATTTGATGTGTTACTTTTTTGTTTTATGATGTTAGCACTTTTAAAAAATTCAGTGGCTAACAAACTTTTGACTTCATTTCAAGATCGAATAAAGAATAAACCTTATTTGTCTTGGTGCAACGTTTTCCCATTACAGACCATGGTCATTTCCAAGATTACCGTTTTTTAAACTGTTGATCATGAAAGAAAGTACATAATTTATATGGATGCAACTTCAACAAAGAATTTTAAAATCTAGGAAATGATATGTGGTCTGTAAATAATGGGAGGTTATCATAAAAATGCTTTACATCTTTATGACGAGTGGATAACTTTAGGGATGGCATATTAAGTGGATAACTTTAGGGACGGCATATTAAGGCACTATTAGCAGCCATGCAGCTTTTAAAACAGTCAGGAGTGAAATGTAATGGTTAAACATGGCACCAAAGTCAGTTATGGCGATTACTACTTAATACTTTCACATACCTCTTCTTTCCATCTTTGGAATTCTGTCTCAGTTATCCTTTGATTTGAGACAAACTCAAGCCTGAAAACCCTTTCTTGTGGACCATGTCTAGAAACAAATCAAAATGTACATTTACTTAGGTGGGGGTGCTTTTTCATTTCTATTTTATTTTACTTTTCCTGTTAAAACGGGAGGCATCAGCTTTTGCCAATTACTGTGAACCCTGTAGCGTAAGCAAGGACACTGAAGATGGTGACCAGTTGACACAATCTTCATTGGGTCTTTTATGTTTGCCTCATGCAGGCAAGGGTGGATCCAGGGTAGTTTACGTGATTTCCGTAAACTACTCAATTTTTTTCAAAGCTACACATCATTTCTTTCTAAATAATGTCAAAATATGTGTATTACATTATTCTAGAAACTTCTAGAAACAACTCACTTGGTTGTTTTTCAGTTAATTATTAAGGAAAAGTCAAACAAAAATGAGTAATCTCGTCATTTCTGCCGATTTATTACCGATTCCCGCAAAAATTTTCGGGTTTCGGATATCTCCGTCGGTACGCATCGGAATGCTATCGGAAAACGATCGGAAAACAGCCTTTGTCAAATAGAACCTCAGGGGGTGAGCATGCGTAGTTGTAGAGCTAGGCCGGTGTGATGATCGTAAACTACTCAAAGAATTCTCTGATTGGCTGGAAACACATTGATTGTTTTGGAAACCACTCAAACCCTTTTCTGATTGGCTATCTACTTTGCAAACTACCTCATAAACTACCAGCAAAACTATAAAAAGCTAGACCTACCCCCGTTGGGTCTCTTTCGTTCTTATGATTAGAGTCATAGATTTGCTGTAGTTTGAACGAAGGAATATTCTACAATGTGTGGCGACCCGATTTGCAGGAGGGAGGACTGTTCTCCTTTCGACATTGGCTTGAATTTTAAAGAAATTGGCTCTTCATCACCACAAGATAAGCTGGGGTTCATTGAGAATGTGTGGAAACCAGGTGAGATTTTTGATTTCCCACTGTCAATAGAAAATAGAAAGCCTCGTAAGTTTGTCTTTGAATGGCTTAGAAGATATCCCTGGCTTGCATACTCTAAATATCTCGATGGAGCATTTTGTTTTCCCTGCGTTTTGTTTGGAGTAGAATCTGGTAGAAATGCTCATGAATTAGACAAGTTGTTGAAGTCCCCACTCACATGTTGGACTTCAGCGGCTTCGAGACTTACAAAACACGCCAGCGGTAAATGTGAGATGCACAATTTTGCTGTAATTGCCATGGATAACTTTTTGAAAACAATGAGGCAGCAAGCGGTCCCAGTAGATCAGCAGTTGAATATTCAACAGCAAATCGATAGAAATAGGACGGTCCTTAAGTCTTTGTTTGAAATGATAATTTTCTGTGGGCGAAACAAACATAGCTCTCCGGGGTCAACGCGATGATGACCCAACAAATGCTAGTCTATCAGGAAACTTTCAGGCTCTGCTAGAATTTCGAGTGCAGAGTGGTGATCAAATACTGCAGAATCACCTGGAAACTGCACCCAGAAATGCAACTTACTTTTTCTAAAACCATCCAGAATCAGATGATAGAAACAGTAGGTTCTTACATTTTAACTAGTTTGTCAAAGGAAATCAGAGACAGTAAGTTTTTCTCTGTTATGGCAGATGAAGCTGCAGACATTTCTAACAAAGAAAATCTTTTTTTAGTGATAAGATTTATTGATTCAAGAAATATAATTAGAAAAGAACTTATTGGGTTTTCTCTTTGTGATGAGGGAACAACTGGAGCTGCCATCAAAGATAAAATACTTACAGCAGTAGCAGAATTAGGACTTTCTATGGACGACTGCAGAGGCCAGTGTTATGATGGGGCAGGCAATATGGCAGGTTGCTTGAATGGAGTTTCAACACTTATAAGAAATGAATTTGACAAAGCAATTTATGTTCACTATATGAACCACAGGCTGAATTTGTGTGTTGCCGACACATGCCAACAACCACTTGTTAGAAACATGATGGATACTGTTAAAAGAATTTCTGATTTTTTTAACAATTCACCAAAGAGACAGCAGTATTTGGTCATGAAGGTTAAAGAGATAATGCCTCAAGCTAACCATACTGTTCTGATAAATGTATGCCGAACAAGATGGATCGAAAGAATAGAAGGAATGGACAGAGTTGTAGAACTTTTTCGTCCTGTTGTTGCTACGCTTGAAGACATATCAATGAACAACAATGATCTTGGAACTGGGGACTGGAATCGAACTAGTAGAAATGATGCACAGACCTTACTGAATGCAATAACTTTTTCATTTATTGTTGCTATTGTTATTGTTAGACACATGTTAGATTTAACCCGACCTCTCACTGTCAAATTACAAAAGAAAGCAATGGATCTTCTCAAGGCAAAGGATGAACTTGCACTTTTAAAGTCAGTCTTAACAGAGATGAGAACTGACATTGATGCCAGGCACAATGCACTCTACCAGGAAGCTGTCACTTTAGCAGGTCAAGTTTCAGTTCAACCAACCATGCCTAGAGTAGCTCAGAGACAAGTTCACAGAGCCAATGCTGCAGCCCAAAACCCTGAAGAATATTATAGGACAAATTTAACTGTAGTTTTTCTAGACCATATAGTCCAACAACTGAACAACAGATTTCAAGATGATGTGTTTGTTTGCTACAGAGCACTTTCAGTTATTCCATCAATTATGCTGGCCACTGGTATTGTTTGGAAGGATAATGTATTAGCCTTTTGTGAACATTATAGGCAGGATATACCTAATTATGCAGGTTTACAAGCAGAACTTATTCTGTGGGAGAGAATGTGGATGAGGAAAGACTGATCTAGGAGAGGAAATCCCTGATAGTTTAGAAGGGACACTTGAGCACATTGACAATGTTGCTTATGCTAATATACATACCATACTTCAAATCCTTATAACTATCCCTATGTCATCTGCTTCTTGTGAAAGGTCCATTTCAACCCTCCGTAATCTTAAGAACTACTTAAGAAATACTATGGCTCAAGACAGAATGAATGGACTGGCACTGATGCATTCCCACAGAGACATGGACTTAGATCTTGAGGAAATAATAGATTTATTTGCTACTTTAAATCCTAGACGAATGAGAATGGAGAATATCTTACAGTAATATTTTATATAATATTTTTTGGACCACCACTCCAGTGTTCTTAGAGTACTTGTGAGTTATGTTCCATCTGGATTAATAATTATCTGATTTTTAATCATTCAACTGATGGGGAACAGTACAGGAACAAGGTGGAATTTTTAAAAACTTATTCTTTTCTGAAATCTATAATATTGTTCACTGGGTTTTAATTAAGCTTGAATGGTCTTTACATATTCTCAACTGAACTCAGCAATGAATTCATCTATAGTGGAACACCTCAATCTAAATAAGGTAATGTATTCATTTTGTATAATCTGCTAGTACATGTAAATTCTAGTACACTGATATTGTGACTGTATGTTCTCTATCTTTCATAAAGTAGTCAATTTGCTGCCATGCCACTTTTCCTTTAATAGCATATATTTTGCATTGTACTTTTACATACTAATACTTTTGATGTCATTTTTTTCACATGATGTCCTTTGATGTGCTAGATTCTTCAACTGAGATAAATCTGTACAAGGATCTTGACTGCAGACAGCATGCTATGGTAGATGTATCCTTTTAGGCAGTTTATAACTAATAGGGGTATGGTGGGTTGGGTATAAATTCAGAGTAAACTACTCATGTCCAAACCCTGGATCCACTCCTGTGCAGGGTTAAATGTTATGTATGTATTAGGGAAAGGAAGACCAGCACAAGAAAAGCAAATGGAGTGAAGAAATGAAGGAATTCTAGCAAGGGTATTTGCCAATTTGCACCACAGGATCTTGTACCAGACCCTGCTCAGAATACGATTTCAAGATCCTTAAGGATACTGTTACAAGATCCTGAACAGGATCCATCCTATAGAGCCTTTGCACCATCACGTGATGACAGCCATGACAGGGGGCATGACAATAAAGTCTTTTCCCCTAGGGAAACTGAATCCTTTCTCATGTAAATCAGATTAGACCAGAATCAATAATTGTTCTTGTCCGCTGTCACGGCTGCCATCACTTGATGGTGCAAAGCCTCTATAGGAACTTGAAACAAAATATATCAAACTTAGAAGATGCCTATTGATTTCTCATTTCTTTGATTATTACACTGCAATGTCTATCTATAGATAGTAATACATAAAAATAGGTATTAATACCTTAGTTTCAGTCCTTTATTGGTTTTTGTTTTCCCTAGATTATAAACCTTTGCTGTTTCAACAACATCTCTTATCTCTGCAACCTAGGACAGCCAACACAGTTGAATAATTGTTGTATTATTAAAGTACAGTAAAAATAAGGGAGTGTGTTTATTTACAGTCTTGTGAACATAGTCCCTATGAATCCCCAATAGTTCTTTCCCGAATTCACTTTAGTGAAGACAAACAATATCTTCAAGTAAAGGTTGGACATTATAACACTGCAAAAATAATACAGTAGAGAGCAGGAACAATTTAAGTATGTCCATCCTCAACTTGGAGCCGTCGTTTTGTGGTCACTCTTGAAAGAAAAGTAAAGAAAGGTTTATTCAAGGAGTTTTTCAATGATTTTTTTATCAGCGGAAGGCAGAAAAAGCCCTGCCCTGTAAGCTAGTATAATGTCATACATACCCTGTATACAGGTCTTCCCTCATGACTACCAATTCCGATACGCACAAAACAACCTACTATAGTATCTGCTAAAAATGGCATGTGAACCCACCTAAAACATAAGAACAATTATTATAATTCACACCTTTAAAAGGAGTTTATTATTTGCAGTGGAGAAGATTAATGCCTTTTCAATTCACCCTAATTTAAAGCTAACCCTTTTGAGGCTGAATTAAATGATTGGTACTATTTTCTCTCTCAACTGTTGCACGCAACATGCTTACATCATGTTTTGGCTACCATTTACAGTCATAAGTGAGTTTTATGGTCAATTTACAAGCAGCAACTTACGTAGTCAGCATTTTGCATGCGACAGTTGAAACGAAAAACATACTGTACCATGTAAATCAGCCTCTTCCAATGTGAAAATATTACTTGTATTTCAAGATTATGTAACCAACACAGCCAAAGTCGTCTGTTTTTTTTTGGTCGTCTGTCAATCAAAAGGGCACATGTTGGAAGTATTTCAAGAATTGATGGAAGCCAAATACCCAGTTGTCTGGAATTATAACTGTTGTCTTGGTTGCATAATTTATTATAATGAAAATGGGTACAAGATAATGTTATCTCAAATCAACCCTAACTAATTCAAACTGTTAGAGCTGTGCTCCAGGGTCATACATGGACTGTATAGCAGCTGTCAGAGGCGCCTTCACATGCTTTCAGTTTGACCCTGTTGAGCTGTGCCACTGCTGTACTTGCGGTGGTGATAAGTGATGGCAAGTTTTTTTATGACAAGTTAAATCCAGAGTGTTCCATTTAAAACCCATACCTACCACTCCTCCTACTCAAAATAAATGGTAAAAATTATAGGTCCCTCTTAAAAATAATATTAAATAATGACCCTTACTTCTCTAACTTGTGTCTTGACAGTCTGATCTTTTCGATTTCATCAACCATAGATACTTTAACAGGAGCACTATAATCTCGCCTGATATTAAACACATATGGGATTAGAATGGAAGGAAGGGGTGGGAAACTAAACTAGAAATATCCCACATGGAACATCGGCAGTTCAAAACAGCCTTTATCGTATGAGACCTTTGTTCTTGTTAGTGTCATGTGACATTCATTCTGCTAACATCTTAGTGGGTGAGTGAGCGACACATTTGCATATTCAGGCCCATCACAATAACTCATTTCTACGCTTTGTGTATCCACGAGATAAAATGGCAGATAGTAGGTCAAAAAAGTAACTTTCAAAAATGTAGCAAGCATGCAGCTTTTTCAAAAAAGGTTTTATTGCATGTTATATTTCAAGTCCGAAATGCATTATGGCTGATGTAAAGCCTTTGATTAAAATTAGCCTTGCTTGGGACCAAAACGCATTTATGCCCTCGAACATCAACTCTATTGTTATGTTGAACTGCGGCACCAATAATGCCGTCGAGGAAAAGATCAACCTTTTTCTCATTTGATATTGATTATATAAGACTGAGAAACATAAAAAAAATTTTAAATGACAGCTATCTTACTCATCATCAGATCCTGCATAAGAATCCTCATCGGCACTAGACTTGCTCTCATCTTGATCATCTTCATCTTCATCATCTGTAAAAACTTCACTTGCTTTGAGAGGCTCCTTCTGCTCTAAAAATGCTTCACCAGCTTTTTTTTCTTTCTTCTCCGATCGTTTTGCTTTCAAGTCATCCAAGGCTTTGACTTTCTTCTCTTCAATAACCTTCTTTCTTTCCTTCTTTCTTAATGCTATCCCTCCACCTTTGAAGTAGCTTGCTTTTTCTTTGTCTTTCTTCTTCTTCTTCTCTTTCTTCTTGGCATGCCTGAGCTTGCGTTCAATTTCAAATCTTGTTTTCAGAGCTTCTCGTCTTTCAACACGGTTGAAAATTTCTTGTTCTCTTTCTATTTCCGTCATTTTTTCTAACATTGACCTGTCGGCTTCATCTCCGATTAAATTTTCATCCCAACCGTCATGATACTGCTCCTCATCCTCATCCGAGGAAGACAATGATGATGATGACAGTTCTAAAACCAATAATTAATTATTAAGCATAAAAACATACAAAAAAAAAAAAAAAATTACAAGACACACCAGTCAAAACTTTAATATATATTTAGGGCTTAGGTTAATGGCCAGTAAGTTGCCAGTCATGATGACAGGCCAAACTACTAGCTTGGTTATACCTTGTTTGTCGCTCAAGATTACCTGTCCAAATGACAGGCAAGGCAAAGATTTGACCGGACAAGTTCCATTTCAGGGCAGACATTGTCCCATGTCTGGCGATTATTTTAAGCCCAAATCCACCCAAGATTTAGTGAGAGGCAAGGCAGGCTATCATTTTATAGACTTATAGTAGAACAGCCAATCAGAATGCAGGACTTATGATAAATTGTTCTCCATTATTTTGTTTATATGCTAAATACTAATAGAGGATAAATTAAGGGTAGAGGTAGACAAAATAACCTTACACTCACCTCCTGAAGATGTCTCTCCACTCTCCATCTCCGAAGATTCTGATGAGGACCTCTTCTTTCCTTGCTTCTTTTTGGCTTTTACCTTGGTAGTTTTGCCTTTGCTTGTTTCAGAATCCATCGTCCACTATCATACAACATATTTTAGGAGATCAGAATAACTCAAAATATTTTACAAAAATATCAAGAATCATTCCCATGTACTGGCCAGTATTTAACTCAAATAATTTGAATAAGCATGAAGGAAGCTTCTTGGGTGCTTAAGCAACCGACCAAGTGCACCGGCCCAAAACTCAATGGATGCATGCTAATTGATGATCAATGCTTTTGCACACTGTAACAAAGCAAAAGTGTAAAAAATCTTCTTTAATCAAGAAAAAGTCAAATATTTTTTCTAACAAAATTTCCATTACATAGCATGTGCTACTCAACTTATGTCAGTGTGCACCACCACACTAATTAACCAATTAGAGAAGTGTGTTATATTGTGGCTATGTTATAACAACCAATCTTATCCTCTGAAATGGGGAAACATTATTCCCAAGGTAAAAAGATCAATTTTGGGATAAATTAGCCAGAATTAAATGAAAGATTCGACTGGGAAAGAATGAAAGCATGAAAAATGAAATGAATTGAGATAAAAATAGTAACCTCATTCATTTCAGACGAAAGAAAGTTATAATGTCAGCAAAATAAAAATCAATATATATTTTAGCAAACTTTAAAGGCCTCAAATCATTGGAACAAGTAATTAAAGAAAGATCATAATAAAGTATACTTTAGTTTTCGTCATATGAACAAATATGTAAACTGACACAGAAACACATTGTTTACTATTGTTTTGGTATTTATAAAACTAAGCATATCATGACTAAGCTCATTAAGAAAATTGCTGATCTTTTGGCGTAATTAAAAACCGGAGAAAGAATCACAATTCATTCGAATTATCAATACGTAACACCTTATCTACGACATAATGGACTGAACCAAATACAGGTACAAGGTTAGAACAATATGGTCTGTATTATTTCATTAATGTAGTAACTCTATTATCAACACAAAGATAGTTTTGACTACATCGGTCAGTATGGCTGCTAACCTCATCATCGCTGCCTTCTGATGAATCCAGATCGCTGTCAGAAGCCGCAGAAGGCTTGTTCGCTAGTGGCTTCGATGCAGGTTCCTTCTGTTTTGGTCGTTTGGTCAGACTCAGAAACTCCTACGAAATAACACACTATATTGAAGCGATATTTCAAAACAACCACTGGGTTATTGGGTTTAAATATAAGGCTACCTCCTCGAGGTCTGCACCACTCTCGTCGTCCTCGCTTTCCGAGTCGAATACGGCTCTTTTTCTTTTTCGTTTGGCATCGCCATCTTTCTTCCCCATTTTGACTGAAGTGACAAGAAAGGCCAGGCTACTAAGCATACATGACCCGCTCTGAATCATGGGAATGAAAAACAGCCTGGTTAAGGAGATCACTAATAACGATAATAATGAATAATATCATCTTTAGACGTCTTGAGGGTAGCTAAAGCATTATTTTAAATAGTTTTGAATCAATGGACAACAGTAGAATAATTTGTGAATTTTTGGGGTTGGTTGTGATGTGACGTCATAGCCGCCATACTGAATAAATTCACTGGATTTAATTCCAGGTGAAGTTCCGTGAGTTCCCTGGAACCCCTCTTTTGTCATGTCATGCCCTCGCTACGCCCTTACCTATTTGTGAGATCTCGTAAAGCTAGTCACCTTCTTTACTCTCAGTAGAATAAGTGAAATTCCATTTTGGTGAAGCCAATCGTACCAGTTTGTTTGTTTTTTGTTTTTTTTTTTTTTTGCATGCCGGCCATTTTGGAACTCCCCTTTTTCGATTCCTGGATCCAGCACTAAATTTAGGTCATTATTCGTTATTCCAACATTTCCATTAATTCTCGAGGGAAGAATGCACGCCAGATGTGGGATTTCTTATCACCCATAATGTGCCCCCCCCCCTCCCCCCCATCCACCTCCGTCAGCCTTCTACGTTGAAGATCAAGACATAGGTCGCCCAAGTTCAAATTCGTTATTTTGGATTTTTCTTATATCTACAAGCAGCATTATAAAGGATAAAAACAAGATAAATGTAAATTTTAGAATGCAGACTGACAAGCAAATGAAAATGACATGGATCACCTGTGTCAAATGTTGTTATACCCAGGCCCCTCTCTGTCGAAGTAAGTCAGCAGAAAAAAATGCTTAGCTTAGTTTGTTGTTGGATCGTAGGACAAGATGGCGGCTATTTTACCGTCACAAACTGGATCAGATGAGCCTATAACGAAGGAAAATAAACAAAGAAAGCCTGCAGAAAAGAAGGAGTCGAGATCAGGTAGAGATTCCAAGAAGGTATGGATAAAATCACGTTAATTGTTTGAGTACAGATTTCGAATTTCAGAACATAATTATGACATAAGCTTGTCTTCTTACACACGATTAAATTAAGATTTAAATCTACACCTTATTTAGAGCTAGTTTTTTAGAAGATATTCTTTAGAGTACATCGAACTTTCATTTTTCCATTAAATCTGTGTAAAATGTTGTTAAACATTGCCCTGAATTTGGTATTTTCAATATCGATATAACTTCTCTAGATTTACATAATTATTTTGTTTGTGAACTCATGAGCAGAAAAAATCCTCGAGTCCCACTTCGCTGGCTTCAAAATCAAGCCCAACAATGACAAAAGACGTTGGGAAGACATCGCCACTTGACACAACAAGCGAAGAGTCTGAGAGAAGCTTTTTACTGCTGGATGATAAAGAAAAGCTACAAGTAAGTCTTTTATTTACATTCATCAGAGCTAAGAAAACAGCTGTCGAGTTCTTAAATTCATGGCTTTAATGTCAACTAATGTTTTATTCATTTATTTGAAAACTTGCATGTAATTTTGTATTGTATAAGCGTTCAGAACATGTCAAATTAACTATATCACGAATCTTACATACACGACATTTGTTATTGATTCTTGTTGATTATTCAATATTGCATGAAAATTATATATTTTTCTCGATATACAATATTAATGAGAAACCATTCAATTTTTGTACTACGGGAATGTATTTTTTTTACAAAATCTCGACTTTTTTTGATTTTTAAAATCTGATTTGATTAGCCATTCTTTGTTCACTAATCTAATATTTTCTTATAACAATAGGTTCAAAATGCTGAAGAATTGATCCAGAGACTTGGTGCTGAGGGACAATCGAGTATTAAAGTGTTATCGATATTTGGGAATACTGGTGATGGAAAGTCTTACACTTTAAACCATGCTTTCTTCGATGGCGAAGAAGTATTCAAGACATCAGCATCTCCGCTATCTTGCACTGTTGGAGTGTGGGCATCTTATGACAGTAGTAACCAATGTATCATTCTTGACACTGAAGGACTTCTTGGGATGTCTGGAAATCAGAATCAAAGGACAAGGCTTTTACTCAAAGTATTAGCTATATCAGATGTCATTATTTACAGAACTAGGGCAGAGCGCCTTCATACTGATCTTTTTACCTTTCTTGGCGATGCTTCTGAAACTTATCTCAAGCATTTTTCAAAGGAGTTACAAGCTGCAACTCAGAGGTTCAATATAAATGTACCTCTGTGCACTCTTGGACCTGCCGTCATTATCTTTCATGAGACCCAGCACACAGATCTACTTGGTGTTGTTGATGAACAGACATCGCTGACAGGTTTGTTGTAGATCAATCTGGTTATTGGAAGTATATTCAATCATAACCAACAGTTCATCCATCCTTCCATCCCACATCTATCCATCCATCTATCCATTTATCCATAAAACTACTAACCCACTAAAAACCCCTTATCAATCCACATATTTGAACCATCCAACCATGCACCCATCATTCTAGTCACCCACCCACCCACCTAGACCATCCATTAAGTCACCCACCGGTCATGCACTGACATCATTGTTTACATTTTGTGTCATTCAGGAGGGTCCTCAAGGAATCCAGATGATATAATCAAACAAAGATTTGCAGATGTTGGTCGTGTTCCGCAGGCCTTCAGTTCAATCAGATATGTTGGTACCAGGACCTTTTCTCAACCAACAGATTTCAGTTGTTTGAAGAAAGCTGTAAAGCAGAACCTAAGTAATAATTCTGTGAGGTCTGCAAGATCACCAGATATCATATTTAAAGTACTTACGGTGTGTATACAAAGTATAAATCATTATATTTATTGTATGTGAGAATATAGCTTTTCTAGGTTCTCCATTCCATAATATAACTAGCTTCTTTTAAGGAATAAAGCTATGAAAACAGCCAGTTATTAGTCAATGTTGTTGTTGTTTTTTAAAACAAGCTGCACCAAATTTTCGGCAACTAGAAAGCAAGACTAGTTAATCAGATAATTAACTAGATAATCACCAAAATAATTCATATCTTAGTCCCATTTTCTTGGATAAATGACAATGTTTAGCATGTGGCAACACCAGTAAGAGCCATTTCTTCTCAGCAATCAGTCCTTAAGTTTGTCACTACCATTCTCCAAGGATGGGTGCTTTCAATTCCTTAGTAACTTGTCAGAACTAAATGAAGCTTGTAAAGGATCTGATGTCTCATAATCATTTGAATTGAGTACAGTAATTTATAATACAATATTTCTTATTTAAATGCTTCAATGTCTTTTGCAGTTTTTGAATGAGAAATTTTCTGGTGATATAGAACGGATCATTGTCAGTGCCTTCCCAGATGCATACTTTACATGTCAGTCTGTCTGTCTAGCATGTGGGTGAGTATACTGATATTATTTTAAGGTGACTGCCTACTTTTGGAAATTGATTTAAGCTTTTTTTAAAACTTCGATTTTCTGAATTGAAATTTATTGCTGATTCTAAATCTGGAAAGAAAAATAGGGTGTCCCGAGCTCGTTTTCGAGATAATCAGCATTTAATGGAAGCCTACACATGAGCTTTTGGAGTAAAAATTGCACCACCAGAAGTGATTAGAAAAAAATTAAGATTAATAAGATGATAGTTATTTGCAGACTATATGATTGCACGAACGAAGGCTAGTCAATCCTTCTACAATAATACATGGATATTTTCAACAAAAAGACAGAGAGATACATTGATTTGTCATATTTTGTAGTTTCGGTGCTCTTAAAAAATCTCATAAAGTGGAACAAAAATCCCTACAAAAATCTATTTTTCATGTGTTCCTGATTTAAACTTTTCCTAAAATGTTGATATAACCTAGATTTTTAGGAGTATTTTTGAATGAGCTATCAAAATATATAGAGTTCCGTGCAAAATTTGAGGGTTTTGCCCTGTTGAAGCTCAAAACGCGCATGGTTCTTCAATAAAATCTTGTAGATTTTTCAGCAGCTTTTGAGCACGCACACATCGTGGGCTCAAATTGAACGTTCAAAAGTAGGCAGCCACCTTAAGAACTATCCATAGGATAAATCCTTATCCAGAGGAATAAGCTTTATCCAGAAGGCACTCATTTGATCACAGGAAGCTCAGAGTTAAGATAAGAGTTTTAACCTATGCATAATTATCATTCAAAAGTGCTTTCATCCACTGGATCATGCTTATCTGGGCCCGGTTGAATTGTATGGAGGGTGGGTAGTGCTACCAGAGAGATAAGTCCCCTTATCCAGTCAATATAAAAGTCGATGCTGTTATCCAATAAATTTATATCCACTGGATAAGGTTTGTCTGTCAGATAGTGCTATCCATGCTTCGTAAAACCAGACCCTGGTGAAAAACTCCCTACTCCTGGCTCCAGGATATAATTTTATCTGTTATACCTGTGCTATCTGGAAATGCATTTTTCAATATACACCAACTTGCAAGAACGTTGACATACGAAAATAGAACATTAGTGATTTAGTGGGATAGGAATTATATTAAAAAACAAAAGAAGATCACTGAAGCTGAACTTTTTCCTTTGTCTTTTAATGTATTCCTTTCTCACTAAATTACTAATGTTCTATTTTCGTATGTCAACGTTCTTGCAAGTAGGTGTATATAATTTGGGATACCTGTGACTCCACAGGAAGACCAATTTTATTAATCCTTATTTTTACTTTACAAATCTTACAACAGAGCACACTGTCAACAAAGTATGAATCATGATAATGAGAATATAGAACACAAATGTGACGTACGATGCCAGTACCAAGCGCAGTATGATAATAGATATTTCACATGTAAGGTAAGAGAAAAATTTATCATTATATGACCCATATGGCCCTGCTCGCGTGCTCTAATAAAACCTTTGGAAAAAGTCACATGATGTGTGCCGGATGGGTCGATGTAAGTGGACAGGGGAAAAACCCGTCACCCCTTCTCGGTTTACTAGTTTACTGGTGCTGTATTTATCAATTTTAGCAGAATTTTGCAGCCTCTTTTATAACAGAAATTGGGTTATATGATAAAATACTTATTGGTCATTTGCCAGGGCTGCAGATTGGTACCCTGATGATTGCACTGATTGAACCAGTCTGTGAGAGCAATTAATATAACACGCGCACATGTCTCTGTACTGTGACATAAACACGCTGGAAGAGAGAAAAGCAAGCTTAGAAACATAAGGCGTAGCCGAGTCTTTCTCTTTAACGCCGAGTGTTACTCTTGCTTCTCAATTGCTTTACAGCTCACAGAGTGTTTATATCACAGCAGAGACAGAAGCAGCCATTTTATATTGCTAATTATAGAATATGTTTGAACGATTTTGCGCGAGCGTATCTCTTTCCTGATATAAACATGGTAGGCATCCAATCAGCTCGCACGTTATTTCATATATTTCATAATGGTAATATTTAAATGCTATCCCTTCTTAGGCTTGCTACGAGAAAGGAAAGCTTAGAGTTGTCATTCCTAAAATGTGTTCAGCATCTGAGGGTTCTTCATGGTTGGGTATTGTCAAGTACGCATGGTCAGGGTAGGTAGCCTATCAGTCTAATGGATAGAAAGACCATCACAGCCGATTTGAAAACTCACAATACGAAGTCTCTTGGAAGAGTTGTGTGCCGAAGCACTACTGCACGAAAACTTTATAGTATCTACCGTGCCGTGTTCGAGCATATTAGAGCAGTATTTGTATGACTGTGAAAAGCTCACGGCACGAACACGGTCGTGACGTGAGAAGGCCTGACCAATTGCATTGCACGAGAATTTACTCACCATCCAATCAAATACCCGAAACACGGCATGAACACGGCGCGGACACGGTCACGCCAAGGTCACGGTACTGTAAGATCAATCACATTGCCTGAGTAAAAAATTAGCCAATTAAATTTCTAAAAAAAAACCATCACGATCAATGTAAGGAACGCATATTGATACTGAGCTTTTCACAGTCATGCGCAAACTGCTCTAGTATAACGTGCCGTGTTTGAGCATATTTTTGGCTAAGTATATTGGCATTATTACGAATGATGACGTTATAGTATTCTCTATCGTTAACACAATGCGCCTGTTTTTGTCCAAACAAAGATATCTCCTTCTGTGGTTATTAACTTTGCGCAAGCTCACAACTGCTTTACCATTTCCGTCATTTCAGTTACGTGCTCGAGTGCCCGGAATGTGGAATCATTTTCCGTAGCCGTCAACACTGGTATGGCAACAGGGATCCCGTAAAAACAGTCGTGCGTCCCGAGATAAAACATGTTTGGCCTGGAGTAAGTTGACCCGTTTCCATCTAGTAGTCGCGGGAGTGGTTTTCTGAAGGGGGAGGGGGTTTGGTGGATTATGCAGGGATTTATGATGTATGTGCGTGTGTGGTGGGAGGGAGTAGTGTGGTGCAGGGTCATATATATTTATATACCCAAAATGAAGAAGGGGAGACTAACGCGATGGCGGTTTATGTGGGGCGAGAGCTTGTGCGCAGAAACAAATTTCTGCACTTCTGCAGAGAAAAAGACAGCATAGTAGAGGTGGAGGTTAAGATCTCGTTCGTGGATCTGTTTTTGGGAAGCGCGAAGTAGTGGGTGTCAGGGAAAATTTTTTTGAATTTGTTTGGAGTTGGATTTATATGTGTGGTGGGCGAGGTGTGTGTGAGTGGGGATGGATTACGTGAAACAAGCCTGCCCCCTCCCCCCCCCCCCCCCCCCCTGTAGAAACTAATGCATGATATATCGGTAATGGGCACCCTTACTTAGAGAGAGTGCGAATTAGTAATATATTAAAGTGCTACTACGACGAAAATCGCTCAAACTTGGATTCAGCTGAAACTTCCTAAGAATACTCTTTAAAGGTCCAATAATCACTGTATGAAGTGTTTTCTCGATATTCAGGACGAAAGTATGATATTTTTACGATTATTTTTTGGAGTCTGTGACGTCATACACTCAACATCGAACATCGCTCCATACATTTCTTTGTAGTTTATGATCAAAATATTAGTAGTAAAGGGAGAAAGAAATACCCAAACACCCCCAAAATATAAATTATAGTCACAAGTAATGTGAAATAAGCACATTAGCCACCCTTTGGGCTTCATAGGAATAAAATAAATTAAGGATTTATATACAAAGAAATATATGTAGCAATGTTTGATGTTGAGGGTATGACGTCACAGACTCCAAAAAATAATCGTAAAAATATCATACTTTCGTCCTGAATATCGAGAAAACACTTCATACAGTGATTATTGGACCTTTAAAGAGTATTTTTAGGAAGTTTCAGCTGAATCCAAGTTGGAGCGATTTTCGTCGTAGTAGCACTTTAATAATGTACATTTTTCCTCAAGGAAATCACGTCTTCAGTTGATTCAAGTAACGTAGCGCGTCGAGTATTGGATGGTGTCAAATACGTATCACAGACGGTCGGTACGTACAGTGCGCCACCCAGTCGAGCTGTCTCGGACTGGATCGCTGATCAAGTTGCCCCTGAGTACTGGGTTCCAAATGCACAAATCACGGTGAGTAATCTCAATCAGTCACAAACTAAACCAATATTTTCTTAGATTTGAAATTAGAGAATCCTTGGGCAGGAGAGAGCGGCGGTTGGCGTTCCCGCCAAAACCACAGCGAACCCAGCCATCAGTATAAGCCATGGAGAGAATCATTTTATCGCAATGCGCTTTTCTTTGCTCAGACATTAAACAATGCAGAGTTTCTTAAACGTTTCTACTTTTCATGTTAAGAACAATATGAAATTATAGAAATCTGAATTTTCGTATTGGCTACTCAATCTCACCATGTCACTGATCTAAAGAAATTCATTTCCAGGCTTGTCATCTATGTCAACGTCCCTTTAACGACGACGAGAAGAAACACCATTGTCGTGTCTGTGGCCAGGGTTTCTGCGACGACTGTTCGTCCAATAAGAAACCAGTAGCTGAACGAGGCTGGGGCGATCAACCTGTTCGCGTGTGTGATACATGCTTTGAAGGGAATCCCGCGGGAGATGAACTGCCACCGTCTTGTGATTTAAGGTGGGTTAGAGTAAAGGTTGGTCTAACAAAATGTATCAACAGGTTGACATTTAGTCTGTTTTATGTAAGTCGTACGTGTGAATGCCGCTGATGAAACCTATTTATATGATAGGCCTCTACCTCGGGTGTAATCTTTTCCCACTTAAGACCACACTGTCATAAGATTATTTGTTTATACCTCACCCATATGAATGTACTTTTTCACGCGCTACTGGTAAAGATAAAAATAATATTTCGGGTGTTTCAAATGCCAAAAGTGGTTAAATATTTTAAAACTGTTCATTAATCTTGTTCATACAGCCAACTAGCTGATGCTTTAGACGACGATGACTCTACTTCACGAAACGATGGAACATTAGTCGAGAAGACACTAGGGCCCATGGCTGCACGCAAGATGATAGAAGGTGTACAGACTGCTGTGGAAACCCTCGGGACCGCACTGTATTACCCGCGGGAAATCCTTACAGACGCTGCCCGGCCTAGTTACTGGGTGCCTGATTCAGAAATCACTTCATGTTCTATTTGCGACACGGATAAGGATTATAAGCATCATTGTCGTTCATGTGGACAAGGTGTCTGCGATGGATGTTCCAAGACTCGAAGACCTGTGCCTTCCAAGGGATGGGATCAGCCTGTGCGGGTGTGTGATAAGTGCGTTAAGAAAGGAGAACAGGCATAATAATTGGATTTTTAATTGAGCATCAGGGAGTTTTAGAAATAGGAGTAAAACTGCGAGGTAATAGGCCATTTTCGAATTAGTCAAATACCGCTGTGTTCCTCGATTATAGACTCATTTACCCAGAGTTAGCCTCATTTTAGTATCTAAATATCCACTAATACGAACGTTAGAAACAATAGAAACACTTTGAAATTCCACGGACGTTCACTAGAACACATGAATATTCCAATATATTCCATACGAAATCAAGACTAACCCTGTAGAACACATTACAAACTGGATTATTACAGCACTTGGCCTGCCTTCATGGCGCGGCGGCTGATGTTAGGACAATCGATAGGTGTCCCTTGATATACCCTCAACTCGTAATGTTTTGTCATACATATGCAACACCTGACAGAACCTTGAAACCGGATTGAATCAAAATGTAGTATTATTTTATTTGATAAATTGACTTGTTGAATTGACAGTTTTGACTTGTTTAGAGGCAAGTCATAGATTACTCCAAGAGAAAACGAAGGACAGATGTCCTTCATAGTCTATTGATTACTCTTATTCATGTTTTTGACTCCCACTATAGCGATCAAATCACGGTTGCAGCAGTTTTCCAAGTGGATATAAAATCTTGTCCCACAAACAACTACACAGTACTACAAGGATAATGAGGACAGTTTTCAATTCGTTTCTCAAGACAGTAAACTATTGAAACAATTTATAATCAACATTCTGAAATCAGAGTTTTGAATTTCGAGATATTCTAGATAATTCGTTGACATAGCAACGGTAACTAAGGGGAGTCTGAACCATGAATTAGAGCAAATTTCCTACGACTGTGAAAACCCGGTATTTTCATTGGATAAGAAGTGGTCTAGAGTGCTTTGATTGGTTCAAGGGGCATCGTCAATAATTCAGTACCATACCGTTTCACAGTCAAACTAATTGTACTCTTCATTCACTTATACCCGAATTAAGACTTTTTGTGAAATGCTCTTCTTTTTGGGCAAATTATTTCCCTATTTTAAAGATTGTCCCCTACGTCGAAGGGTTTATTTTCACCTTCAATACGCGAATGATAGATGTGTGTTTATGTTTTTATAAATGAGAATAATTCATGAATAATTTAGGATAAATAAAGTATTATTTAAAAATAAATGATAGAGAGTGCGCGTGCGTAAAAATGAAAACTGATCATGACTTTTGTATGAATATATTATCATCTACTTAAACATTACCCAAAATACTTTGCACCGGGGTCGAGAGGAGAGACTAACCAAAGAAAAAAAACGGAAAATACTGACAGTCGATATTTTAGATATAAAAAAGATATAGAGAACATCCGATTGAAAAACGTTTTTTTGATGGTTTTTCTCTGGTTGACCTCCCCCCCTCCTTACACACACACACACCATCTATCTAGGCAGAATCGAGTCTAACTAGTCACAAAGAACTTGTAACTCGATTATCCTTTTATAGGAAATTTACATTGTGACCGGTCTTCAACCTTTGATAGCCAAAATAAATTTACTAATCTAATCTGATCACGTGCTATACAAACGTACATTGTCATTGGTTGCATACATGAGCCCTGGCAATCCCCCAGGTCCTCCCCACTCATCACTATAACAAAGAGCAGGAACCTGAACGATTTGTTTGCTCTCTTTATCCGGGTAAGGAATGGTACGAACTATTTCTCCAGTGCGCACACTCCATACTCGAGTAAGTGAGTCCTCACCAGCTAGAACAGAAACACACTTTAGTTATTATCAGGTCAACGGGTTTAAGATAGCTGCTTAATTAAACGCTAAGGTATATAAAGGCAATTTTACCTGCGAACAAGAGGGAATCTGTAGAGTCGACAAAGATCGGCAATCTCAAGGTATTCTGGTTCACGTGACCATGGTATTCTCGCACTATTCGTTGCATTCTTAAATCCCATTTTCGTATCTAGAAATCAGATTAGAAGTTTATCAGCAAGGAAAGTCACCATTGGGCCATCTCACCGTGACGTCACAGCGGCCATTATGGGGTACCAAAACAATACATTTTCTATCCAGGAATTGAATAAATTTTTATGCAGAAACTGTGCAGAAAGTTTCTATTGTTTGGTACACCAATATGGCTGCCTTGTCACGTGAGTGAAAACACTCTATACAGTTTATTTCAGACTGCATAATCATGGTTGTTTTCAAAAATTTGCCATCAAGAACGTAACCAATACATCCAATGCACCCCCCCCCCCCCCCCCCCCTAAAAAGACCCTCATAAAAACTGTAGGGACAAAAAGTGAGAACAGGTCGCAGGGACAAAAGGTGTGAATTTTCCATTGCAACATCGTGCGTACTTACTCCATTGACCTGCCCCTGCCACAACATACAAATGAACCAATGTGGGGTTAGTTCAGAGGAACACGCACAGTGTAATAAAATATAGGCTTCTGCAGTGCACCAAGCAAACAGTACATTATAAGGACTACTTTGACGATACCGCGGTCACCTCTATGCATAAAAGAAAAACAAACACACAAAACTCTATGTATTTTCCGTCATCATTGTTTCGTTTTGCCCCCTAGCAAGATGGCCGCCGTATCGTCGAAGTAGTCCATTATTATAACAGCGAGTATGTGCCGACATTTATACAGTACACATACCGTACTGTCAAAACCACTTGTCATATAATGTACGTCTCATCGACCCTGTGGTATTCAATACATCATGTGTCCCCTCCCACCCCACCCCCATACAAAACCTAGTGCAGTTATACAATACACTTACCTTACTGTCTAGACCACTTGTCAACAAGTATGTTTCATCTTGTAGTAACTTTAAACACGTGACAGGCGTGGGTTGAGACATGTATAGACATGGGACACGTGTCCCTGTTAGTCGTATATCAGAGCTCTTAATTTCACCGTTACGATAACCATTGAACAACACGGGGCTCTGAAAACATCAGGAAAAAAATGAATGTCTTGATAACTGAAGTCCGAAGCTGGGGAGTCGTGCTACCCCGTGGGGGGGGGTAGTCCCATATATGGACTATACGGGGATGATCCGCTGAACAGGGTATGGTTTTTCGAGCTTCTTGTCATAAACAGGGTATGCAATTCCACTCAAGTTCCAAGTTCTTCCTGAGCTGCCTGTCATATTCAGGGTTTCTACTTTCGTATTGACCGAAACTGGTTATTATGGTCGTAAAAAAACAATACACGAGCTGACATGATAATTGAAACAGGAACTCAGTAAAATTTATCATATCTTTTGTCATGAACAGGGTCTACAAATTTGTTTTCTTTTTGTCATAAACAGGGTACCCCTTTCAGAATCCCAGCGGAAGACCCCTACCCAAATTCTGGCGGAGTACCCCCCCCCCCTCCCCCCGGGCGTGCTACTCCTTAGACTCCAAAAAAAGTCTATTCAAAAAATTGTCGCAATTCGTTCATGAAAGCTTTGAAAAATGGAAAAACTTAATCATTACATTGGGCGGTTGTTGCTGAGATCAATCGTTTATGACATCATAATATATATTTATTGGTTATAAACTCCTAATATAAATTTATATATACAGAGCCTAGAAAATAGACCCCTTGCATTGATTTCCTAGAGGAATTGTTCTTGGGCACAAAGCAATAGGCAACATATTAACACATATTATATCTGAAAACCATGCCATTTTAGATTAAACTGTTTTGCTAGGAGCCAATTGTGTTAAATTTTCTATTGGATTTGGCGATTCTATCCCCCACATAAACAAGCAGTGACGTCATAGTGAAATAGGGCAATTCCTCTCGGGACTCAGTTTAAGGGGTCTATATACGCTGTCGATGTAAACTCCTTGAAACCTGCATTGCAATTTGAAATCCCTTTTTAAAGGCACTGAAAAATCCAGTGATAAAAAGAAATTATAGAAGTTCCTCAAAGTAAGTGGATCAATTAGTTAAGTATCTAGACAAGAAGCTTGCTCTTAATTCGTTGAAACTCACAACTTTAAGCAATAGGATCATAACTTGAGTTCTTGCTAGGATGGGGAGGGAGGTACTTGCCACTAGATGCTCTTACCTTGAATGCAAACTGCTGAGCAAAAGTATCGCTTACTGAAGGGAAACGTAATAATCGATGTCTTGTGTTGACATCAAATGTAAGAGCTAAATTAGAAGCACCTAGGGAAAATAAGGTTTTAAGATATATTAGGGGGCATTAGCCACAACTGGCATTACTGTAGCTCCCCCATCCTCCTTCTACCCGGCCCTATACCCCCCAAGGCAGGTTTGAGTTCGAAGTTGCTTAAATATAGCAGCTACTTGAGCAAAAATCGTATTTTTATGAACACATTATATCAACTGCTTGCTAGGTGGCTCTCCTTTAATAATGACGTTTTAAAGTTGATTCAGCGGTTTTCAGCATTTTTCGTGTGAAGGCACAAACCCTACGTATCAAAGTACAGGATGGATATCCCTGGCAGTGTCCCTGCTCTTGGTCATCTTACATCTCAAAGAACACTCTCTCAAAGAACATGTGATATGATGGACGTACCTAGACTAATGATGTTATCATACAGTGGGTTCTTATTCCAGGCACTTGTCCACACAGAATGACGGTTCATTGGATACCTGCCAAGAAACCCTTCAACAAAAAAAATGAAAAATGAATCTCTTACTTAGATTAGTTCAAATGTTAGTTCCGGTTCAGGAGGGGGACCTCTCGGCATGGGAGCTAAAAAGTGAAAATCAGGAAAAAGAAGGTGTTATCTGAAAAAAAAATGTCCGAAACTGCAAATCTCCATGTCCCCTGTAATTATGACATCAAAAACTGTAATATACTGCTATGTAAGTTCCATTATTATCATTATTATTATTATTATTATTTTATTTAGTTTAAGTGGATGGATGGACAGACGGATGGATTGACAGATGAAATCCAAAGCCTTTGTGTCACTTTTAAGTTACGTTTTAATTAATGCCTGTAGATAATTCCTTTCAGTCTTTAAAACAACGATATCTGGTAAATTTGACTCACTTTGTGTTAATTCTTCAACTTGAAAGAGTAGACCCTCACCCCACTTGTCACCATGGCCAAGTAAGGTTATTCTTATTACACAGTTAAGATATTTATACACTGAACCAGATGATACAATTATTATCCTTGATTTACTTTAAATAATGGTAAAAGTATCAATCATTGACAGCTGCAGGATTTTTGAAAAGAGGTGCAGGGGGTGAGGGAAGTGGCAGGTTCAAATTAATGAGTTAGAGGGGGCCCCTCAAGAAAATAATACAATTTCTTAGTTTGGACATCTTATCCCATTTCAGACCATTCATTCTCTAGAGTACCATTTTCTTTGTTTAATATTTGCACATGAGAAGACACATGAATATGAATACAACTCAAACAAAGAATCTTATTCTCAAGAGAATGACACATGGCCTGGGCAAACATTGTCTCCAAGCTAAAAAATAGAACTATTCTTTTGTTATTCTATCTTTGATCAGATAATGGTAAAGTGCTTTAGTTAAATAATGCAGTTTGTGTTAGTATTCAAGTTTCATTGATATGAACAGGGGCCGCAGAGCAACCTAAAAAGTGGGGGGAGGGGGGGGGGGGGGACTAAGATTGAGACTACTATGGAAAAAAGATTACCTAAGATTGGAAAATATAAGAGACTAGTAGGGAATGGGGGGGCTGCCCTGGCTACGCAGTCTTTGATTAATTAAGTTCCATTTAGGATACAGAAAGAAGTCAATTGTTTTGGGATGAGGACTCCAGTTAAGAGATGTCACTAGCTGTAAAATAAAATGAAAATAAAAATATGAGACAATGACAAAGAATATCAAATGCATGTGAGCTCTTGACAGACGCATGATCGATGATTTTATACGTAGGCAGATTGGCGTGGGCGAGTTGGTCCGTGGGCAAATTAACTGTAAACTCTTCAAGCATGTCAATCTTTAGAGTTACTTAGCCTGCGTATCAGCCCTCATTAATTGTCGGGTTATCAGTCCTCCTTTGAGGGCTGCTATGCGAGTCATAGAATTATATTTGAATTATATTTAATACAAATTTAAATATTTTTTTAAATGTGACAATATTTTCACATGCTTTATCAGTTTTTTAGACAGAAGATTATAGACAGATTTCGTGGCTGTTATAAAGGCTGTTTTATAGAGATTGTTTGCATATGGAAAACTTAAGTAAAACTTATCCAAATAGAGCTAGCTCTTACTTGATCCTTCATCATGGATGATCCTGGTACTATTGACATCTTGTGGTTTTTGTCTTTTGATACTTGGTGAAATTGAACACTAAAAGGAAGAAATATGACATAATTGAAAGGTATGTAATATAAAGACTGATTGCTGAGTTAGTGTAAGTGCACTACCAAGGGGCGTAGCAAGGTCTCAATTATTGTGGCGCAATGTACCCTTTTGCTGCCAAATCCAAGGACTACTGCATGAATTTATTAAGTTTTGGTGCGGAAAGCAAACTTTTGGGGGAGGGCCCCTTTGCCCCCTCCATATGCTTATGGCACTTCTACTACACCACCCCTCTATTCTGATTTCTTTGCCATCTTCAACCTCCTCAGCACATACTCACACTGGATCTTCAGATCCACTTGTTTTGTATAGAGTGAGAATTCTTTGGTGTTTCAAATCAGGCTGGAAATGAAAAATACAGTTTGTGTGAAAATAGATTTTTCCAAAGTTGGCTACTTATTATGCCACATAATCACTCGCAACCCAGAAGTTTTTCTCATAAATCTCCCACTAGAGACAATAGAGGTCAATTTGGGGCATTTTTAGTAAACAAAATCTTGTATGAAAATTGAATAGAACATAAAATGGGACCCCTTATTCGCTAAGGAACCATAACGTAACAATATAAATAACACACAGAAACACTTCAATAAACAATACCATACATGAATGGAAGAAACAGCAAATTCAGGAGCATAAACATGTGTTAAATGAAGTTTAGAGGATTGCCGCACACGATATTGTTGGACAAGCTTCTCCATTGCCTCACTAAAGAACAGAAAGAATACCAGAACTTAATGTTTGTGGAACTATATAATCTAATACAAATTGCAGGGTTTTGGGTAAACTTGTCAGACAGGGTGGGATAGCAGCATTTTCATTATAACTTAACCCTCAATAATTTTTTCCGTGAAGCATCATGTCTAACACAAAATTGTTTACCTTTGTGAAATCAATGGGTCTGTCTGTTGATACTGTCTTGACATAATGAATTTTACAAAGGATGAATTTTGTTGTTTCTGGAAGACAAATAACATATTTTTTAAATAAAATATATACACATGTAGGTGGGCTCATGAAGAAAAAATTTGTTTAGGTTTATTGTTATTTAATTTAGCAACCAGAAATCTATTGGACAATCAATCCAACAAAGCATTTAAGTCACTGACAAAACCTATTATCTGCATCCAAATCATTTTTTCTGTTGTTTTGATTGGCCAAGATAACTTGTGCCATTATCAGGTTAATTGGCTATTTTGTCAACATGACTTGCTTCCCCGCGACTTGTTACATTTGATAGAAAGCAAAAATAACCAAAGCACAAAAAGAAAATGGAAAAAATAATTTGAATGACAAAACAATATTATTATTGAACTCAGTTGTGAGAATATTGTTATTTGCTAATGTCTCGCAGGCACTAACGAGTCATAATATTTTGCTCAATATCATTTAATGATTGCCTATTGTAGTTAAAATGGTTGGCACATTAATACTACAATAATAAACATTACATCCACCTGTATAACTATTGCTGGTTTTACAAGCAGCCATGTTGGTTGAATTTAATATAATTTTTAAATATATTTTTGTACCAATGCAAAAATACAAAACTGCTGTAACGATAGCTGTGTACACTGTATTTAATAGGAGCAAAGTTGTACAAAGCCAAATTATATTAAAATCATCAGATAACCACTATCTATCTGGAGTCTATAAAAGTTACGCAAATAGTTATGCATAAAATAAAATCCAGTGGATAACTCTATTTCAAGCCTCATGCAAACAACTTATGACATCTGGATATAGTTTATCTGCTGGATAAAGATTTATCTTTTGATATAAGCTTATTTGTGCTTTGTACAACTGGCTTTTGGAGTAAGAGGAGTCTACAATTATGCGATCGGATTTGATAAATCACACAAACAAAAAAAATGACAACAACAAAAGGAATCCATTTCAGAGTCACAGCTGTTCAATAGCATACTGGTACATACCTTTCAATTGCATACTGGTACACCATTTGCAATAGACCTCTTTACCTTGGGCATAATGTTTTCCCATTTCAGATCATGTGTCATTCTCTTGCGAATAAAATTCTTTGTTTGAGCCGTATCCATATTCATGTGTTTTCTCATGTGCAGCCATTAAACAAAAAAATGATACTCTAGGGAATATGACACATGATCTGAAATGGGAAAACATTATGCCCAAGGTAACATTATTACAAACAAATACATCATACTATAAAAACAAAATATTTCTCACATACTTTTAGTCTTTTTCTTTTGACTTCTGAGCATTTCTTGCAGATTTTGGATTCCTTATTTACTTCTTGTGAAGACATTTTACATTGAATTTCATGTGTTATCCTAAAATACTTTTTCTTTTCTGTGTCATAAATAAATCCTGGAATCTTAAGTTTGCATAGTCAAAGGAAAAAACAGAGAAGGATTTTTTGTTTGGTGGGGGAGGGGGGGGGAAGGTTATGTTACTATTATGTTACTATTACTAATCATATAATTAATAAAGTATGTCCACAGGAAACCCACTTTAAGTGAATGTAACAACAGATGTTGTACATCAAAGCTCACAAAGCACTCTCAGAAACTTAGCTCTGCAAAAAAGGAAAATTGAAGGAAACAAATTGAAGAAAAAAACCCTGAAGGAACTATCAGACACCCAGTTCTTCACAGTTATTTTTGTCTGTTGAAATACCTACATTTCCATAGAAATGTTGATGAAAAATTGTCAGATGAATTTTTCCATTTTTCGAGGAGCTGATCGAAAAAGTAGAAGTACTTGGTTTCCCATCATGCTTTGTGCTAGGAATTTGATCATGCAACAGCAAAAATGCCACTCTCAGCCCTGGAGTCAATTGATCCTTACTGTGCATGCTCAATGAAATGCCAGAGATCTCAGAAAACCAATCATTCAATTGGTTACGCCGGGATATAGTGAGTACAAGCAATGAAAACTATGTTATGATTTCTTTATCCAAAGCGGGCTCCCTGTGGTCTGCTTCGACTACAAGGTAAGCGCTCGTTATGCCATCATTATTTATATAATTTCTGTAGCAAAAAGCGATTAGGAATATGAATTCTTCCCCTGGATGGAATGCTATTCTATGACAGGTTACCCCAACAGAATATATTTTAAAAATTCATCAGTGAGTTCAAGTGTAGTTCAAGGATACATGTCGATAAGTCGTTTCCTGCCGTTTCTCTACGACAACCCCACCACACAATCTGCATTTAGCTTCCTTATTAGTAGTTTGTTTTCTTCTTTTGCCCGGCATTCTTTCTCTCTTAATACTTACAGTTAACCTAATTAAATACCAACACACGAAGACCAACACGAGTTATCACGATCTTTTACCAGATGTTTTAGGCTTCCTTAAGATTTTTTGAGCTTGTTCTTCAAGTTCATAATACTGAAAATACCCCAGAAATTGCCGTCGAGAATATAAAAACGAATCGAATCTTAAAACTACATATAAAATATAGCTTAAGATTTGTGAGAAAGTCAAAACACTTCGAGGCTTCGGCCATGCGCCATGCTGTGATCCAAGCTGTACCAGGGGCATTGTGGGATAGAGAAGTGCTGAAATTTGTTATTTACGTTTCTCCTTTCTATCTCTTGTAGTTTCTAATTGTTTTATGTTATATAACACCAAGAGGTATTTTCAACATTGTCTGATCAGTCTGCAGTATAATAAGTGCAGTTTTTTTTTCTGGTTTATTTATTAGTATGCGCCGGAAGTAGAGATTTTTTATATTTACTGTCAATTCATGTAGAACGAATATCGGGTCGGGGGCCCCAAGAGATACAAAGAAAGAGAGAGAACGAACGAATGAATAAGAATAAAAAAGAAAGAAAACAATGAAAAAAGAAGGAACTATAAAGAAAGAAGTAAAGAAAGGAAACTAACAAAGGGGGAAGAACCTATTGAGCTTAGAATTTTATAAAACGTACATAGTTTCTCGTTAAAATGACTACAAGAGGGATGTTTGACTTATTTGGACAAGTTGTCAAGCTAAAAGCATCTGAAGACAAGCCATCACGTGGGATCAATTCTTGTAATACAATACGATCCATTCTAGCTTAGCAACAACAAGCTAATCTACCCGGATCAAATGGTTATTTCGCTTCACAGCAATATTAGTTTTGTACAACAAAATTGGAAGGAAAAGCACTCGGGAAAAAATCTGAATGGTAGGACAGTGATTTGCATTGAAAAAGTGACTTTTTAAACCTTTATTTAAAACAAAATTCTGCGTGGGAGATCCAACCAAAATATCATATGCTTAGACTAAATTACCTTCATGTAAGGAGGCTTCACAATTAATCTACATTTATAAAACAATTTTCATTCGCTACGGACCTTCAAAAGAGCAAAATCACTTCAGCATAGTCTTATTTAATGAACAATGGCGCTAGAACGAAGCAAGGTGTTTTATAAATTCGAACTCTTTAAGTATTTATTCGGAGCAATATTTGCCTGGTCGGATGTTGGGTCTGACATAGCAACTTGTATCTTGTACTATCGACGTTCACAGTTCGAAGAGTTTGGATTTTGCTTGGCTTTTGCCCTCGCTCCTTCAATATTCATGACAGTAGCTCATCTTGTACAGCATTTAAGGTCGGATGGAATCGTGAATATCATTGGTAATTTGGTTTATTATGCATTCTTTGGGTCTGGAATGATGAAGATGAAATTGTTTATATTGTGTGTAAAGAATTTTAAAGAGGTTTGGAGTCGACCAGGATATCTCGTGATGAAAGAAGACGAAAAGAACGATATCCGGACAGTTGCTGTCTACGACTACATACAAACACTCCTGGAAGACATCCCTCAAATGGTGCTCCAAATCTACACATTAACACAGCAGGACACGTCAAATATTCATTGGATTCAGTTCGTATCGATTGCTTTGTCTTTTGTAAATTTGATATTAACACTGGCCTTATTTGAAAACAATACTCTCCCAGGCGTACAAAACGTCAAAGCTTATATTCTTGTTATTCTATTTTACAACACTTTTCTTCTTGCTGCACGTATTGTGACAATAGTATCCTTTCTTATCGGATTTTCTTGGATTACAGCTATCATTTTGGTCGTCCATGAGCTGGTTTGCATTGTATTCTACTACATCAAAAACCGAAAACGCTTTACGGACAAAGACGTTTGGTGGGTTGCTATTATCCTTCTTCCCTGCTATATCTTCACCTACTTAGGATTCAAGGTCAAAGAGATTCGTTTGCGTTCATTCGAGCTCAAGATATCGAGGTCTCTCCTCTCGTCCAGCTTGTACTACGCGACATTTACCATAGAAAATATTATGATGATGAGTTTATATTATTCCAAGGCTAGTGTAAGAACATGGTACTCATCTGGCGCCACAGCTGCGGTTATAATGATGACCTTAGTGGGAGTTTTCCTGAACCTTATATTCACTAATTTGTACTTCAGGGATTATCACCGCACGAGGCACATGATAAGTCATCAAGGGGTCCGCAGGGCGTCCAGGTTTGAACGAAATTCCAGGGTACGGTTTTCTCGCAGTGTTCGTGTCCATCCGCATCCCTTGGATCGAGATCAGACTGTTACTGAAGTTATTCGTTAACATGTAACATTCTGCTGCATTGCAATTGCCGGCAAGACCTATATCTCGCGGTGGGCAAATCTCCTTTAAATGTTTCTTCAAATGTTTCTTGTGAAGTCACTCGTAAGCGAGGCTAGCGGGTCAATTGACCTACCGTATTCTCGTTTGCGCGTAATGTTTCTTCATCCTAGCACCGCGTGCCATTATTCGCCCCATGTAAGGGAATCCGGACTTATGGTGGATTCCGGATTCCAAAACTTTTGTATTGTGGATTCCGGATTCCATATCGTTAATTTTCAGATACTTTCTCTGAAAATTATATTTGATATACTTGCCAGTGTAACTAGGGAGGTGTCCCTGTTATATATAACTAGCGTGATAAAAAAACATTTGACAAAAGAGCATACATTAAGTTTCAGGCACCATGACGTATTGCAAATAGCCCACTCCTCCTTTTTGAATTCATTTGTCATATAACCTCTAATATTAAACGACAATTTCCTGATCTAAATTTCAATTTGATTATTGTTAAAGCGCGCCTTTTACATTACCAACATATTGAATTGTACTTGTACAAGGCCTGGATTCCGGATTCCAAAGTGCTGGATTCCGGATTCCAAAGCCTAAATTTTCATGGATTCCGGATTCCGGATTCCCTTACATGCAGCGACATTATGTATGATTGCTAACGATTCCCTATTTTGAGTTGACACACTGAATTTTTTTTTATTTTTATTTTTTAATTTTTTAAATCCAAGCATAATTCTTAGCATTATATAATGCGAAAGGAGATATAAGAGGTTAATGCTATCGAGGATATCTCCTAACATCGAATTGGAATTAAGAAGTCGATTTTTGTGTAGGGAGGATATCCGGAGAACCTGGAGAAAAACCCTCGAAGCACAGGAGAGAACCGATCGCATTGGTGAGAGGCGACACATTAGCAATGCAAGCCCGAACCCGTGTTTCTGAAAAAAAACTACATTGCACGAGTTGTTCCATTTGCAACAGGTACAAATATCTTTTTATTGTGAATAGGGAAAACTTAATGCTATGACAATTATCTGTGAGTCCTATTGTATTAGTTTCCGAGAATTAATCAAATGTTACTCTAGTATTAATAAACGTGCTTCTAGACATAATTCCAAGAAATTTCTAGCATTTCTTTATAGGGGTAACTACTTTGTGCCTTACCTTCCAAATAATGGGTTGAAAATCCTAATCATGTTATTTTAACAAGTTTTTCAATTAACTCTACTATGAGAAGAAGCACGGCTAGTTCAATGTTAGTTCTGATCTATTGGTTCTAAGGACACTCTGGAGAAGGTCGGCCTGCAACAAACTGAAGCGAGTTTATCGTATGATCATCACCTCCACTAGTTGGCCAGACCAGCATGACTACTTCAAGAGCGTTATCAAAAGCAATGATGCAATGCCTACCAATGCCAACTTGTCTCCATCAGTCAACGTTTTAGCATTACTGAGACCAATCTCTTCTAGGTAGTAGTTGCAGTAGTTTTGGCAGTTTTTACAAAACTTGAAGTACTTCCCAAAATTCTTCATAACTGCGACCGCTTTCGAGATGAGATCACCAGCTGTCCCCTCGATTTCACCATGGTAAACGAGTTTTTTTTTTGGAATCTGGCGAGAGTTTCCGTGTTACGGGATAAATCCGCTTCACTCCGTCAACTGTAATGAAGCCCAGCTCTACTGTAAAGAAGCGTTCGTCGTCAGCTGTAAGCACGATTGACTTGTGAGCGGCAAAGCTACTTCCTCGAATGGAATACACTTGAAATGTTTTTTTCTCCTTTAAGTCTGGAATGGAGCCTTCTTGCAGTAGTTTTTTAAGTGTTTTTTTATATTCTTCGAGAAAGTTTTTATCGTCGAGCATTGGCTCGGCAAATGTATCATGGCTGATATCAGACATAACAATAACACTAGTCGACTCTTAAAACTTTAGAGACCGAAGTCTTTGAGACAGGGCAGGCAACTGAGTGCGTTTCTATCTTTCTTGGAATTATATCTTCTGTATGCGCATGCTCTTGATAAGCCAACAAGCAGAGAGCATGCGCAATTAGAATTTCTCATTTCCCGTTTTTCTTAGAATCAGTACAATTATAATAACGGCAGGTGTCATAAAGATCTCATGAATATCCACGAGTCTCATGGACTGTTAAAGAGGGACCTTCTCATAGGTTATATGAAGTTATCACTATCAATTGATTGACAGTGCTACGCCTGAAGACGGCTAGAGTTTCCTGTGTATCGTAGAATTCAGCCAGCCGACTTCATTTCTAGGAATCATCGTAAACAACTACGAAGAGCTGAAAATGGAGCGACGCTTGAACCAGGAGTTCCTTGGAAATTTCAGCTTGATCGTCCCTTTTAGGAAACGTATTTATTGATATAGCTTATCGATGCAGCTTCTTTTAAAGCAATGCTCCTATTTGTCCTAGATATATATAGAGTTCAATAGCCCATTCACACCAAGGCTTAAACATGTTTTAAAGTGGTTTAACTAAACAGGTTTGGAAAACTATCTACGAACACTGCACAATATTTGGTGAAATAATGCATGTAAACTATCCTTTGTCTTGCTCTGACAATATTTTAGAAAGTTTCATTATATTGTAGGTTTCTAGTTTCTCAATTTTTTCCCTAAGGAAAACATAGTTTAACTAAACACGTTTAGGTGTGAATGGGGTACAAGCCTGTTACTCTTGCCATTATCTTACAGTCAAACCAGGTCAAGCGTACCCACCAAGAATGCATATTCATTCGATCATATGTGATTTGTTTACAGCCATTTCAAAAAAGGTTGATACTAAATACTGCAATTTTATATTTATTTTTATTCAGTTAATAATTCTTTTAAAAGCATTTGCTATTCTATTTATCTATTCTAGTACTTAGATCAGTATCTAAGTACTGTTTAATAAACGAGCAAGAGTGTTTTATCTGGTATAAAACACGAGGCGTAGCCGAGTGGTTTTAGACCCGATAAAACACGATCTGCGAGTTTATTGAACGGCTTAAAAAACTCCTGATGTATGTTCTCATACTGTACCGAATTTTTTACGAAATGAACCAAGTTTGATAGAGAAAATCCAAGTTAAAGTTTATGCAAATGAAGACGAATCTATATCAGATATAAAACCTCCTTCATGGTCATGATTTCTATTATGTTTCCTTCATGAATTATTAATGAGTTTTTTAATAAATATGTTTTTACCATATTTACTTGATTAAACGCCTCCAGCGTTTATTTATGAAGTGGGCCTCGTTGACCCGGTGGTTTATTTGGTATCCAGAGTTTTTTTATGGGACCTTTTTCTCGAGATGATAGGTCAGCGAGCATTAAGGCCGGTTTAGGCGGTACGATTTTCGCCTACAGCTATCGTATATAACACGCTCGCGTCTGTTGCCCGAGCAACTGATTATTTACAGTGATATTCAGTGAAAGTTTCTGTAAATAGAATCAGGACTGAATACTATACTACCGTATCATAGTTTGAAATAGTGATTTACTGATGTTTTCGTTAGTGTACTCAGTATTTGTAACTTTTAAACTACTGATGGTGGTTTCGAATAAATTCCGGGAAACCGGAAAAGCAAATATACGATATATCATTTTTATACAAATGTTGTGTCTCTCGTTTTCTAAATGTTACTGCTCCCCAAGAAGTTTTAGTAACAGTCCCTCTTGGTCACCTTTGAATGTGTCCTTGACTTCGGATTCAAGGGTCTTGCCGAATAGTTCGATGTATGCTAACTTGATCTCGATAAGATCAATCTGAAATAATTATAAAATAATAAATAAGCATCATTAAAAGCAGCAGAAGTTAAAAAAGAATGAAGAAGAGGAGAAAGAAATGAAGAACAAGAAAACGTATGCCACCTGCGTTCATCGATGGTCAATGTGACGCCCTTCACGGACCAACTCACATAGGCAACCCACCCGGTAAAAAAAATTATTACCTCAGATCGAGCAATGATGATACGAGTTACGGCTGCATTATTGGTCATCATTCCATTCATTGTTGAGTGAAGACACTCGGCAAAATACTTGGGTGGATCACTTGTACTCAGCACTGAAAATAACATCACAGGTACATTTAAACACTGTCAGTCTTTAAAAGGTCCCTTGGCGGAACCGGCCGAACAGTTAGTGTGGAAGACATGGTAAAAGCATAGTGCCATCTTCATGATCCGAACTACACTATTTTGTTTTCATTTTATTTTTCAATTTATGGGTAGTTCGTTCATTCGTTCCTTCGTCCGTTCCTTTGTCTGTTCGTTCCGTTCATTCGTTCGCTCATATCAGTGTCCGTCCGTTCATTCATTCGTTCGTTTATTCATTCCAGAAGATTTTCAAATTACACAAAATTTGCAAATATGGATTATGAAGTTACTTCTTTTAAAACTCGTTTCTTACCAATAGTTCTTACTGCATCGTGAAAATCCCCTTCAAGCTCTTCTTCAATGGCTTCAAGGATTTCTTTATTCGAAACCTTAATGAGAGCAACGTTCTCTTATTAGCTTTAGCTATTTCAAATATTACGCATGATATGCTTTTTGTCTGCTTTGCGCAGCGCAAAATATTAAGCTTCACCAGAGTCATTAAATTCAGCGTGTCATGATGATGATGATGATGATGAGGGCGAGGAGGACGGGGACGGGGACGGGGACGGGGACGAGGACGAGGACGAGGACGAGGAGGATGATTGATGATGATGATGATGATGACTATTATTATAATATTTGTTAACTTTTCTCAACTCACATGCTTATAAGCCTGGAATATTGCTTTCAGTTGCATGGGGCTCCTTGTTGTTAAAATGTTAATAAACACTGACTCGTCTGTACCCCATCTCTTCTCTCCTGCCTAAAAATACAAACAATAATATCAAAAAATATCGTATTCCGGCTAAAGTTATGCCTCTCTTGAGACGAGAGATGCAAAAAACAACAAATAAAAAAAACAAAAACAAAATAAAACAAAACAAAACAAAACAACAACAAAAAAAAAAACAAAACAAAAAAAAACAACAACAAAAAAACAAAAACAAAAACAAAGAACAAAGAACCAAAAAGATCCAGTTAACTTGGCGAATGCCAAGGCCTCTTTTTCCTTTGTAGGGCGTACACGCATGTGCCTTGAAGGATTGGGGGGGGGGAGGGGGGATGGAGGGGCTGTGATTTGTAGTATTAGAGAGGCTAAGGTAATATTAGCCATCCGGTCCTCGTTTCTTTTTTGTTCAGTCGGCAACTGAAAAAGCTGAAAGAAATATTCGTTCTGCATTGCTATACCTCTAGTAGTCTTTGCGCATCTTGATACGCATCTTCTTCGTTGACGCTGTCAGAGCTCAGTCCTCTTTTACCCTAAAGCCGGTAAAAAGAATGAGGGGGTTATTCAAGATATTTTAAGCAGAGTGGTCCATTTATAAATATCGTGTATTATTCGGAGATACTAGTGTGCACCGCTAATCTTAAATCAGAATCATTGAAAACACGTTGTCGGGTTCAAAAAAAGGTTTTATTATATAATTACCAATGAAATATCTGTTTTTCTCTATTTCGAAAAATTGATATCTTCACACGTGAAAATAACATGTTATTTTCACGTGTGAAGATAACACCACTGCGATGGCTATTCAAAAATACACGGAAAGAATTGCCTGAAAAAGCCAAAACATACTTCATTGATAATTATATAATAAACAGAATATTACATGGACGCTTGGAGATACGAATTTTATCTTCTCGTGTTGAAAATCTCTCACTTGTTCGCTGCGCTCACTCGTGAGAGATCTTTTCAACACTCGAAGATAAAATTCGTATCTCCGCGCGCCCATGTAATATCCTCTATATATCATCAAAGCTAAGACCGAAGGGGAGCATGGGAAGACAAGCAATTATGCTAATTTCATGCGTATTGCAGTTTTCCCTTCATCGTTCATGTATCATGGCTTTGGCATGTTAATCCAGGTCGACCGACTTTGCTCTACTGTGAATTTTTACATGTCTATATGCAAATATAATACACATTTCAGAGTACCCAAAATCCTTTTCGGTCTTAGCTTCGATGATATGACCTTCTCGAACCCGACTACGTTTTTTCAATTAGGTGTATGTATGTATGATGTATGTGTGTATGTATCGAGCACTGAGGCATGTTATTCTGAATAGAACATCTAAATTTTGCCAGGGTGTTTGACACTAAAAAATATATAACAAATTCATATTATATTTAGGATTTGATTCTTGAGGAAAGAGTCGTTTCATTGTATTATATTAGGCTAGGTGGTCGGTTATAGTGACAGGTTCTTACCTGTAGAAGGGCAATCAGCACTGAACGGAAGTCCCCACTTGTCTCACCTTGAACTTCTTCAATGAGATCTTTTCCATAAACTATATATCCAGCAGTAATATCATAAAGAAAATGTAGATAATATCGTTACTTATTATTAAGCCTGGTTCACACGAGCAACGCAAGCGCAAACGCAAACGCAAGAAAACTACGTGTGAACTACAGTAACACAAACGCAAACGCAAACGCAAACGCAAACGCAAACGCAAGGAATGGAAAATTTTCCATTTTCTTGTGCTTGCGTTTGCGTTTGCGTTTTTAACGTGTAAACCGGAGAAAACGCAAACGCAAGCACAAACGCAAGACGTGGTTCACACGAGCAACGCAAACGCAAACGCAAACGCAAACGCAAGGAAAATACGTGTGAACTATAAACAATCACTACTGCGCGTGCGTATCTTAATTTACTTGCATTTGCGTTGTACGTGTGAACATTGCTTGCGTTTGCGTTTGCGCTTGCGTTTGCGTTTGCGTTGCTCGTGTGAACCAGGCTTTAGACTGGAGGAAGAAGAAATCATTAAAAGATACCACACAGAAATCTAGACCACTATAAACTTGCATTTTTGCCATGCAGTACTATACGACACAGCAGTTATAGCAGGTATAATGATAATAATATAGTAGAATGATAGCGGCATCTTCCATAGCTGAATTACGAAGAACTCTGAACGTTATTATATCATGTTAGGTCACACAAAAAAGGGAAACGTACGCTCGAAAATCAAAAACGAGACAACACCGGCTGATATTTGACTCATGTATGCTGCAGTACAGTCATATACTCGTACAATAAAGCCATTAACTAATTTGGACCCATGTTTTGGCTTTGTTTAAACAATTATTACCTGTGTTGTAGGCTTGTTTGATTTCTTCAATTTGCTGAAAATGCAATAGTTAGAAGATGTATATGAAACCGTTCTATCGATGGTTGCCAAAGGCAAAGAGTGCCTATTTTGTTACTAAGAACGCGATTCCCCGCGTCATTACCTCTTGACTACATTGTCCTTTTTATAATTGTTATCTTACCTCATTGGTACGCGAACATATTATCTCTGTCAATAGGCTATCATCAGTCCCTATTCCCTGCGGATACAAAAAAGCGGTTAAATATATTGTATGCAAAAGAAATAAATATATAAACGGAAAGAGAAATAAACGGAAAGAAAGAGAGAAAGAAAGAAAGAGTCCGAAAAGAAGGTAGAGAAGAAAAGAAGAAAAGGCAGCGCACGCATGGATGAGATGAAAGCGATCAGAAGTGGATGGTATTCGAGTGGAATAAGATATGGAAAGACAGGAATGTATTGATGGATCAATTATCAATAATGGCAAATATTACCTTCATAGCAGAATAAAGCATATTTGCATCGTAAACGGCTGGTGATGACATCAGTCCAACTATGGCTTCCTCGAATTTACCGCTTAATTCAGACTTGAGCTCATCTACAAGATCCTACCAAAATCAAATACGATATTAAGGAAAAGCTTGTATATTAGATAAAACTCTTGTATACGACCCTAGCCCATGCGCGCTCTGTTGCCACCATTTATAGATCACGTGCCTTATTACCTTAATACCAGCGGCACATCAAAGAAGATCCATGGTTAATCCATGGTTATGGATAGAAACGACTGTAAGGCCCCGTTTACACTGGCGATTTTTGTGGCGATTTTTGCTGCGATTTTCGTGGCAATTTTCGGAAATATGGAATCTTTTGTCTCATCCTTCAAAAGAGACATTCGTCTAGGAAAATCTTGGTATCCTGAAAAAACTTTAGAAGTAAATTCTTTACCATTATTTACGCTAGTGTAAACGGGCCTTTAAAGTAGTTTGAGTTTATGATAACTTTAAGTAAGAAAAAGCTTTATGCTTCTTGAAGTATTTGAGGGAATATCATAGCTAGGGATAGGACGATGCTCCCTTCTTACTTTTCCATACTGTTCTTTGAAGGTAGCAGCAATTTCTTGTCTTTGTGAAGAAGTGCAAGCCGTGAGGACACTGATAATTGCATCTTCATCGCTACCTAAGAGGAAAAAAACAAGAAACAATGACTGACCATGGATTACCATTGTATACCCAGAAAGTAATTCAAGAAAATAAGTTAACCATACGAAATTTAAAACAAGCTAGACATGCATACAACTCAAAGAATAAACGTTAATGCCGTTTACATATCCACACAGAGTTCTTCAATTTCTCTCTCCGCAAAACCTAAACAGGAGCTGAAATCCAATTCGATGACTAAGTCGTGTTCTGACTCAGATCAGCCCAAACTTATGAAGGTTTATGCTCCCAATATATGTTACTGACTGTGACGTCACCCCAGGCTTCATTAAATATACAAATTTTGACTGATTCACAAAAACAAAAAGAATCATTATTTTACTCAAGGTTTCCACAATGTTTATTGTAAATCTAATGTCTCATAATGGCTAGTGTTTAGTATTTAAAATTAAAACAGATACTCTCAAAAGCCTGGGGTGACGTCACAGTTAGTAATATATTGGAAGTATAAACGTTCATAACTTAAAGACGCAACATTCAAAAGAAACATTTAACTATTCAGCCATTCACTTAACGTAGAATCAACTGAAAGTATTGTATCTCGGGTAACGTGCGCTTTAAGGGTATAGTTAAATTTAGAGTGAGTTTAAACATGATTTTCTTACCAAAGCCTTTCATCGCCTTCTTCAGTCTTTCTGCATCCCTTACGGCATCAAAGTCCTTGGCAGCAACTACCGTTCCGTGGTATTCGATCTGTAAGAGCCAAACATCATCATAAGCTCGTCTTCATATGAAGAAACGTGTGTGTTGTTAAGCCGCCAATATTCAGAAGCCGATTCAAAATTTCCAATTAAAATAGTAATTATATTAAGATTTGGAAAAATAAATTTAAAATGTGTCATCAAACGCTAGAGCAACATCCACACCCAAAACTACGTTCAGTGTTCTTTTTTTTTCCTTTGAAATGTTTTAAAAGTTCAAGAAATTTTATATTTGAGTTGCAAATGTGTGAAAAAGTGCAGCGTGTATAACTTTCCTGTTGATTCAGGGAGCCTTTCCTTAATTCTTTTTTAAGGAATAAGTTTTTAAAACTTACTTTTTTTACGTGGAGTTTTGGTCTTTCTTCATTAGTCTCATCTTCTTCCTCTATCTTTTCTTCTCCAATCTTTCCCTCACTGTTTGCAGATTGATTTGAGTTGCTTTTCACAGAATTTTTTCCTTGGCTGCCTCGCGATATTTTCCTAGATTTGCCATTCGTCTTGTCTTTCGTCTTATTATTTTCATCTATCCACACATGGGATATTTATTGAATAAAGTCAATATTTTATAATTCTTTTAGGGACCGTATAGTTATTAGTTATTATAAAATATTTGAGAATTAACGCGCGCGCTGATTGGCTGGCTAACGTGTTTGTGTCAGAGGACAGAGACACACTCGCGCAAAATCATTCAAAAATATTTTATTTAAGGAATATAAAAGGCGCGCGCGTGTCTCTGTACTGTAATGTAAACACTCTGGGAGCTGTAGAGCACTCAAGAAGCAAGAGAAACGCTCGGCTACGCCTCGTGTTCCTAAGCTTTCTTCTCTCTTGCTCTACAGCTCCCAGCGTGTTTACATTACAGTACAGAGACACGCGCGCGCCTTTTATATTCCTTAAATAAATATTAGTATAATTCTAGACTTGAATATAGCCTATATAACTCAGATGTTTCGCGCGCGCACTGTAATTGGTCGAGCGATCAGTGATTATGATTATGATATTCACTTCGCCTTCGGTGAATAATTGTCAAATAATGACCGGTGCCTTAGATATTCAAGTAATTTGAAAATGATCACTGAAAAGTTACCTTCAAGTTTTGGTAAAATAATCTTCTTCAGGTCGTCACTACACTTGTTGTTGACTTCATTATAAAGTGATAGTTCATAGGTAGAATTGTAGGAAGCTTCAACGGCTGACAACTTTCCCTTTAAAAGGAACGAATATGTTATGCCTACTATATTGAATAAAATCGGACTAGTAAAACTTGAAACGATCAAAGAGCAATGGGAAAAATGCCCACTTTGAAAACACAATGATGGACGATCTAACACTAAATGCAGTACTGATTAAAGGCAGTTTCAGAAATTAAAGGAGTTTGAAAAATACACGTTTACCATTTTTACCGGCTGGCTGGTGAGTGTTTAAACCTGAACTGAACGTTTCCAGCCTTGTCGCTGTTCTCAAAATTTCCCGCCATTTTTTTTGGACATGCGCAGAATATGTGTTTCCGTTTACAAAGAGAAACTAAGAAAAAGGTTACTCCTCTTGTTTTTGCTAGACTGGATTATATATAGCTATATTTCTTCTTCCATACCTGGTCTGTAGCGGTAATGATCCTAGCAACAGTACAGGTATCATGATCTTGTAGAGCCGTGTACAGTTGGTCAGCCATTGCTTTAGACTCGTCTTGTATACACGATAACAACATGATCAGACCATCTTGAAGATCACCATCCATCTCGTCCTTGATAGATTCCTCCAGTTCTACTCCAGACAGCTTGATGTATTCAGCCATCATGGCTTTGAGATGAACACTGTTTCGTGTCGACAGAATTTCGATGAACTTGTCCTCGTCTGTACCCCATTTCTTAACGCCTGCAATGTATAACGCTGTTGCATCTTTACGGGCTAATTCTTGATTTACCTTTGTAGAATCGTCTCGAATTCCCTACAATACAAAGATGTTTTTTGATCATACGAATTTCATTTTAAATTTTATTTTGCCGCGCCCTTCGTTAGTCGAAAGTCTTTTTTTACTCCAGTACTTCATATCGCGATAGGGTTCGCTATGCAAAAGTATGTGGCATTGGAATTCTCTCTCGACTCTCTGCGCATGCCTTCACATTGGGCACTGACAAGCAAGGACCTCTGTCATCCAGGGAAACCTTTAAGCGGCTCAAAATATTGACAATCTCCCGAGGGATGGATTGAATACATTATGGAAAGTGCTTTGGAAATAACAAGACAACCTCTGGTCATAGGTCATTTTGGTCACCTTTCTTCATCGAACACATCGATCTTAAAGCCCTGACTAAATGTTTCATAAGGTGGCAAAACTGTCAGGGAACATCGTAAAACATGATTACTCAATATCGGTTAGCGCATGCGCACTTTCAAGATAGAGATAGCGTTGCTAAGTAACGAACTTTTAGAATGTTGACTTTCGTGGCTAAACGAGGAAACATTGGGAAACATTGTTTCCATGCGTCTTGGAAGCATGAAATGTTTCTGCCGCACAGCAGAAACATGTATTGCGGCTTTGAAGCAAAATTTGTTGCACGTAGCAATGTTTCGCATGTGGCTAAACTTGGAAACATCGGGAACATGCGCGCGGGAAACATGTTTCCTCGTTTAGCCATGGCTTAAGTCTCATCTATGGAAACTAAGTTGCAAATGACATGAGACATGAAGAAAAATATCTGAAAGTTTGATAGCGGATGCCACAGGTTATATTGCGGAGAGAGAGTCCGTAACCCGGATTGTCCATGACGCTCGTTCTTCATGCCTTACCTTCATCAAAGCAGTCAGTAGGTTTTCAAAGTCTCCACTTGTTTGATATTTGACATCTTCTTCCAAAGATCTTCCGTATTCTATAAACAAAAGGGTAAATTTTTTTTTTTTAATTTGCCCTCAACATATCATATCACTTAAGGAAATGGGCAGAGAGTGCGGGGCTATAGGTCCCTAGTATCACAGTTTTCTGCGTCATGGAAAACTTCCCACCGACATGAAAGCGTATAGTGTTCTATATAATTAACAAAAAACTTTCAACAATGGTACTCTTACTTTTTTGGTATTCTTTCTTGATCTCGATCATTTCCTTTAGAATATGCAAACAAATATATGTAGAAGATTAACAAAACATATCATCAGTGCGTGTATTTGATATACCTGTACGTATCGTTCAATACTCACCTCGTTCGATTTCGTACAAAGAATTTCAATGAGATGAATCTCATGGGTACCGATTCCCTGATATAAAAAAATCATTATTAGTGATCATTTCTTGGGAGTGATGCTTTTACTGTCACATTCTAAAAATATATGAAAAATATATAAACGAGTGGTGATAACTAGTAGAGTACTAGTGTGGACTGCGTCGGTGTTTCTGATTAAAACAGTAGGAACTTGTAGATAAATTGAATCACCGTAAAAAGCTTTGTAAAACTGACGTTTCGGACGTTAGTGATTTCTCATGCTTCGCTTTCCATTTCTCACTTATTGTTTTTTCCATCCTTTTGTTTCCTTTTATTTCTTCATATGCTTATTTCTCATTGGTCATTTTATTTTCCACCTTAGTGTTTATTCACCCCTTCTCATCTTTTCTTTCCACTTACTCCGACGAAGAACGTCCGAAACGTCAGTTTCACAAAGCTTTTTACGGTGATCCAATTTATCCATAAGTTCCTTCTGAAAAATATATAATTGCGTCACAGCTTGGGATATAATCAACGATGTGAAAGCCCAGATTATTGCTAGTTTTCAATCATTCCCAACACGGCGGCCATGTTGGATGATATAACAAAAGGCTAATGACGAATCGTTTGTTAAATTCATCTCCGACATGGCGGTTGTAAAAACCATCGATAAGAAACGTTCATACTTTCATTGCGTAGTACAACATCCTAGCATCGGCCTGAGATGGTGGCAGAAGCAGAACTGTGATCGCTTCGTGAACATCGTCTTCTATTTTCGAGTCCAGTTCGTCAACCAAATTCTAAAACAAATACAGAATATGGGAGTAAGAAAGGACAATCGCTGCAGGTTTAAAAAATCCGGAAAAAAAAGTCTGGTTTAAACTAGCGACGAAGAACGAACTTAAACGCCAGCACAAACGCAAGCGCAAGCAGAAAGAAGAGGAAACATTTTGATCCATATGCTTGTGTTGATGCTCGTGCGTGCGCTTGTTCAGCATGTTTTCGTGCACAGTGAAATAATCAAGGAAGCTTAAGGATGCCTGTGCTTTCGCTGCGAGTGAAAAACCAAGCTTAAAAAACTATCATTTATGGATTTATGGATTAATTCAGTCACTAATTTAACTCGGCGCAGCCAAGAAGAATATTCCTCTTACCTTCTTGTATCTTTTACTGTAATCCTCGTATAATTTCTTCATTTTGATTTCATCTGCCGCGTTTCGGACAACTATTTCAGTAATCTTTTTCTTTTCCATGTCTGTAAAACAAAATGTATTACCAAGACCCTTCAGTACATGGAAACAGTTTTGACCTCCAAAAATACTTTTACCCCAAACTCCACAGTGGTTCGATCTCCCTTATCGGTTCATTCGCACTAATAGGATTTTCTCCCTTCTTTGTCTTTGGTTTGCATTTGGGATTCCTGTGGCAGCGTAGGGACAAGGGAAGGATGAAGAAGGATAAAGGACGAATTAAAAGAGATGCCTATCTTGAATCAGTCTTCTCGTTCGTCTTATCTTTCACTTGTTCGCTCTGGTATGTCCAGGAGCCCACCCCTGAAACATGCATCCATAAATTAAAAGACACCTTTGTGAAGGGTAGGTTAACGTGTTGATTTTTTACGAAGTCAGAAAAACTGAAGAACCGGGTACCAGGAAAATGCCTATGCCTCGGCCCTCGACACAAGAAAATGAAAAAGATATCAAAGTACTTAGTACGTCAAGACCCCCCCCCCCCCCCCCCCCCCCACTAGAGTGGTTACCTCTGTATCATTATTATTAGGATAATGTTAGGAATAATTATTATTACTTTTGATAGCTCTATACAGCAAGCTGCAGTCTTCTCCTTTTTCCTTGTTAGTAGCATGCGCATTAACAGCAGGATTCCTTGATGGCTGTTTCTTATTGACAAAGATACTCTGTTTTCTTGCACCAGCCTATGTTCAAAAGTAAGCCACCAAACATCTTATTGGCCATTTCAAGGTTAAAGGAAAAAACTGGGTCGAGATGGAATTGTAGTGCACTCTGGGACTGCTTTAGCGGACATATTTCCAAGATGGCGTCTATGTCTTTCCCCAAAACTACCACAATGCACTGCATTGTCAACTCGACCCAGTGTTTTCCTCAACCTCGGAATATCTAATAAAAAACTTAATTCAGACTAACGGGGGAAAATTTGCTCATTTTACTAGAGAGTTGGCCCTAGAAATGATTACCACTTTTTTCACTGGTACGCGCTGATCGAGACAACAGTCGCAACAGGGAAATAGGGCAATACACTGCCGTCAATCAGAGAAAAAGGTAACGACCAATTTATTTGACTGACAGAAGTGTATTGCCCAATTTTCCTGTCGCGACTGTTGTCTCAATCAGCACGTAGCAATGAAAAGAGTGGCAATTGATTTTTATTCTTATTTTCTATATCAGGCCTTTCTCATAAAGATAGGGTGACCCTGGTGCTAGGGACAAGTCTTTTGATTTCCTTCCATCAGCAGGAAACATGACTAAAACAAAAAGAGTTATAGCCCCTTATTTAGCAGTAGGGACCACACCCACATTTATGTAACGTCATCTAATTACAACTATAGCGCCCATCCCCCCAAAACAACCTTGATTGCTGTGACCCTATCTTGTTCTATCGTGTGTTCGATCTTCAAGTCAAATCATTTTCAAATATTTTTGTGAAAATTGTTTTTAAATCTTGCCTTATGTGGTAGCTTTTCTTTCTCTTGCTTCTTATCTGTGTGAAAAAAAAAGAAAAGAAAAAAATTTAATCAAAATAAATAAAAAATATTAAAATATGGCACTTCTATAGACTCCTTGCAGCACTTCGGGATGCAGTTCAATTTGGAGGACATAACAACAGGTTTCCAATTCGCAGAAGATTGAAATTCTTTTGTTTTGTCCTACAAATTGAGCTGCTTTAACGTCACATGCAAGGGGTCTATTGTATTCCCTAGAGCAAGTGTCTTCAAATAATCTTGTAACGGCCCGGATAGCGAGAGACTGTACAGTGTGTATACCGTCAATCGTCGGCTTTCTGGAGGATCAACCGCTAAGGGCCACAGGTTTGTTAGCCACTGGCTGTATTATGTACTACCCTCGTACGTGACGCACGTGACGCACCTTTTAGTTTTGGTAAAATTATCTTTTTCAGGTCTTCGCTACACTTCTTGTTGACTTCGGAATAAATCTTGGGTCTGTGGTGCAAGTTGTAAGCATTCTCGATGTCAGTCATTTTGTCCTGGGTTAAATTAAAAAAAAGATTATTGTACAAATAAGATAATAAGATAATAATTATGTACGATAATTCTTCATACATTCAAAAACCTACAAAATATGGCAGGGTGAGAAAACTGGTCGGAAATCGAAGAAAAAGTACACGTTAATAATAGCGAAGCAAAGAAACCTAAAATGCATTTATTTCTTTACGTCGTTCATGCAGGGGATCATAAATCGGCCGTGCCTCCTTAAGTTTTGGACTATATTTGTTTACATTTCCTTTCAGTGTAAAAGAGTAATTTTGAAAGAGGAGGCTCTAGCATTCAAAGCACAGTTGTTCTAATAAGTATGAATGATTTGCGCGTCTAGTTCCTATTGTTTTAACGCTAAGGATCATGCATGGTCGCTGGAGGGGATGAAATGACAACAACACATCTTAAATCACAATGAAATTTGGTTTATGAGCTGGTGAAGGCAAGAACAACTAAATATTACACTAAATATCTCGAAAGAAGAGAATTAAGCTTAAATCTGGTCTAAATTTCTATCATCTTAGCCGATGCAAACAAACCGTGACGTCATTATGAAATAGGGCAATTGTCATTTTAAGCCGCCCCCTCCCCTCCCCAATTATGCTTCATCGTCCTTGAGCGATTTTGCGGTGCCAAAATCATACCTGTTCTGTAGCGGCAATAACTCTAGCAATAGTACAAGTATCATGATCTTGTAGAGCCGTGTACAGTTGGTCAGCCATTGCTTTAGACTCGTATTGTATACACGATAACAACATGATCAGACCATCTTGTAGATCACCATCCATTTCGTCCTTGATAGATTCCTCCAGTTCTACTCCAGACAGCTTGATGTATTCATCCAACATGGCTTTGAGATGAACACTGCTTCGTGTCGTCAGAATCTCGATGAACTTGTCCTCGTGTGTACCCCATATCTTGACACCGGCATTGTATAAATCCGTTGCATCTTTCTGGACTAACTCTTCGTCTATTTCCGTCGATTCGTCTCGCGCACCCTTTTAAGGCAACAAAAATTCTAAGTGGTGACTTCAGGGTGGCGTAGCCGTTTTTAAACTCGCCTCTCACCTCTTGGCACGGGTTACGGGTTTCATCCTGGCCTCGGCATCAAATTTGAGTAAAGGTTCTTAGGACTCTCTCTCTCTTGATACGAGGTTTTTCTCTAAGTTCTCCGGTTTTCCTCCCTCTGCAAAACCTAACACGATAATTCCACTGCAGGGAGCCCAATTTGCCAATTTTTATCTAAATTGAGAGCGAGCCCTGATTTTGACCAGCACAAACATCGTTTCAGGGCCAGACAAAATTTGAAGGTTTGAAGTGAGTCGCGTATGCTAGCTTTGCTCGCTAAAGTTGGTCTGGGAAAATATCCGTTACCTTGAGAAGGTCTGTCAAAAGCTTCTCAAAATCATCTGACGTGTCGCCTTTAACATCTTCTTCCAATGAACGCCCATATTCTATTAAAAATTAGACAAAGTTATCATATAAGAGCAATCTGATTGGTTGAATAAGATTTCAGAGTCGGCCTTAGACTTTTGTAGGTAAGGAATTTGAATTCTGATTATTTATTTATTTATTTCATTTTATTTTATTTGGATCATATTATTGTAGTTTTAGGATTGGTCAGTATATTTGAAAACAGACTTATTCAATTTGGACGCACGTACAGTTTTGCCATTATCCTGCGTCAGAAAATGTCAAAATTGCGCAATAGTACTCAAGGGTCTTCACTGCACTACCTAAATGTCCTTTGCTCAAATATGATACAGAAATCCCGTGTAAAGTCTGATATTCAAGTGATAGTTCCTAATCAATGTCTAATTTATCAAAAGTGATTGATTGGGGGTGGGGCTGCGAATCACGTTTCGGAAAGTTATGTCTACGCATATTCTTTTTTCGTTAGTTGCTGAAATTCAAGGCTCAGTGCAGGATTAGGAATGACTTTGGTGTATAAACTGACCAAGAAAGTTCAAAATGCCGTGAAAATATCTTTCTTTTAAATTTGTCTACTCAATTTTTAACTCGTGGATACGCGAAGCGTAGAAACAATTTATTATGAGGGGTCTGAATATGCAAATGTGTCACTCACTCGCTCACTCGCTCACTAAGATGTTAGCAGATCGATAATTCAACGTTTAACGATCGTCTTACGTCATCTGATTACGAACGTTACACGATACTAACAAGCCACAAACTTTTCATTAGATTTCAAAACGAGAGTCACGGAGCCTTGAAGAAAGTTTTGTCATCCAAATAAGCTGTTCTAAATAAAAAGTAGATTGATCGTCGGACATCACAAACAGCCGAAGCAATGTTCTTGTATCTAACTGCGAAGGTACAAATCTACTCAATAGATGTCGCTCGAGACTAACGAGAATTCGCTCCAATAAATAATTAGTAATTTACAGTCGACTTGAATGAATTCAAATGAAATAGTATTTCTAAACGAATTTTTATAAAATATTCGCTCATTTCACAGTGTGAATATGAAGATACTAAATGGCCGGCAGTTTTTTTCCCCCCGGGATTTTCCTCTGCTAGACTTCAATTTGAAGGATTGTGGTAGATAGAAATAGGTTACTCAAAGATAGAAAAGTTTCACTATTCTATATTCTATTATTTTAAAATCAAAAAAGAAAAACGGAAAAAAGGAGCGAAATCGTGAGTAGGTTTAATGATTAGGTCACCCATCCAAGTGCTAACCCTCCTCAGACGAGCTTGACTCAGTATCTTGAACGAGAACGATTTATCCACTGGACCACGGTTTCAGGTGAATCAGCATAACAATAGCCGTGAAAGCAATGCACCGAATAGACTAGACTTTTTAACATTATACTGTCAACCGATTCCGTGCGTGGCAGAGATGCAAGGGATTAGCCGATATGGTCTGGGGGCCGGCTGGTCTCTCCCCTGATGCTCCGGCTAGAACATTTTCTTGCGTAATTCGTACACCCAAGGGCAGAAGGATTTAATCGCCGTCAGGTCCGAAGTCCATACGACGCCTCAGCTCTGCGGATGTCTCGGGGGTATGGCAAAGTGGAATCGTATTTTTGGAATTTTTTTTGGTGGGTTCGAATCAGTCCCATCTTATCCATATAAGATTTTTCCTTTTTTTTTTAATACATTTTTTATTAGATTTAAATCTTCAACAATAAAGCAAGCGGTTTAGTGAAACAAAATTTATTCCTAGTTGGTTGCTTATAAGCCTATAATATAATATAAGTTCAATCAGACGTTATCAGTCATATAAGCAATATCGATCCGCGAAAAGTAGAGCTATGCTTTCCTTTCTTTTCTGGCAAAGTTTGCTGACAAGAGCTAGAACCTTTACAGAACTTGGATCTCTATGTCATATGACCGCAAAGGACTAGTGGATAGTGCCGTGAAGACTTCTGGGTACTATTGCAAAATTTCTGATAAATATCTGATAAATAATATAATAAAAAAGGGTGGTAATAAAATAAATACATTGTTGATTCTGACTGAGAACATATTTGATCTTGTTGCTTCATGGCGCAAGATCAAATTCACAAGTAGTGTGACACGTATAACGCAAAACTGTTTATTTTATAGCCTAAAGAAGGGCAGAACCTGCAATTATTTTTAAAATATGTATAGAACACCTTAAGGGAGAAGATCGTCTTAGGTGAGTTAAACGAAATCATTCTTTTCTGTGAAACATTCCATCATCTTTTGACTAACATTGCAAACTACCCTTCAGCTGTACTAATCCTCTCTGCATGATACAGGCAACCCAGTGAACGCCTATTGGGCGTCTTGTCTTTTTAACTCTCATACAACAACAACAACAACAACAACAATAAAAATTTATTTGGCACTGTATACTAGACGTACTTATATAGTAACCCCGGTGGTGGCCTTGGAAAGGGAAGTGGAGAAGCGCCCGGGGGTAGGGGGAGGGAGGAGAGGGAGGGGAGGAAGGGGAGGGGAGGGGGTAGAGGGGGGGAAAGGCATTTCTACACATTACAGTGCAAATCGAAAACCCATGGGCACCTAGAAATATTTCAAGAATGTTCAATAGCCAATCACAAGCGTTATTGTTATCTATTTTTCCGTTATCTTGTGGTTAGAAAGTCAATTCTAATTGCCCAAAGAAGAATAGAACATTCCTAGAAAATTTCTAGGTATGGCCACGGTTTTTCGAATCCCACTGTGATGGGTCACGTTTTCGTACTTACTTCTCATGTATTCTGATTTAATATCTCTTATTTGCTATAGGAACACAATCAAAGAAAACCAACAATTATAAGCCGTTAACGTGCAAGTGTACTTGTTACTGACAGCAGATATTTTTTTCTTATTCGAGATCCGCACGCAGGGTGGTGCTGCACAATAGGACTCAGGGTCCACTTGGAAGTACATTACAACAATTTCCAACCCCCTTATAATCCTCATACCAATCCCACAAGCAAACCACTAAGAAATCATTAGTAAAGGCCAGACACTGAGGGTGGTCACTGCCAGGGTTTTACCTTACTTATAAGTTACGTCCTCACTAGTCCTTTTACGTCCCTCTTCGTCTCTCTGATGGAGGGTGAAATAGTGTGAAGAGACGAGACCGCCATTAATGATGGTCATTTGGCTTTAGTGTTGGCGATAAGATAAACCCAAAGCGAACGAGAACCCAGGGTTCATGTTATAACGAAGGTATGCAGACACTAGGTAAACTCTTCGCCGAGAACAAACTGAATGCAGAGAGAGGTTTGTTCAATGACGCACTGGGCTACAACGGATACTCACCTCATTATTACGAGTGCAGAGAATTTCTATCAAAAGAGTTTCTTTGGTACCGAAACCCTAAAGAAAAAAATATGAGGATTAGCGTTTTATCAGCGTTTACCGCCAAACACAGGAGATGTAAGCACGAGGCCGTGGACGGGTGGGAAAGATACAACCTCGTTCCTAGGGCCTTCTCTTCTGTTTTTTTTTTTTTTCAAGATGGCGGCGCGAAAAAAAACAGAAGAGAAGGCCCTGGGAACGAGGTTAAAAAGATATATTCCAAAAATCTCAGATATATAATTTGTCATCCTCCACATCAATGTACTATAATTATAGTGACTCGAAAACTTGGGCTCTCTGTGGCTTAGTTATATTAATAGACTAAAACAGGTGAATAAGAAGGAAAATAAAAAACACCTTGTGAAAGAGTTTGTACTAACTATATTAAAGTTAGTACTCAGAAGAATTAAGGACCAACGTCTGAACACGAATATTTTAGAATACGTAATTATTATCTTAATTGTATCATCACTCTATAATCCCATATAAGCAACTATTGTATTATTTTCAAATTCTCTTTCCTGTCCAAATTAAAGATTAGTTTGGATCGTTTCTATTTGCATTCTTTCGAGGGAAAACTATGACTTATGGAAACAGTCTAGTATGGGATGATATAATTAATCTGCAATAGGACTACATGTCTGTGCAATTCGGAAATAATTGAATTCAAAAAATTCCTCTGACTGCCAAATTGGCCGGAGTCTTCCCATCGGCCTTGCTGTATTCAACAACCAACCGCAGTCCCAAGTAGTTAACGATATATAGATAACGATATCATCAGTTGATAGATTTAAGTGATGTTTGCTATTTGCTATGAAAACCAAGTATTATTAGTTTGAGCTACCAAGAAACCCTTTATTTCCATTTCATTGCAGTGTATCCCATACCTTCATAGCGTAGAAGAGTGTCCTTGCATCGGCCTGATATGGTGGCAGAAGCAGAGCTGTGATCGCTTCGTGCAGATCGTCTTCCATTTTGGAGTCCAGCACATCTACCAAATCCTAAGGAAGAATATTTTTTTATCATCAGTATTATTACTAATAACGGTTTTATGAGACATCTCTATGAATGAAAATGAAAAATGAAAAATGAGAATCATAGTAGTTAGGAAGGACGGCGTCGTAGTGGTAGTACACTCGTCACTCTGTTCTAGGATCTGGAGTTTGGTTCCTGGAATCGGCAATCACATGTGAGTAGAGAGTGTGTTAGGTCTCTCCCTTGACTCGATGATTTTACTCCGGGTTCTCCGGTTTTTCCTCTCTCCACAAAGCCTAACAAGCTAAATGGTTCCGGATTTAATCTGTTAGCAATGCCCAACTTAGCCCAGAGGTTGTTTCAGGGTTCGATCTATGAGTTAGCCAGGCCCTGACTTAGATCAGCCCAGAGGTTGTTTCAGGGTTCGATCTATGAGTTAGCAATGCCCTGACTTAGATCAGCCCAGAGGTTGTTTCAGGGTTCGATCTATGAGTTAGCCAGGCCCTGACTTAGATCAGCCCAGAGGTTGTTTCAGGGTTTGATCTGTGAGTTAGCCAGGCCCTGACTTAGATCAGCCCAGAGGTTGTTTCAGGGTTCGATCTATGAGTTAGCAATGCCCTGACTTAGATCAGCCCAGAGGTTGTTTCAGGGTTCGATCTGTGAGTTAGTCGTGCCCTGACTTAGATCAACCCAGAGGTTGTTTTAGGGTTTGATCTGTGAGCTAGCCTTGCCCTGACTTAGATCAGCCTAGAGGTTGTTTCAGGGTTCGATATCCTTGTAGTACTGGTTCGCCACATATGTGAAGCGATCATGAACGATCCTGACGAGTCCTCATGTCGTTTAATGGAGTTCTGGGCGTCTCACCTTGTTATACCGCTGTTGGTAATCATCAGACAGCTTCTTCAGTTTGTTTTGATCCACAGCATTTCTAAGAACTATCTCTTTGATTTTCTTCATGTCTTTTTCTGATGAAAAAAATATGCATAAATAATCAATAAGAATATATACTTTGCTATACACTATACTTGCTATACCTTGATATGATTAATATACTTCTTATTTGAATATTTTATCAGCTGAATGGCAAGTTTTTTAGTAAAACTGTCCATAATGGAAGTAATTGAAAATGGAGGACAGCTCGTCACTGAAGGCTGGTAATAAGGTTCCTAAGATCCATTAAGCTGACTTATACCAAATTACGCTATTAAGAGTAAACTTTTCTCTTGACAACTCAAATCCTTGTTTAAGGTAGTCTTTGTGTCACACTCTGTTTCGTGCTTGTGCGCAATGCATCATGGTTTTCATTATGTTCAAAGCTATCCCATGAGGCTTTGCATCAAGGAGTCGTGCCATAAAGGCTTCTATAATGTAGGACATTGTTCATCAGGGAGTCTTTACAGCCCAGTACTTACTTGCAATAGCAGTATGTAGGTGAGTACAATCCTCGTCTTTCTCTTCTTTCTTCTTAGGAGGAGCAGCTCCTGTTTGCTTTTTTGGCTCAGCCTTTTAAGGGAAAGAAGAATCAGAACGATCGATGGGTTGGTTCTGAGTACACCACAAGAATCTTTACAACCTACATCGTTAGGAGTAATTTCAACTACAGGAAGGATCGACCAAGTGAGAAAGAAGGAAAATTAAACACTTTGTAAAAAAGATTTGCAACTGTACTGACGTTATGGATGTTAGAGCGATTTTCCTTCGCCCGCTTCAAGAATATTTATAGTATAGTTAAGGTAATACATATTGGTAGACACAAAGTCTAATATTTCTTTTGTTTTACTTGGACTGTTAGTAGCTGTAATCATACGACTTCGTTTCACGGCTTTTTTTCAGACAGTTTGTAATCACTTTGTTATAGAGGTTTTGCATCACCACTTGATGGCAGCCACGTTAGATGGCAGGAACAAAGGTTGTTTATTGTTCTGCCATCTAAATACAAGCAGCCCATGCAGTATTATGGAATGGGCACGTGATGGTGCAAAACCTCTATGGACTTTTTCTGAGTCCAAGATTGTTGCACTTTTAATTAAAACGCACCTTGGTTTTGTTTGTCGTTTTTTCATGATTTCTTTCTAAGATAAAAAGAGAAAAACAGTATGTACAAATAGAAATGGAGGGAGGAGAAGGAGGGCGGAAGAATGAATAAAGTTTCGCGACAGATAACCAGGTAAACTAGATTAGAATGAATAAGAATATTATTTTTTTGCCGACAGGGTAAACCTACAAAGTTAATTTGTTATTATAATTAAACGAAATTTAAATCTATCAGGAGCACGCAATGAATTTGATAATTTAGATGAGTCAACAAGTCTTGGGTATGATACATTTTGATTGGATGAACTAATTCATGGTATTTCTCTCCTGTATTTGTAACTGCCTTAAGTGTAACGTTTTCCTCTCCATGTGTCAATGCGGTCCCATAATGCTCAATATATTTTTTGTTTAACTGTTGCTCATGAGAAGCTGAAGATGAATACAAGCCAAACAAAAAATCTTATTCTCAAGAGAATGACACGCGGTTTGAAGTTGGGAAACATTACATACTTGCCTAAGTGACATTATTAGTTTCAGTGAAGTTAAACTCACTGAAACTAATAATGTCACTTAGGAAATATCGATTAGCCAATCAGAGAACAAAATATTTTTTTTGGGGTTCTAGACGAAATATGAAAAGCAAGATTTTTCTCTAATCAAAGAAAGTTGTCTGACATAGAATGAGCAGAAAGTGTTTAGTATAACAGCAGTTAAACATTGCTGGTCGTCATGGACGCCATGTTGATTATTGTGTTGGATATCAGTTGACTAAGGTTTTCATTCGTTTCTTTTGTTATTTCATGCAACATGGCGGCCATGATTTTTCTTATTCCATGCTCTTCAGTATTGAAAATGATTGCATGGCCATCCACTGTTTATAAAATGAAATCATAAAATGCCACAAAATTTTGTGAGATGGAGTGATGTATGTCTTCTCAATCTCTAATGGCAAAACACAAATGCAAAACCCACTGGACTCTTAGTGTCCTCTCAATCTCTAATCAAAACACAAATGCATGGAAACTCCTTTTCTCAAGTGTTTTTTCAACAAAGTATGATGCCTCCAATTATAGTGCTTTCAATTACTCGGCCATGAATGATGAATGCATTGAATGGGGAAAAAATGAAGCTGAAGCTAAAATGGTTCTTTAGTGGAGATGTTCCAGAAGCTATTTTTATACATATCAAAACTAGAGCAAGTTCGATGGAAATAATTGGTGGATCCATTCAGTCACCTACCGTCGTCCTTCCTCTTCGTATTCTTCAAGTGCAAGAAAAAGATAGCCGAATGGACAACAGCTTTGAATATCTGATGGATAATGAACATGCTCACAACTACTGCTGCACATTCATGTCGTAATGCAGTTTAGACGATTTTTTTTTCAAAACTTACTTTACCTATCTATTTTTTTGTGCTAAATTTCCTTTAAAATAAACTTGTTCGTTGCTGACTGGCTTCTGAATAGCGGAAAACCTTCAAAAGTCCTATCTTCCTTCATTCTATCCGATAAAAACCGACTAACATTCCATCCAACTCCATATTCAAACTTGAAAACCACAAATTGTGATGAGTTCAGATCTAATGCCAGAGATTCAAAATATGAACCTGATTTGAAATTAAATTATTTATTCTTTGAAAAACCCCCCTTGTGGAGAATGACCTAAATATGCGATGTGTACCAAGACTCCAAGCCGGTTATGAAGTGATTTTTCACCTGGTGAAATATGTATTTTGGTAATTTAAGGTGTTATGAGGTAGATTTGTGTCGATTTAGATGTAAATGGAAACAACATACATCATGGTAGCAATCAACAAGCAGTTTGAGGCAGACGTCATGATTTTACAGGAATTGACCATTTGTATTATAGCGTCATAAACTACCATTACCAGAATCCATTGCGGTTTTTTATGGAACGTACAGCAGGTACAAGGTATGACATTCCGTAACACCTAAATGGCTTCCCATAGTCTTCTGGTAAATCGATCATCCCGATCACAAGACGTGTAATACAGTGTCGTTTTAGTATGCCTACAATGTTGCCATATAGTTCTCACTCATACCAAAATTGGTCTAACTGGCCAAATTCTCTTGCTATTCTTACAAAAATTCTCCGAAAAAAATCGATGAAAAAAATTCAAGAAGGAAACATTCTGTTAATGTAAGATTAACAAAGACAAATGGCCTATTGCAAATGGTCTATTATCAGCTTTGTGAACCCAGCAAATGCAGTAAGAATCATGTATGGCCAACACATCAAAAATACAACCTGCAGCAATTATTATTTACAGCTTGGTTTATATTAAAGCATTGTGGTGTTTCGGTGGGGAATGTAAATTGAGACACGTCAGGTTTGTTAGACGCGTTTAAGTCCCCCTTAACTCAGTGGAGTCGAGGTTTTTCCCTGCCTTGGTCACGCGAGAAGTGATCATGATCAGGTCAAGTTTGAAGCGGCTCGCGCGCGGGGAGGAAAAGTAATACTACTTTTTTTACTTTCGTGTGCTGCTTTACTCGCTCTCACTCCTCGTGCGACCAAAGCAGGAGAAAAACTCGAATCCACTGAATTAGGGAAAATATAGGGACTGTTAACAAATTTGTCGGTAATGGAAATATTTACGAATAACTCTTATCTAAAATATTTACAATGCTCATACCTTTAGTCTATCATGAGCAGAGTTGATCATAAAATATATATACAATATCATATAAACTATGTACAATTTAAAAATGATATTTACATTCGCTCTAAGTAGCACGCATAGAATCGTGCAATTGCCTTCTCGACAAAATATGATTTTGGGTCGATGTCATAATGACATTGTTGGCACGAACACACATAGGATCCAAGGGCACGTCTCTATGGAATGTATTGGAAACGACTTGATTGACTCAACTATAAATCAATCTATACACATATGCATTTCTATGGTGGTATCAAAATGATGATATTTATTTAACGTCCAGGATGGTCCCCTTAAGAGTTGGTTGGCTTTATTCTACCTTTTAACTTTGGCAAGAGAATTTTCTTCAGTTCAGGGCTGCATTTCTTATCGACTTCGTTGAATAGATTGGGTTTGTGGTTAGCGTTGTACGCTGACTCGAGTTTCTTCAGCGAAGCCTGAAATAAATAAACAATAAAATAAAAATAACTACAATAAATATTTGTTTAAATTGAAAATAAACCTCTTGCTTTCTGATTGGTTAGTTACACGGGGCGTACTAGTTTCTGATTGGTTGGTTATACCTTTCCTGATTGGTTGGCGAACGCGATTTCTGATTGGTTGGTGACCATGTAATCTGATTGATTGGTTACACCGCGGACCCGCTATTTTCTGATTGGTTGTGACCGCGATTTCTGATTTGCTTGTTCCGAGGACCTTTATTTCCTGGGCCTGCTTTTTATTACAATAATAATTTTTTATCATACCTCGTTACTACCAGCAATAATCCTCGCTACAGTACTCATATCTCCATCCTGTAGAGCATCGTGTATCTTATCGACTTGGTTCTTCTCTGGGTCTCGTAAACAAGCTACTAGAGTCAAGAGACCAGTTTGTAAGTCACCGTCCATCTCGCTTGTTATTGACTCTTCAATGTCACACTTTGCCCACTGAAATAATGAAGTCAATGTAATGTCGATAAGTTTTGACTTGAAACACAGGGAGCCCACCATAGATAAAATATACCTATTCATTTTTTCTAAGTGGGTTTCCTGAGGTGAAACTATCAGTAGATAATGTAATGATTAGGACTCGTTGGTTTTGCTGGTTTCCAATCATTCCCAAGGGGAGTGAAAAAACGAAAGGCAGGGCGGCCATGTTGGTTGATATAACAAAAGAATTCATTGACAATCTGTTAAATTTAACCAAGATGGCGGCTATGACGTCATGTGCGAACGAAGAATATTCTATCGTGCCGAATAAGTTACTTTCAGTTATAGGAAGTCGCAAGAAAATTGCTAGGTTTTCAAGTAACGCATTTTTAATTTTATTGTTGGTATTTGTGAACAAAAAAAATCAGTGAACTAACCCATGAGCCTGTAATCCAAGAGTACAGCGGTATCTAAAGAAAGGTTTCTATTCACTCACCTTGTTGTATTCAGGCAACATAGCTTGTAGCTGTGGAATACTTCTTGTTGTGAAGATCTCGATGAACTTATCCTCATCTGTTCCCCACGTCTTGATACCAGCCTGCAACAACAACAACAACCTTCAACTCAAACAGATTCTCTATGTCCTCTACCCACACCCCTCCCCCTAGAGTCTCTCTCTCCTTAGACTCTTAGGGGAGAAGTGGGAGAGGGGAGCATTTCTGGCCAGGTAATAATAGAACAAGCAATCATTTTAATATTTTAATACTGGTTCTTTTTGTAGTATTTCGCTATACAGTCGAATTCGAACCTCTGTAAAGCGATCATAGTGAGATTACTTACTATATCCAATATCATAATAACCCAAACTCACCTCAATCAATGTCTCAGCATCTTTGTGAGCTTGGTCATCATTGACTGACTTACTTTCGTCACGTTGACCCTGAAAATATTAAAGATAAATTGTTAATCTCTAATTCTGACTTGCACTGGTCGTCCATGGGCGGGGTGCGCGTGCGCATACGGTACGCGCGCGTATGCGATCCCGTCAACTATCCAGTCTTCTTTAAGTTACTTTTCTAAGAAAAGAACTCAGGTCTTAGGATGTAAATGATCTAACTTTTACCTGTAGTAAAGCAACGAGCAGTTTTTCAAAGTCTCCACTGGTTTCTGATTTCACGTCTTCTTCCAGAGATTTCCCATATTCTGTGATGAAAATAGCATCGATATTAAAACAGTTAAAAATAGATTAGTAAACACCTTAATGGTTCTATGCATCTAATTAATCTTTCTCTAAAAACCGCGAGGGAGATATTCTGAGATACACAGAAAACATTATGAATTACTTACGCTTTTTGTAGTCTTTCTTGATATTCTGGATCTCCTGATGGAAAACACAAACGATGTCTTTATATGTATTTTGGTTAAAAGAGACCAGAATTAACAGGCATAAAGAAAATATCTGCTTACATTGCGAAATCCATTTGCAATTGAAATGATGCAAGGGAGGAGCAAGATCTAGAGTGGGAGCAAGATCTAGAGTGGGAGCAAGAGTGGGAGCAAGAGAGGGAGCAAGGGAGGGAGCAAGGGAGGGAGCAAGAGAGGAAGCAAGAGAGGGAGCAAGAGAGGGAGTAAGAGAGGAACAAGGGAGGGAGCAAGAGAGGGAGTAAGAGGGGGAGCAAGAGAGAGAGCAAGAGAGGGAGCAAGAGAGGGAGCAAGAGAGGGAGCAAGAGAGGGAGTAAGAGAGGGAGCAAGAGAGGGAGCAAGAGAGGGAACAAGAGAGGGAGCAAGAGAGGGAGCAAAGGAGGGAGCAAGGGAGGGAGCAAGAGAGGGAGCAAGAAAGGGAGCAAGGGAGGGAACAAGAGAGGGAGCAAGAGAGGGAGCAAAAGAGGGAGGAATAAAAAACTTGATTCCCATTTATTCGAACTTACCGCATTGCTTCGAGAACACAGAATCTCTATAAGTACAGCCTCGTTTGTTCCTACACCCTGTTGGAAATATTGTATCATTTTTACACATTAATAGTTAGATAAAATAATGAACGATTTGCTAAGACGACTTAGAACACTTTTTTTCTAATCATAAAAAAACGCGCGTGCGTCAAAATGCGCGTAAAGATCTAAGGGAAATGTATATCTACCTTCATAGCTGAATGTAGTGTCCTCGCATCCGCCTGAGATGGTGGTAGAAGCAGGCCTGCGATTGCTTCCAGGAGATCTTTATCAATATTTGATTCTAGGACTTCCAGAAGATGCTGGAAAATAAGAAAAATATAGCAACTATGAGAGGCGTAAGAAATGTGTTACAAGTCGATAATATTTCCCGACAAAATAAGGGTACAAATTGTTTTTTCGTGAGTGGTAGAGTCAGGAATGTTCGACAGTTTCCCTTGAAGGATTTCATTTTGCGTTTCGCGCCAAAACTGTTGCCAGCTCCACTGATTGGATGGTTATCATTTATCAACCGACTGAAAAAAACCCGTAGGAAATTTGGCGCGCGAAGATATGGAAAGTAATCAGTCCAAACAACACAGAAGCAAGAGGAAAAAGGGACTTCTGTTTCACATAGTCTTCGTAGTTAAAATGAAGAATTTCAAAGTTGAACTTTCGAATAAGCCAGTTCATAGTTTAAGAATAGTTTCCAGTACGCATGCGATTTTATCCCGAATTTCTCACCTTCTTTTGTTTAAGAACAAAAGAAGGTTGTTTAAACAAAGAAGAGGTGAGAAATTATGGAAAAAATCGCACGCGTGCGCACTGAAAAAGATTCTTAATCTATGAACTGGTTTATTGCTAGTTTTCAATCATTCCCAAGAGAATTAAATAACAAAAGACACGGCGGCCATGTTGGAGGATATAACAAAAGAATTCCTTGACAATTCTTTTGTTAAGTTCCTCCAACATGGCCGACATGAAAACCATCAATACCTGGTGATGTTGTTTCTTGTAATCGTCGGAGAGTTTCTTCAGTTTCGGTTTTTCAGTAGCGTGACGGAGAACAATATCTTGGATTTTCTTTTTATCCTCAGCTATAAAACAAAATAATACGGTAACAAATGTATTCAAAACGATTGTTTGATATTATAATATCGCAGTGAGGGATGGATGAAAGAAATGCCATTCACGATCTTTTATCCATTCAATCATTTTTGTTTTGCTTTTTGTTTTTGTTTTGTTTATTTTTATTTCATATTATTTTTTTATTTCGTTTTAATCACATTTAGCTTCATTTCATTTTTTTCTGGCTTCATTAATTTCTTTTGTTCATTCCTTCCCATCTCTCTCCTGGTTTCATTTTCCATCCCTTCCTATTTCCTTTGCCACTTTATTTACTCCTTGACAAGCTATATTTATTTATACACTCCCATTTCTATCCATGTTTTTGACTGGTTGAACTATACTCGGATCCTTGTTGTTTGTTCCTCATCTGTTTACCCTCTACTACTGCTTATATGTACAGTATACAGTCCTAACGGGTAAATTACCCAGAACTTGCGTCATCCAAACTGCTCGCCAGTTTAAATCTTCGCCGTATGCTCGAGGCATAGTTTTAGCAAATTAAATGGGATCGAAAAAAGCGAGCTCAAGACGTGTTAGATAACATATGCGGCAGCTAGTAACTGGGAATTAATTATCCCCATCTAGGGGCGTAGGGATGAAGCCGATCAAACGACAACGCTTAGTCAAAGGACTGTATGTGTGTCACTCTCTTACGGTTTTTTTGTTTTTTTGTTTTTTTGTTTTTTTGTTTCAAATAAATGAATCATCCTACCTTGTACAGCCTTGTACAGTTGGCTAGTCTCGTCGTCCTTCTTTCCTTTTGCTGGTTCAGTCTGTTTCTTCGTTGGTGGTGCATGCTTGGACGGGGAGGATTTACCTTTGTCGGCCTTGACAGTGTCTTTACCTTTCACTTGGTTGCTCTGCAGGTTGCAAAGAAGAACCACAGGAAATTCTCATCAACTCAGGATAAAAGCGATTGATATATTCCGATGTTGTGATAACAGTATTATTTAAGCTAAAATTACAATCAGTTCCCATTAAAAGAAAAAGTATTTCGATGAAATCTTGCCCTCCTCGTTCCCAGGGTCTTCTCTTCTTTTTAAGATGCGAGAAGATAAGGCCCTGGGAACAAGATTGAATCTTACCTTGTGTTGTGGACTATCTTTTCCTAAAGGAAACAATATATAACATCAGAAGCGAATAGATTAAAAAGTTTATTTTGTTTATTAGCTAATCTATCTATATTTTTCTAACTTCCTTCATTCCTTAATTTTTTCATTCACCAATTGCACCAATTATCCATCCATCTATTCATCCATTTCATTGATTGATTGTATTGATTGACATACAAATTTATTCATTCATTTTTCATTCATGTTTAATAACAAACTTCCTCTCCTACCTTTACCTATTTTCCCCATCAATAGCTTCTTCAAGCTTTCACTGCACTTCTTCTGGACGTCTTCATCCAGGCTGGTATCATTAGCTTTCTTATACTCGTTCATGATTTCGGTAAGTTTGGCCTGTAAAACAATATAAATTGTGGATGCCAACTGCTTCATTTAATTATACTATAATTTACATAAAGAAGCAGGTCCTGAATCATAGGTTATATGGGCGAGGTCGAGGGAGCTTGAAATGCTTTGCTTTATTTTCCCGACATTTGGGATTCTGTGAGCTGTGTGTGTCTGACTTTTCTGTACATGCACTCGCTTCGTGCTTTCCATGGCAAATGGTACAGTGTTTGTTCCGCAATTGCCCCGCACAGGGTATATATCAAAGATCCAGACTTGCTAGCTAGCTGGCTTGAAGAAAAAAGTTTATCATACCTTGTCACTGGTCAGAATCAAGCGTGCAGCAGTATTTGTGTCGCCATCTTGAAGAGAACTGTGTAGTTTATTGGAGTAAAACTGACGGGGGTTACGCATGCACTTTACTGGAATGAAAAACATTTGACAGGTAAGGACATGTAACTATACTTTTAATGAAGCAAGCAATAGGATCAAAGTCCGATACATGACAGAATGAGCTATTCCGAGGTTGAGGGGAAAACTGGGTCGAGTTTGCGTTGCAGTGCATTGTGGGACTGTTTAAGAGACGAAATAGACGCCATCTTGGAAATACGTTCCATTAACAGTAAAAGACTAGACTACCATCCCAACTTGACCCAGTTTTTTCTTCAACCGCCGAATACCTAATACAAACCTAAAATAAGGAGTCCTTTTTCCAAGTCTCCAGTCATCTCATTTTCAATCGATTCTTCAATTTCAACTTCAGCCAACTGTATGAAAATTTGACAAAAGTTAATTAATTAACTTAACTTTGACATTTTGGTTCAGGCGTTTATCATCAATATAAAACCCAACATGTGAGTTGAGCGTCGTGTGCATAGAATATTGAATGTAGCGGTGGTGTGTGTAAAGAGATTTATCTATTTTATTAATGAACTTGTTCTGGACTTAAAACTTCACTGTTATTCCCCCCCCTCCCCCCCCCACGCACACACCACCGACCACGCCCACATCCAGCAACCCCCCAGCAAACTTAATGTTGATTATCTTCTAATGCTCATTGACTTTTCCCGATAGTTATCCTCGCATCACCAAGATAGCCTGAGAATTAATACGTTCTTCGCTATCTCTAAATCTAACTTGGCTACGATGCGCTGGAGATAGATGCCACAGCTAACGACAAGGCGCCAATGTTTCTACATGGATGATCATACAAACCTTTTTGTACTCCACAAAAACCGCGTTCAGCTGTGCAGGGTTGCGCTTTGTTAGAATACTGATGAAGGTGTTCTCATTCGTTCCAAACGTCTTGGCACCGGCCTGCAAAACGAAGGGCATGATTTACCACTCAATTAGAGTATAGACAACGCGGTCAATTAGAGTATAGACAACGCAGTCAATTAGAGTATAGACAACGAGGTCAATTAGAGGATAGACAACGCGGTCAATTAGAGTATAGACAACGCGGTCAATTAGAGGATAGACAACGAGGTCAATTAGAGGATAGACAACGCGGTCAATTAGAGTATAGACAACGCGGTCAATTAGAGTATAGACAACGCAGTCAATTAGAGTATACACAACGCGGTCAATTAGAGTAGAGACACCGATGTCAATTAGAATATATAGACAACGAGGTCAATTAGAGTATAGACAACGCGGTCAATTACAGTATAGACAACGCAGCAGCCATAATGACTTAAACAACAGATTTCCCCCGCGCGGCCTCGCATTCAAAATCTCTTGACAATAAGATTCTTTGTTCAAGTTGTCTTATTCCATATTCATGTGCCTTCTCGTGCGCAACCGTTAAACTAAGAAATGATACTTTAGGGAATGACACGTGGTGTGAAATGGGACAACATTACTTGATCACGCACAAGCTTATAAGGGTCTATTTGCATTGGAGAGAGAAGTTTCTAAAATTGAAGCCCTTTTTTCGCGCAAGGTCTAGATATCATCACATCCTAACCTGGTATAATGCTTCAGCATCTTTCTTGGATTGTGCTTTGTCAACTTTATCTGATTCGTCACGACTTCCCTACAACAAAACAGTTTACGACATGGAATTATATAAAATTATACTTTCTTACAGACTAGTGCTCAAATATAAATGCGCTTTCGCACTAATTGGGCGGGACACTTTTCACTCACACAATCTACCATTTCATTCGATGTTCTATGCACACAGCGCTCAAATGACATGTTGATGTTTACGGAGGGAGGAAACCGGAGAAACCGGAGAAAACCCTCATAGCATGGGAGAGAACAACACATCAAACGAACTCAACCCGGAATGTTGGACTCGCAGCGGTGAAAGACGACGTGTTAGTATACTGACCCATGTTACTCATGCCAGGTAATACTTTAAGAACAGCAATCCTTGTTCTTTATCAACAATACATCATTACGATATCATCAAATCACATTTATCATTAATACAATCGATTACTAATAGCATGTATCATGATTACAGCAGTTTTTCATACCTTCAGCAGTTCCAATAGCAGATCTTCAAAGTCTCCACTTGTGTCGCTCTTGATATCTTCCTCAAGGCTAGTGCCGTACCCTGTATTCAAACATGATAGAGTCAATAATGGTAGATTAAGGGCAAAACATACCAAAACGACTACCGGTCTGATTCTATAAGTCGTACATACTTACTTTTCCTGTATGCTTCTTGGATGTCCGCTAGTTGCTGTAAAGAAAATTGCGGTAATTAAATATATATATATATAACTTTTATTAGTTCTTCGTTTCATTAGTGCAGAGACTGTTGTATTCCACGGCACGCAGCACCGTCACGGTATGGGATGGACGACATCCTTAGAACCAATCACAGAGCACGAGATCGCTAACTATCCAATGAAAACAGTGAGAACGCTCAGACAGGACACAGTCACGATCACGGCACCCCAAGGCAAGCAGTTACCGTGCGTTTTCACCCGAATACCAAATCTGCGCTAATCATTGAATCAGAATGACCGAGAGAAAGCAAGAGCACATCACAACACTGCTGAGGTTACCGTGCGACACCTACTTATCCGCGTGTTTTTTTACAGACATGAAACATGTTCTCTCTGAGTGTGCAAGTCCTTTAAGGTCAAGAAACATATAGTTCATAAGGTATTAACTGTCTATTATTTCTCAATTGACACGGTTTTCTTTGTTATTCACAAGGCTTTATTTTTGTTATAGCCCTCATTATAAATGCGAGGTCAATATATAGTTAGTTATTAACCCGGTTAATAGAGAGTTTTAGATTGATTTTTTTTCTCCCCGCAAACGGCAAACGTGACCACGTTTTCATCGTTTTCCTGTATTTTACTTAACCTCTTGCAGACTTTCTAACCAAAGACAAATATTCTTTTGTTTTTCTACTACTTGAACTTTTTTGCGATTTTTTCTCAGCTATTTAAAATAATTTTTCACTGGTCAACTGACGCTTCACGTTTGCCGTGAACGTAAATCTAAAACTCTCTAATAGAGAGTCATACAGGTACACTTACTGATGCGCTTCTTGTACAAAGAATTTCGAGTAGCATATCTTCATCTGTGCCGATACCCTGAAATAAGGTACAAACATGTTGTTACGTGTGGAAGAAAGGGTTAAACGCATCATAAAGTATGTGTTTACGAACGAAAACGTATGTGTTTGGACAGGGTCTTAGGCTTTCATTAATCTAGCGCGTTTAGTAGTAATATCAGGATGCCCTTGCGCGACAGACGACCCTGGCGACTTCTTATCACTTCTCACTGGATTGGAATAAAAAACGTTTACAAAGTTTATCGAGAGAAAAATTTGTGATTTTTTTCCTGTTAGACTTGTATTCAATGTAATTTTCAAAGGGGTGTATCCACGTCTATTTAAACGCGTAGTAATAGTGCGTCAAGATCATAACACTCCTCATTTGGACGATTGAATATTATAGGGTCTTACATACTTTAGTTGCTTCGTAGAGACATTTTGCTTCGTACTCAGGTGCTGAACCAAACAAACACTCCAGAGGTTCCTGAAGATCCTCGTCATCCACGACAGACTTTATAGCATCTAATAATCCCTAGAGAATAAAATAGTTTGTCAGAGAATAAGCTTGCTATCTTTGATAGCAAGGAATCCGGAAATTGAAGTCCGGGGTTGTTAATATAGGAAATCGCACGACCTCGAGAACAATCCGGAATTTGTGGTGATGTTTTGACACGTCTAATTTGAGAACTTTCAAAACATCACGAGTATCTATAAATACACCCAGAGTCTTTATTTCTTACTGCGCATGCTCGATGAACAACGAAAACGAAATATTTTTCCGTCGAGCATGCGCAGTAAAAAATAAAGGGTCTGGGTACGAGAATAAGCACGGGTCGCATTGGTGAGAGGTGGCGCATGCGCAGCACATTTTCGAAGTGTCAAGATCACTATTTTTTAAAAGCCTCACTTGTTCGTATTCCTTCTGGTATTTGTCTTGGAGTTTTTGTATTTTCTTGTCATCGTTAACATTTTTTGATAAGATAGCAATTATATTGTCCTTGTTCTTGTCTGCAATGTATAAAGGAAGAACAAAATTAGTCGTCATGCAGCGCAGGGGGACCATCTAGAAATACAGAGCAATAAACATATTGATAATGAACCTTTCTCATCACATTTGTCATAAGACTGGATTATCCTGAGTTATTCTCCAAAACTGATTATAAAGTCAATTGCAATAATGATCGACTTTAATATCTCGTTAAGTCAGGCTACCAACGTATTTCTATATAGAGGGATAGTCACTCAAGAAAATACGAATTTCAAGGCGGGTGTAACGTTGAGAGGGCATACGCACTTTCCGGTACCCCTTACTGTCCATTGTTTTGACTCCCTTTCCTCTAGAGTAGGGTGGGGCGATTTTCTCTATTGCTAGCCATAGCTCATTACCTTGTATAGCTTGGTGTAACTCATCGATGTCCTTCTGGCTGACATCCTTCTCTTCTTTCACTGGCTCGGATTTCTTCTCTTGTTTCTTTTCACTTTTCTTTTCCTGTTCTTTCTTCTTTCCTATTGCTGGTAATTTCTCTCCTTCTTTGCTTTTTCTTTGGTTGTCTTTTTTGCCCTGCGAGAATATATTTTCAAATATTTTAAAGCTAGGAAAGCGTGAACTTCAGCAGCAGGGAAAGTTTTCGAGAGTCGCAAAGTTTGGGCCAGGGTTGGGGATGAACGCGCGAATTTTGGCGCGAAAGTTCCCGCCAAATCTATAGCAGCTTCATGGTATAAACCCTCTCTCTCTAAATCATGGCTTTCCAGTTTCCTGTTTGTGAGCACAATAATCGGGGCGAGGGTGATGTGCAGGTGTTTAGCGCGAAAGTTCCCGCCAGATCCACAGCAACTCCATAGTTCAAGCCAACCCTTCTGAACTATTGCTTTCCTGTTTCTAGTTGGTTTGAGATTGTACTGCAAATAGAATACTATAGACAAGGGCGGTGCTTGAAGAGGGACTAGGGAGTCATTGTTTCTCGTATCGTTGCTTTAAAATATATTGTTATGGGAATATAGGCCTGATATTTTACATCCATAATTTATGTAATATGAATATCTTTTTTTTTTTTTCGATTTTAATTTAAATCTACCTTTTCCTTATCTTTTTTCTTTCCCCCTGCTTCTATTAAAGAAAAGATATTATTTTACGATTAAAAAAGTGAATAATAAAAGGATAGAAGGACGGAAGAGAGGAGGAAGGAAGTACTGAAGTTACAAGGAAACACACAATCATTGATCTTATACTATCTTTCATATAATGTGTGAATAATTTGCATTAAAAATCACTTTTTTATTTAAGTGTCTAGTCGTTCTAGCGCTTTTGCACTAATAGTCCCCTTCACATGTGAATAACTGTCCAAGGTGTTAAAAAAGGTCTCTATCGTTGCAAGCTCATCGTTCTCCTCGCTTCGATGCAAAGGCAAGGCTACTTTTCAAGATGGCACAGGGAACTGTGAAGGGGACTATAGGGGACACTTTTTCACTCACACGCACAATCACTACATTCAATATTCTATGCACACAACGCTCAGCTCATTGACATCGGCACAGAATACTAACATACGAATTTCTCAAGTGACTAAGGCGAATTCTAATAGATATAAAGTATTTCTAACCTTTGCCAAGTTTTGCAAGAAGCATTTGCTTCAGATCTCCGCTGCATTTCTTTTCAATGTCATCAGCGAAATCGACCTTGTTAATTTTCTTGTACGCTGAACACAACTTTTCTAACTGTGCCTGGAATAAAAACCATTTACGTCAGGATTTTCAAAATAACCTGTCTCTATCATTGCAAGCTCACCGTTCGTCTCGCTTCGATGCAAAGGCACAGCTACCTTTCAAGATGGCGCAGGGAACTGTGAAGGGGACTATTCCTATTAAAATACCGAGGTACGTTTTTTATTGGACAGGGAGGACTGGGGCATCAAAGGGGAGGGTCGTACTGAGTAAATACTCAGGGCAAAAAATATCGGTATGCCATCAGACAATGTCCGGCAAAATTTGGAACCTTGTCTGGTCAAATCTTTGTCATACCGGTCATTTTGGCAAAACTGTTTGCTCTTTTTTTCTCAATAGATCTCTTTACATTGAGCGTAATGACACGTGGTCTGAAATGGGAAAATATTACGCCCAAGAAAGTCTATTTGGCAGGTCAAAAATATTATCAAATTCAATAAAAACCGAGTAAGTAAGGAGTGTTACCTTATTCATAGGTAAAATAATCCGTGCAACAGCTTCAGTGTCGCCATCTTTTATCGCCTTGGTTATCTTGTCAGCTTGTGCCCCCGATAGATTTCGGGAATGTTTGACTACAAATATTAAATTAAAAGGGGCAATTTGTGAATAGTATATTCCCTTGGACATGTTAAAGTTGGGTGCTTTGCGGCCGCGCTTAGGTTCCAAACAGACCAGTTTGGAATTCCAAATTACCACTGTGTTCCTTTACAGACTCATTTACTCAGGCTTAGCCTCGCATCAGTGTTTAAATATTCACAAATACCAACGGTAAAGTAAAGAGTACACAACTTCAACAATACAAACACTTTGAAACTCGACGGAACTTGACAGGAACACGTGAATATTCTTCACAAACTCGAGGCTAACCCTGTGCAAATGAGTCTGTAATCAAGAAACACAGCAGTAATTTGGAACTCGAAATGGGTCTATTTCCTGGATCACGTGATGGCAGCCATGAGAGGAGGCACAATTAACGTAAATCAGATTAGACCAGATTTAATTGCTCCTGACTCCTGTCATGACTGCCATCACGTGACTTCGACTGTTTCACTTTGCGTTTGGGTTTGAAAAACGAATATCATATAAAAGGGCAGACTTGGTTAATTTAAGAAAAACGTGTTTACCGAGGGCTAAGAAAGTTTTCTGTAAATCTCCATCCATTTCTTTGTCAATCGATTCTTCGATGTCCATTTTTGCTAACTATCAAAACAAAAATCAACAAGGTTAGAATTCGTAGAACATCGATGAGGAAACAACCTAGACGAGACTGAAACCAAAACCAAACCAAACCACCGCAGATAGTTCATATGTTGGGCTGATCGGTTCGAGGTTGCAATTGGCTCTTCACCCGATAGAAAAACTGAGTATTATTATTTGATTTATGATTTATGAACTAATGAGTACCATATTAAACTTGTATGATATGATATTTGATTAGCAAGACAAGACATGCACATTTTCTATCTAGTATAGACTGCAAACAGACAAACAAACAACAAACAGACAAACAAACAAACAAACAAACAAACAGACAGACAGAAAGACTGACAGGCATACAGACAATTTAAATCGGAGTTTTGTCATTTATACTGAACGGTGTACGTCAACTTAAGATCCAAATTAGCCTGCGTAGCGGCTCTTCGGAGCGAATGGGGATGAGGGAAGGGGAGGAGGATTGGGGACGGGAGATCTCTCCTTCTCCCTCTTCCCCAATCCCCAATCCCCTTTCCTTCCTTATCCCCAATCCCCCTCCTAAGAGCCGCTACGCAGGCTAGATCCAAATAAAATTAGTTCTCTTCGTTATGCCTCATTTTCTTTCCCCTCCCTCCCTTTCCTCCCCTCATCGCTAACACACGTCTAACATTCACTTACTTTCCGATACTCAGGATACATGGCAGCAAGTTGTGGCAGACTTCTCTGTGTGAAGATACGTATGAATTCTCCCTCGTCTGTTCCCCAACTCCCAACACCAGCCTGAAACAACAAACACATACCACACTATAGCACATTGCCAGGAACTGGAAATAAATGGTAGCTGCGTCGAACCTTAGTGACCAATAAATGGTAATAATAATGCTAGTAGAGTGTTAGCAATAATACCAGATTGTTCTGGATTCTAGAAACTTTATAATGAATGCGCTGGTAAAATCTTACTTCCATCAAGTCTTCTGCGTCTCTTTTCGCCATATTTTTATCTACTCCTTCTGCTTCTTCTCTTTGACCCTAGACAAAAAATAGTTGTACAATTTCTCATTGATTTTCAACAATAAGGAAATGTGGTTAGACCATAAATGATTTCAAATGAATACACCTTTACTTGTAGAATATGTGATTTATAATTTTTGACCACAAAAAAAAAAAACGATGGTATTTCTACACTAAAGATATCCCATGTGCATCCCATGACACGAATGAAAAACGTCTTCGCACGCTCTAAATCCGTATGCAAATTAGTCAGAAAAACGTCTTCATGCTATTGCAAAAATATGTAAATTTAACCTTCAAACGTGCCTGTAAATTGGACTACATAAAATGCCAAAGCGTTGTGTCCACGCTTGAAACTTAAGGCCAATTTTTTCATATTGTGTTTGTTAATACAGTATCTTGCTCTCATAAAAGCATACTCGCGGAATTTTTTGTATGCTCGGAGAAAATAAACATTTATTTTCTCACTCAAACTCTTCTAAATTCTTAGAAAACGTGCTGAAATACGCGCATGCGCAAACGTTTTTCTCTAGTGTCGCATCCCATAACATATTAATCAATAACACGCATGCGCATTGATCCGTTGGCTTGCTTACCTTGCTCAACTCAACAAGAATCTTTTCCACGTCGCCACTTGTGTCTCCTCTAAGATCATCCTCCAGAGATCGATGGAATTCTGACGAGAAACATATCACGTGATCACTGTGCAGTTCATTAATTGCGCAGTTTGGTTGCGCATGTCAGTCACGTGCGTGATGTCAATTGATCATGTGATCGTGTTGCGCGGGAAATTTACTTCAACGTTTATTAGAAAAATAACAGTTCTAGGGAAAGTTTTGTGTGTGATGATCAAAGGTGCACAACAGCTTCCTGCGCACGTCTAGGATAATGAGAATCAACAGTGCAGAGTTTAACACCTAACCCTTCCATGATTCCATGTTGTTTCAACTATAGCATTAAAGAATCTCAGACACTTACGTTTATGGTACTCTTCTCTAATGGCTTCCAGTTCCTAGCAGGCGAAAAAAAGAGGGACAAGATTTTGTTTTATTAGTTAGTTTAGTTTATTTGTGTAAAGCATCTATTGAGTTCAGGCGAGTACGGTATCTCTCTTTCCTTTTGTCTTTCTTCCTGATTTGAAAACGTGCAGAATTTAATAGACTTTAACTTTCGTATGCAAATTGCCTATTTCAGACCACGTGACATTCCCTAAGAATTATTCTTTATGATGAAAATCTTAAAATATTTCCATATGAAAGAGTGATTTCCCAAGAGTGGCTCCACATGGTCTATAACTATTGAAGTTTACGTAACTATCTGTATTTTTTCATTGAAAAAAACAAATGTATTTTATGACCTGTTTACCACAGGTAACCCGGTAATTCCACGTTATTTTGATTCATGTTTATTTGGGACCATACCTCCAGACATCGAGTGCCGAAGCGCAGTATGGCAGCGCGAAGCATTTACGGCTATGCCGGAGATTTCGACCCCGACACCGCTATCCAGTGACTGATCAGGAAGCTCGGCCGAAGCCTAAGGGAGAGGTTAGTCGGCCCCTAGACCGTAGATGATTAACCCCTTTTTGTTTTAGCTTCGCACCAGTGTCCCAAGATGTGCAAAAGGGACAGCATGGTGGTCTTTAGCAAGGGGGGGTCCTTGCTATGAACAGCGATTTTCAGTTTGTCTCTTTGGTAACTAAGCTCCTGAAGGCACTTCAAACCATGTGGGAGGCGCAAGTTAGATGTTGGACATGCGCATAGTATAGGGAGAGCTTTTTTGACGTCACAACATGATAATCTGTTTCAGTACCTCGCGTTTCTGACGAGTAGATGCATGGATTGAGTTTGTATGTCATTAATGCACTAGAGTACCACAGCCGACAAGAGAATATGAAGTACTTAATATTTTCTTGCAGCCGAATAATCTCATTCCTAGTCAATCATGCTTCTATAGAGCCCATCTATGAAGCTACAACTTGCCTTGTTATTTCGTGTACATAAAATCTCGATTATCGTATCCTCGTCTGTGCCAAGACCCTTAGAAAAAGAATAACGAGAAATATTTAGTTAACAACATTCACAAATGAAGCTTCTCGCACCGCGCGCTCACAGCCTCCGTTAAGTGAGGTAGCGAGTGCGACTTCATATACGCTCTGTTTTAATACCTTTATTGCCTCATTTAATCTCTTTGCATCCTCCTCAGCTGCAGAAGATGACAAGGACTGAAGAACACCTTGAGCATCTTCATCAAGATAAGGTTTAACATCTTCCAGTAGGTCCTATAATACACGAAACAAATGTAACGCGTACTTTGTTACGCATTTATTAAGGCTCGTCTTCAGAAAAGTTTTTGTTTGGCAAAGGACTGACAAAGAAATTTTTGTGAAAAAACAACTTATCACGCCTCCAGAGGCAGTGAAAAATATGCCATTTCTTAGGCCCCGTCCACACGTATCCGGAAATTTTTGTATCCGCAAAAAATAATTTGCGAATACAAAAATTTCCGGATACGTGTGGACAGGGCCTTAAGATAGAATCACCATCTATGTAAGTTTCAAAACTTTTTTGTCATTCGGATTGATATAGTTTGTCACGACATCCTACCTTGCCATACATTTCCTGGTATTTGTCACGCAACTCTTGCAGTTTCTCTCGTTCAGATGTTCTACCAAGTATTTCTAAGATTTTCTCTTTATTTTCATCTAAAAGCGATAAGAGCATAAAATTAGCTGAATAAAGTCGTTAAAAATGTCATTCTATTCTTTCGTTCATTATTTCATTCGGATCTATCTGACCGTCCCTAGTCCGTACGTCCGTCAGTATGTTCTTCGTTCATCAGTCGTCCATCTATCTGTCCGTCCGTCCGTCCGTCCGTCCTGTTCGTTCATTCGTTAGTCCATCGTTCCGTTCCTTCGTTCGACTGTTTGTTCGCTATTCGGTCAGTCGTTGTTCCGTCCGTCGACCGTCACTAGTTTATCTTCCACGGGTTCTCAGCCATCTGAAGGATACTCACCTTTGATTGCTGCCCGCAGCTCCTCGGCGTCCATTATCGCATCTTGTTCAGAATAACCCTCGTCTTTTTTACAAGCTTTTTTCTTTCCTTGTTTATTGTCGATGGGTGGCAAACTGATGTTGTCTTCTTCATCACTACTTTTTTTGTCCTTTTTATCTCTTTCTGGTGTTCCCTAAATTCAAAATACAACTTATGCTTAGGGACTTTCACGTTTGAAATATTGTTTTAAAAAACCAACGAAGTTTAGCCCTTTGAGGCTCGTAATAAACAACTTCGACGATACGGCGGCCATCTTGCCAGGGGGCAAAGCAAAACAAAGATGACAGAAAATATGTAGAGCTTCGTGTGATTGTCTATCTTTCATGGGTAAAGGTGATCGATGTGCCGACTTAATCCATCTTTTGTTGTATAATCTTGTGGTGAGCTGTTTATATCTATCGACGTCATTATTGTAACAAAGCTTTGTATTTGCCCCCTGGACGCCCCATAATGCCTTGTGATCCAAGATGGCCGCCGTATCGTCGAAGTAGTCCATTACGTTACTGACTGGTGGCACTGGAGGCAGACTGTCTGTGTCGTCTTTGTCTTCGTCGCTGTTCCCCTCACTAGATTTTTCTGGCTCAATGTCCTGAAAAACAAACCCACGGATAATTAAATTGAGAGTTAACCCAGAATCTCGTTCTATCAGCAAATCGATCAAGATTTCTCTAGTGAACCTGGCTAGAAAAAAAAGCACAATGGGTTTGATTCTCATCAGGGACTCAGATATTTTATTTCAGAGTTCCTTTCCCTTCGCTGTGACACAGTGAATAATTTTTTTTATCTTCTACGATTTCTGTTGTAATTTTTCAAAAAAGTATATCCAAGCCTTATTTTCAGCCATTCTGACATTTTGCAGTTCACAGCATACTTATTTTACTTTCAAATTTTTCCCCCCCTTAGTATTAGCTACAGAATCACTAATCGGAGTCAAAACCACATGGGAACGTTCACTTTTTCTGCTTGTGCTCATGCTATATGACGAGCGGATAAACTACTTAGCTTCCGACTCCGATTGCAACGCGAAAACCAGCATTAAAAAGTAGGCTGTAGATGCTCCACCGACTAATTTCATGGATTCCTGAATACCCTAAATTCCAGATTCCATTTTATCTAATAAAGCATAACAGATGTAAATTTTCCGAGAGAGAGGTAGAGAGGGGGGGTGTAACTCTACAAAGATCTAGAAATACTTACTTTATATTCTACAGAATCATAATCTTTGGTTGTATTTTCCATCATTGATATATAGTATAAATGCTTCTTGTAGTCTTTTTCCTAAAATACAAAATACAGTAATTTCTCTCTTCAACTTACTAAAGAACACATAAGGTATTATGGGATCCCTGTGGAAGATTTTTCCACAGGAATTCCAGTTTGCGTCATACAAAGTACATACCCAATCATCGGTATCGTAGTATGATTGTACTTTCTTTAATCGTTCTTCCATGAGCTGCAAAACATAATAATTATCGGCAATAAGATGATGGATAGATGGATGGATTGGTGGGTGGGTGGGTGGATGGATGGATGGATGGGATGGGATGGATGGATGGAATGGGATGGATGGATGGATTGGTGGGTGGGTGGGTGGATAGATGGATGGATGGATTGGTGGGTGGGTGGATGGATGGGATGGGATGGGTGGATGGATGGATTGGTGGGTGGGTGGATGGATGGGATGGGATGGGGGTGGATGGATGGATTGGTGGGTGGGTGGGTGGGTGGATGGATGGATGGATGGAATGGGATGGATGGATGGAATGGGATGGATGGATGGATGGATTGGTGGGTGGGTGGGTGGGTGGATAGATGGATGGATGGATGGATGGATGGATGGGTGGGTGGGTGGGTGGGTGGGTGGATGGATGGATGGATGGATGGATGGATGGATGAACAGTATTACCCTATTCTCCTGCTCTATTCTTCTTTGTCTCCTTGCTCTAAATCGTTTCATCCTATCATTACTAAAAAAGAGTATGGTACATATTTCATTATATAAGAACATAAAACTATTCATTTTAAAAGTATTTGAAAATACTTGACAAAGATGTAGGGACTTAGGATTTTGGCTGGATGCTTTCCAATTTCAGACATCATGTTTTAACCTGCTACTCATAAAAGTACTGAGAATAGAAATTTATATCTCTTACGAATAAATATTAATAATCAAGAGATAAGGTTCTAATCTGATTGGGAAGGTAATAGACCTCTTCGGCTTGGGGTAATGTTTTCCCATTTCAGACCACGTGTCATTCCCTTGAGAATAAGATTCTTTGTTTGAGCTGTATTCATATTCATGTGTCTTCTCATGTGCAACCGAGCGCAAACTCTAAACAAAGAAATGATACCCTAGGGAATGGTATGTGGTCTGAAATGAGAAAACATTACATCAGAGCCAAAAAGGTCTATTCTTCAATTCTTTTTTTTCAAATGGGAGTGATTACTGATAATATTTTTCCTATCAATTGATTATTTTTTCATAATATTGTAAATTATATTAAAACACTCTTTAATAATTCATAAGCTTATGGTCCAATTGGAGCCACCATACACGTCACGTGCATGAACCTTTATACCCGATAAAGTCCTCTTCATTAGTATTCAAGTGATTTTATATAAAGACACATGTGTCTTTATATAAAGACACATGTGATCTTTATATAAAGACCACTCGAATAATATGAGGATGACTTCATCAGGGATGAAGTATGCATCCAAGTTTAGATGAAGACATAGAGCTTCATCAAGGACATAGTCAACCCTAATGATCTTTGACTAATGTGCCTGTCTTTGCTTGGGCACGCAATATCCAACGTGTGGGAGCTTCTATTGAATCTGGTTGCGCATGGCCGTGACGTCAAATCTCTATCGAAGTATAAAAATCCCTGTTCGTGACATGTATGGTGGCTCCAGTTGAACCATTATTATGGCGGTCACCAAAATCTTATAAATTGTTCATGAGTGTTAAAAGCAGTTCAAAAAACTCATAGATCATGTTTTATCAGGTATAAAAGCACGAGGCTACGGCTTATACCTGATAAAACACTCCTACTCGTTTTTTAAACACTACTTAAAATACCTTGGTTTCCAGGTTTTATTAATATGGTCAATCCTACCAGGAGATTTCTTTATTTCTGTTAGTTTTTCAATAATTACAAGGTTCTGCTTATCTATTGCAGCCTGACGTTCTTGCTCCATCTGTAAAGAAATTATACTATTGAGTTGATATATAATGCCGAGCATTTTGAATTTCAATAGCATTGCCGAGTCTCTGAGTTGAGGGGTGAGATCAGTGGACATTTATAAATTAGGAAATGAAAATTTTAACCAAATTATCTTTATGTCCCATCAACATTTTTTCACCTTAAAAATCATTGAATGAGGGCTATATTAGTCACAAAAGGACTGTTTTGTTATTCATTTTGTTATTCAAATATTACATCTTAGCTCAAACATTTTGCCCTTTCTTAATTATCAAAAATACTAAATGAAAATCGGAGGCCTGCATGTTGGGGAGGCGGGGGGCGGGGGTGGGGGGGGGGGGTATAATCACTTCTTTTGTCTGCCTGTACCATTGTACATCAATAGAACTGTACGATACATCAATACTGTAAACTAGCTTACATGTAGTTTATTTAGTTGTATCTGGAGATGCATGTTGTTTCTTGGTGGGGTAAGATCCAACTGCCCTTTAACATTCTTCAACTGAAATAGAAAGAAGAAAATAACATTGTATACAAATAAAACAATAAACCAATATATATGAAGTCAATAAAAGATGAAAAAAAGAATTAGAAATCACTATAAATAACAAGCTGATTGAGAAGTTGAATGAATAAATAAATGAAAAGTGGAAAGACAAGAATGGTGAAATGTAATTAGATATTTTTAATAATGTTTTTTACATTCACTTTACATTTTTTAAAGAAATATTGTAAGAAATAAAGCTATATTACATAAAAGAACTAAAACCTTTTGTAACTCAAAAATATTCTTTTGTTTTGAAATCATAATAACTGGCTAGTAATTGTCAAAATGATACAAGTCTTCATGCTGACATCTGTATAATAACTTTTCCTCTCACCAGTGTGAATGAAATGCAAAGAGCGCTTCTTGCTGTTGCTGTGTACACTCTTTTCTCCATAGGGGTGAGGGGAGGGAAGCAGCTGTACACACGCAAGTGGCTTATTTCCTCATTGATTGTTCTTCTTATAATATACAGTACTGGGCAGTAACTATTAGTTACAAGGCATATATAAAATGCAAATATTAAAAATTCATTGAGACTTGCTTTAGAAATTATTGTTTTGTCAAAAATAAAAATAATATTCCAGAAATTCCTGAAGTAATGCATGAGTTTTAAATTCTGCTAAATGAGTGATATTTTATCACAAAAATTCACTAAATCCTAGAGGAGTGTAAAATTACAACATTATCTGAAGTATTTGTTTACTGAATCATTTATATCGATGTTAAATTTAAATATATTGACATAAGATATTTATATTAGCAATTCTGAATGAACGTTATGTCTGCATCCAGTATTTTGGTACCATAACCGTAACTTAGGATTTCCTAATCTAAGCTAGTATATATAATAAGCTACCATTAAAAAATAAATTTTTTTTTTCGTGTTCTTCGTTTGAGTCTTAATGGAAAAATTAAATAAGAAAGACAGGAACTTAGCCAACAGCTGTCCTTAAAAAATATAATAGAAATTATCTAAATAACATTTATATATTTTCTAAACATGTCGTTTACTATGACTGAATTTAAGCTTATCATATTTTTTAATATAAAAAAGCCAGAGGACATTTGAAATATTAAGATTCAGTTCTAAGCACGTTACAATTTAAGCACTAAATGCGTAGAAACATTATAAGTCAGTGGCCTTTGGTAGTTCAAATGTACTCAAATAATCTTGAAACTATACTTCATAGTAGTTCCAGCTCCGTGTTTTTTCAACCTTACCCGTTTTTGATAGTCTTCTTCTTGTCGTTTCTTCATTCGTTGTTCAATCAAACTGTTGCCTCGCGACGCCATGTCGAAAATGTCGAACACTTATAGAAAAAGCTTGAGCTAGTCAGACCAAATAAAACCACTCTGTTTTTTCGCTTGCAAACGTCAAATATCTAAATTACTTATATCCGGTTTTGTTAAGTAAATATGTACAAGTTCTTCATATCTTTTCTGATGTTCATTGCGTTTGTTTGCGTTGATAATTTGTCACGGAGGATCATGTCGATGAACCGAAGAAGATCCGTGATGAAGGCCTTTTCTTTGACTTTAGAAAGACTAAACCTCGAAAATTCGGAAACTTAAAGAAAAATCTTCTTGATAAAGAAAGGAAACAGCTTTATCAGGTGTCAAAGTTAAATACCCAGTTTTAAATTTGATCGAAATAATTTTTTCAGACGATCAGTTCGATCAAGTCGTTAATAGGAAAGCGTTCAGTTCAGCTGTGTGATGAGCCGATAACTCTTACTTAAACACAAAAGCAAGGATTAAACCTTATTGAAATACAAAGCGAAGGATTAACGCTTTGCTGTTGTTTCTCGTGTAGTTGTCACCTTAACTCATCAAGTCTGCCTGACCGAAGGTACTGAACGATTTGTTGTAGCAACGGTAGTTCAGACTGATATCTTCCACGCTTATGATTTGCATATTGCCTGTTGTGAAAACAAGTTATAGGCATATCATTCAATGACGCGGTTGTTTTTTTAGAACCACGAAGTTTTAATAAAGAAACAAATTCTTGCAGTAACTCAGTCAACATTAGCAGGTGCAAGGGTATAAATGGTATTATCAAAAGGCGGCTGTCATCGATTGATTAAGCAATAGAAAACTTTTTCCGTGTTTACATAGCCTGATAGCAACACGAGGGGAGGTTGGGAGAATTCGAGACAGTTATACAAACCCGAGACGTAGTCGAGGGTTTGCATAACTGTCGAGAATTCTCCCAACCCCCCGAGTGTTGCTATCAGGCTATGTAAACACAGAGGAAAAAGTTTTCTATTGCTTTTATAAAATAAATACTAAGGGAAAACATTACCACTTGCAAGAAAATAAATCTTTATTTGAATTTGATTATCATATCAAAATACAAATTCTCCATACATCACGAACTTCGATCGTTAGCCAATCAAATTTTGTGTAATAAACGCCAAGGAGGCAAATGTGAAGCGAGAAAGAATCGCTAGCTATTTTAAACATTTATCATTCTAAAACTTTAAAACAAATACAAAGAAATGTCCAAAGATTGAATAGAAATCTTAATAAAAGATTTCAGAATTGATTATCTTTACGAAAGTGATCAAAAGTGGATAACAAGTGTCACTGTGAATGGAATTCTCGGTTGAAAGAAACGTGGTTTTGCTCAATTTGACAGCGAGAAAACATGGCAGCGAAGTTGATTGTTTCGTCTTGCCTCGAGAAGATATTTTGTGGAGCTGAAGAGCTATCGCTGGAAAAATTTGAAGCTGCTGACTGTTTCCTTGAAATGCTTGTAGTCTTTATCGTGCGGTGCATTTAAATCATGTGAAAGCACGTCGCTGAACAACCGCAGCTGTCCTGACGGAGGACGTGTGTTGTAGCTCCTGAGGGAATTCTCTTTGCGGTGACCAACGAGAGATTGTCATGATATTACGATCAGAAAGACCTGCATGAGACCATAGGGTTATGCCTGTGGCCCTGACCCAAGTCAAAATTTGGAACTTCGTCTTCAAAATACTTTTTTGGGGGCGTTTTGTTTCCTCGAAAGAAACTGTAAATTTTTAACTTTTGAACTTGGTACCGGGAAAACAAGAAAGTTGTGACGTCACAACTGTGTTTACATACCCTCATGCAAACATGGCTATCAACCAATCACAGCGTGCGTACTATTTAATTTATTTTATAAATAAGTATATTAAATAAGGCTGTGTTCATAATGTACGGCAGAGGGGGTGGGGGGGGGGGGACAGGTGAAATTGAGGGGGGATCGGGAAAGTTTTTTTAGCAAAAAGGGGAGGATGGGCAAATTTTTATCAGAAAAATGGAGGGGGATGCACAATTTTTGGAAGAAGCTACAAACCTTGCTTAGGGGGGATCGTATTTTTTGCATGACATTAAGGGGGGGTGTGAAGAATTATTCTGGACATTTCAAATTTTCACCTGCCCCCCCCCCCCCCCCCCCTGCCATACATTATAAACGCAGGCTAAGTTGATCGTGACAAGTAAAATCATAGCCTTAGCACGAATATCAGAACTGTTTTTATCTCATTTACAAGGCATTCAATTGTATTTTTTAAAGACTTTTCAAAGCGTTGGAGTTGTAATATAAGTGCTCACACCTCCATTCCCCAGCCCTACCTCGACATTGTTACTATCGATCAGAAGAAAACTACTTAACCAGGAATAAATTATGTTTGAAATTCAATATCATGAGTATCTAGCAGCTGCAGTTCAACTCGAAGGGTAAGAGACGTGATTTAGCTTTGCGCACTGCGATCTTGCGCTAATTGATTATAATTAGTTACAATTATGTAATTGCAAGTCACTATATATATTTTCGTTCACACAGTTCAAGGGTAAATAACACAGTAGACATTAGCTCTCCCTGCGCACCCCCTGCGCACCCCCTGCACTCCTACTCTATTTTCACTCCCGTTTTCACGCCCCTGAAAACAGGAGTGGAGTAGGACTGAAAGAGGTATACAAGGAAAGAAGGGGATTCGGATAACCTTTGCCGTCCAGCACATTTTCACATACAAATCCTTATAAAATATTCGATATTGCATTTAATGCCATTTCTCCTGTGTTACATGTCATGACTTTGCCCTCTCACTAATATTGAAGTGTTCTTTCCATTTCGGATGTTCATTTTGACACACTGAATTTTTTTAAAGGGGACAGGGTCACGTGACCAATTGTTGCAAAAGGCCTATTATGAATGACCACGAAGGCTACAAGTCTTGGCATCTTTTTTTAAAAATACATGCAATAAATAATCTTACCCTTTTCTTGTGTTTCTTGTGGTTTTGGTCGTGCCATATTTTATCAAGATATTTGCTTGCCGGTGGAAACCCTCCATAACGATAGAAATACAAGCCGGTCATGTTAAATTTGGCAGGGATTCTCAGTCGAAAAGGGCTAGTGCTTGCGCTACATGATATACTTCAGTAAGAGTGGAACCAGTAGTTGATATATTTTCTAAAACACTGCTACCGCTTGCTTCTCCTGCAGGTCAAAATTTAAAAAAATATGTGAAGTTGTGAAGCTGAATTAGTCCTCGAGCCCGAAGGTCGACCAACTCATAGGCCACGAGAACGAGAGGACTATTTGTTTTAGTCAAATCCAACTAAATAATCAGTCAAATAGGCAAACAAGTTTCGATTTTAAGTTAAATTTAAAATTTGATTAAATATAGAAATTTGACTCTCATTCACCGCTAGAGAAGACTTGCTCATTTATTGCGACGAGCCAAGAACTAAATTTATTAAAGGGATAATGTTCTTTTTTCTTTAGCCCTTCCTGACTATATAATGTTTTCAAAACAAATAATGCTATGGCAATGAAAATTTTGCAAAATTTGATTGGCTGTCTTAATGCATTTTCTAGTCATTTCTGTCGAGATTCGCTAATCACTGGCCATCGTTGCTAAGACTACAAGGATCTTAATTAAAACAATTAGGGAATTGTCTGCTCATTATGGAGTATTTATCGACAAACACAATACTTCGAAATTACTAAATATTATGGCAAGTTTTAGCGCTTCGGGGCTTGATTTTAAATGGATAATAATGTTCAGGGTTATGATAATTAGCTTCAAAAGGAAGTCGATTTGAGCATTGCGAAATATTCGCATGAGACCATCCTATGGTTTGGCACTCAAATGACTTTGATATTCAAAAACTGTGATTGGATGTTAGTAGTTTCACCGTGTTTTGATTGGACAGAACGCAAGCCATTTCAAAGTAACAACTGAAAATTATACCTTTCTTCTCGCATGAAACATGTTCACTTAAGAGTAATGTAATCCCCCTAATGGATTTGAGAGGAAATATTTGTTCAATTATCACAAACAATTCTTTTTTACCATTTGATTTTAAAAAGAGTGTATTCAAAAGGCAAAACAACATAAGATAATTAAGATTTTTTGTGCTTGCAGTACTGAATCCTTAGCCATGGTGGACAACTAACAGTAATCACAAATGTACATACCGAATAGACTCATCAACCATTAGATATTTCTTATAAAATCAAACTCTTGTCCAACAATGACTTATAAACGTACATTCAGTTTAAAATTACTTTTGAAATGAATCGTCAGTTTTAGAAGTCGTTACAATAGATGCAGGCCGCAAAGCTTGCGTCGAAGAATGGATTCGAATGGCAGAGCTGAAGAGGCCTTGAAGATTAAGCTGATTATGAGACGCTTACGCATACATGACAATAATGACTACCTAAAGTCTGCGCAGTAATGAAAAAGAATAATCTGAGCCATAGTGATTAGCATCACTGTCTCTGGTTTGGAGGTCAAGTTAAATGAGGTTGACTTTTATGTCAGTAGTGGGGAGAGAATAGACTAAGCAGTGAGAAACTAATATCAGGAAGGAAGAAACGGCTAAAAAAAGGCGCAAAGGGAGGAGAAACAACGGAAAAATCTATAATCTAAAGAGAAGGAAGAGCCAGCATACAAAGAGGAAGAGAGAAAAGATTACCATTATCATATCAATTTGATTGAAATTTTATTAGGTTTTTCGTTTGTCGATTTGCTGAGGGGCTGAAAGAGAAATGGGTCAAAAATTTAGGGAGAAAGGAGAAAAATAGCATAAAAATAGGGAGGGAGTTATTCTGGATATGCCGGATGTTACGTCATAGCCGCCATTTTGGTTGACGGTAACAAAACATTCCGTATTAGCCTCTCCTGTGTTAGTTTAACCAACATGGCGGCTTTTTCATTGTTATTGGTTGTATCTCAAGGGATTTTGTGTCATGTGGTTGCACTCCTAGAATAATCTTCTCATCACAGACCAAAAAAAAAGTTTACCTTGGTGATCCCCTTATCCGATGGTGATATCAGCGGTCGTAATCATTGTTCAACCTTCCTTGATGATAAATACCGAATTATTAAGTATTATTAAACGAAATCACAATTATATATCAAATATTATTGTTTCATTGGTAAGGCTTCGAGTTTAGATTTCAGGCTGTTGTGTGGGTGGTTTGAAAGAGTAACTTCATGTCCATAATGCATGTCGTTCTCAAAAGTTCTGATTAATATGCACCCTGTGTCTTCTTAGTTGTTAATATAAAAACCTTTTTGAAATATTTTTGTATATTTTAAAAAACACAACTTTTAAGAGCATTCGTTTTTTGCAGTTGGTTTTCTTTTCTAATCATGAACCACTCTTTTGGATCACACCACTTCCACGTTCCGGAGTTACCAAAATTAAACCTAACTATAGTCAGTTACCAAGTCGTGGCTAAATATTGCCCTGCTACAAAAATTATATGTAATACGTGTGGCAGGAACCCTTCCTGATACGTGTTTACTAAATCTACATGTTCAGCTTCCAATAGTGAAAGACAAAAACGCGAAGCACACAAACCAGTATCATTTGCATAGCGGACTGGACCTTCTTGTCAAAAGTTTTTAATTTCATTGTCAAAATAATCTACCCTTCACTTTATTCGAAACTCCTTCTATTGTTCACTTTTTGCACTCGATAGTACAAAGTATTTCAGTTCTTTTACCTTTGAAATGTTATTTTATATTTCATCTATCTTTTGATATGAAATTAGTTGGTTGTATAACTGAGTAAAATTCGTCTGCCAGCGCTATATGTTACAGAATAAATATTTTGAGTTCAACATGAACAGCAAATTTGCAATTCACTTTGCTCACTGAATGAGTGTCATGACAAACAGGACCTTACCTTTATTCAAATAATTCAGTTTCTTTCTCATCATCTAGACACATTTGCTTCGTTTTAGCCTTTAAACGACGTTGATGAAGAATGCTTTAAGCTTTTTGACCACATTTTTTGCCTTAAAATGAAGACCCTACCATAATCGGACAGCTCTTTTGATTTGCATCTATCGTTACCATGGAAGTGGAGCTAAAGTTTGAAAAATATGTAATGAAAAGGCCTTGACGTTAAGCTTAAGTTAACAGGTTAAGTCAATAAAACACAGACTGTTGTGTTTGTAGTTGTTGCGTTGGAAATGAAAAGCTGGAATATTGAATAATGATTGGAAGGTTTTTTGTAAACCATGCGGTTTGATGTTTATACAAACCAAGTTCTTTAATTAGAAATTTATTTCTTAGGAAGTTTCTAAATTGACCTACAGCAGTTCAGAATAAGGATTAATCTTATTTAAGGGCATTGACTAATCGGATTGAGAAACAGTCTTGCTCTCGTTGCCTTTTTAATTTACTCTTGGGAAAAGAATGATGCTGAGCCAATCAAAATTTGTCTGGCTTATGTTGACGTCCAATTAAGTCCTTGCAAAATAATTTCACACGTCACCAGAAATTTTGAATATTTTGTCGAGGAATACTTTAATAAAAAGTTTTTTATCGGCATGTGTGCTTTTCAGTTAGCGCTGCTGTCCTATGTCCCTGTCCCCATTTGGAGTTAATTTGATACGTTTCAAAAGTCACTTTTTAGAAGGCAACTGTACAGTTTTCGAAACGCTCCGTTTTCGTCTCACCTAAAACGTGTTAAACCATGATCATAGCGTCCACACTAACACGCATCAAAAACGCAGATACCATCCGGCAAACGATACATTATCATCATCTGCGCATGCGAGAAACAGACGTGCCAGTGTGAATGACGTACGCCAGCGTTTTCCAAAGCTTCCGTTTTCGCTGGCCCGGCTGACTAATACGATTCTCTCATGAATAGTCTCATGGAGAGCGTTTTCAAATGCATGTGTTTTCGATTGTTCTAGTGTGGACGCAAGGCCTAAAGGCATCGAAAAGTAATTCACCCGGAAATACGTCAAAGCTTAAAAGCTCTATTTGTATGAAATCTTAAGTTTTATTTAAGATCATTGATGACCACTTTGAAAACAGCTTTGATTTTCACAAGGCTACAACATGAATTTCTATTTTTGAAACTTTAAACGCATAAACAAATTTGAATAGGCAGTGATTGTATTAGTCTCCCTCGCAACCGTTTTTAGTGTCGGTCGTCACACAACGCTCCCTCCGTTGCGTGACGACCGACACTAAAAACGGATGCGAGGGAGACTATGATTGTATTGAATGGTTGAGTGTTGGTGTGCTTTGCACGTAAAGTGGAAATGGTGGTGGGGGGAGGTGGGGGAGGTGGGAGGGGGAGAGGTAGTCAAACTACATCAAGACACAACAGACCTCATTTGGCACCATTTCCCGCCCCCTCCAAGTGATCTGATTGTCTAACATACCAAATAATATGTCGCCCAGACTATTGCAATTGACCTAAATACAAACTTTTCCATCTACGCGTGCTTATCCAACAACATTTTGTCGTTCAAATTATTACTTAGAGCAAAAGCATAAAAATTGCGCATGCCAAAATCAAAATACCGCTGACATGCGTTTTGCTGGAGTGGTTACACCCTCTTCCAGTACAGCACTTATAATAACTACATTCATCAGCCGATTTTCCCTTGCAAAAACTTCCTCCTTGGACGAGGCATCCTAGAGAACTTGACGAACAATCCTTTTTGTATTCTAATGACGTAACGTTAGTTACAGGATTAGTGATGGTGTTGAAAGATGTATAGCAATAGGACTGGGCTCCTTCTTCTTGCTTGCATGTCTTCAAGCTACTCTTGGTCTTGCAATCATCCATGGAGACATTAGAAGAGCAGAAGTAGCATTTGGGAAAGTCTGCCATGAGAAAAAAAGTTAGTAACTGATTTATTCCGAGAGTTATTTCCAATGTCAAATAGTTAGCCATTCCGAGGCGAGGGAAAAACTGGGTCGAGTTGCTGGCATTACAGTGCATTGTGGGACTGTTTAGGGACGACATGGAAGCCATCTTGGAACTAAGACTCCTAAAATAGCTCCACAATGCACTGCAATGCAAACTTAACCCAATTTTTTCTCTCAACCTTTGAATAGCTATCACTGATAAAAGAACAAGCGAATATGTGAACTTACTGTCCTTAACGTTGGCATCATTGCAGTTGTCATAACTACAACAGGTCAGCAAACAGTTTTTCTTTATGAAAAGGAGAGATAAAAATGATGATGAGTCTCTCGTTCATCCGTCCGTGTATCAGTCAATGGTTGTATTTACTAAGTCGGTCAGTCGATCAGTACGTTGGTCTTTCAGTTCCATCGATCCTCACTTGTATAGCATTATAGATTTAGATATTATTCAAGTAATTACCTCTCCAGCACATCCTTTCGTCTTGCCATCAGTCGTGCAGTTCGACATGCACCCAGATACAGTAACTTGACTTTCCTGACCACCAATGACACGGTCAGCGGTCATTTTGTAGCAGAAAGGCTCAGAACACGAGACTTTACTGCAACTACTTTGACCATTGCACGAGGAACAGCTAATGCCTGTGGTAATGCAAAGAAATAATTGCTCGTCAGGGGTGTGATGCTCAATAAATTGGGTTTAAATTCTCGAAAACTTTGTTTAGAAATATATTCTTGCCATCAACTGAATAGTCGCCTTAGTCACAGTTCCATGCGTCATATTGAAAGATAGCCGTGCCTTTGCATCGAAGCGGGACGAACGGTGAGCTTGTCAATGATAGAGACTGCATGTGAATAACTGTTCGAGGTGTTAAAAAAGGTCTCTATCATTGCAAAGCTCAACGTTCGTCTCGCCTCGATGCAAAGGCACTTCTTCGTATCTAGATGTTTTGTCTTGCTTCTAAATGTTGCTGTTTTCAAACTCTACAACGTGTTAACTTTTCAGGTATTATACTACATCGAAATTCTGTTTTTGTTCATAACATCCTAGAGGTTTGCAGTGTATGTTGGCTGTGCGTAATAGTGGTTTTCCCCTTCTTTTTGTTTTTGTCTTGTTTATACGCTTTGTATATAACTATTCGATTCATCACGATTATCATTATATGCCATATCTAGACTTAACTCAACTCAAACTCAATAACCTAAACTTAATCATAACAAAAGAAAGCAATCAAAACGTACCAAAACCGATTATCACTTGATGCATTTCTAGACTTCAGCAACGGAAATGTAATCAATAATACTAAACCTTATCAATAAGGTAATAAACTCAAATAGAATCAATACATTTAAATTTAATTAAGATAAAGGAAAGCAGTCCAAACGTACCAGGTAGCTGATAGACGTTATTTGCCGAGCTACCTCCAGTGCCATCCCCGGCACAGTTGGTGGCAGAGCCATATTTATTGTATTCTGTAGCAGCGTTTTCCCCCGAGTAGCACCGGCCGCCAAATTGGACTGCGAAGGTTGAGAAACCCTTTTGTTTAGCGAGATCACCACATGTTCTCACGGACGTACTTTTGTCCAAAATACCAAGAAAAGTTGGCAATGCTCTTGACAAGACGTTGTCTTTAAAGCAGCCGAGGTCCTTAAATGTAACTACAAGAAATGATGTATACAGAGTGTGAGTGTAACTGCATGAGACAAAAGCGAAAAGGAAAGGAAAAGAAAAGAAAGAAAGAAAGAAAAAGAAGAGCAGAGTAGATCAGAGAAGTAGGATAGGACAGAAGGGGACTGAAGAAACGAAAAGCAAAAACAAAAAACAAAACAAAAACAACAACAACAACAAAAAAAAAAAAAACAAACAAACAAAAAAACAAAAAGATATAGAATATAGGATACTAGAATGAAATGATGGAAAAATCATGGAAAAAACACCTACCAGAAAACTGATAAACATCATTGGCCCAAACTCCTCCCATACCATTTCGACAATCCCCCGAAACTCCAAACGTTTTATACTTTGAAGCTGCTGATTCGTCAGAGTAGCATTCCCTGCCATTTTGAACACCAAAGGTCGAAAAAGCTCTCTTCTTAGCAAGTTCAGCGCACTGCTCAATTGATCCGACGTTCCCAAGTTTTTTGGACATTGCCCCGAAGAAAGTGTCCTTGTAGCAGCCAAGACGAGTGTAATCGGCAGAAGCTGAAGTAGGCCAAAACAGAAAAGTGAGTACTAGTCAAGCTAGTTTAAATCGAGTCCTTATTCTAGATGAATAAACTTACTGACGTTTCGGTACTAGTCCTTCGTCGGAGTAAAAGACCTCCTTTACTCCGACGAAGGACTAGCGTCCGAAACGTTAGTAAGTTTTTTCATCTTTTCACGGTGTATAATTTACCTTTTCATCATTACTGTTTCATTAGAAACACCGACGCAGCTCACACTAGTTTTTAGCTAGTTATATCTTCGAGAAATGATGTGAAGGTGAGGATAATTTTATTCGGCGAAAAGGGCCTTGAAGAAAGCCAACGTAATGCATCAAACATAGCACATAATAAAAAAGAGAATTAAACTCAAAATTTTGTTGGTCTCTTTTTATTAGTTTTGGAGTATGGATGCAATTTAGTTTTGAGGCCGGTAGGTAACACTGTAGAGCGCAGCGCACTGATTCTAAAAATAGCTTAAAGATTCGGACAAAACACTGCATTCTGTTTAACCGCTACGAGGATTATACGAATCGATTTTGTTATTTTTACTTAAAGTTACAATAATAACCCATGTAAACTAAGATCAACTGCGATCGGCTGTGAAAATTATCTGCTGAAAGTAAACTTGTAAGTTTGTTTGTCCGAATTTCGCCTTTGTCTTCGTTTTTATGACGTCACGGTTGCGCTGCGCTATTGTTGAAAAGCCGTTGAAAAGCCGTGTTTATCACCGTGATCATGACAACCATCGTTCAATCAACACCCAGGTAACAAGTCCCTTCAAAATTCCCTTGAAATTTGCAAGATTTCTTTAAAAAATTTCTTTCGTTGTTTATCCTAGGTAGTAGTTTTAAACAATTAAGATAATCTCACTGTTTTTTTCCCCCAGCAACTCATGGATTATCGAGTACATACTTTGGCGCGTAGTTCAGTGAATCTACGCCCGAACTAATAACATCACATTATTAACATCTTGAATAAACCTCCATAGAAACCATTGAAATCCCTAATGAAGAACTGAAAACATAAAAATATCTGAAAACCCTTCGTACATAACCCACTGAAAAATGTATAACGAAATCTTTATGTTTGCCAGGTCTTGTTTAAACAGCTCTGTTTACGGGCTCAATTCAAAAAGAAATTTGGTTTGTGTAGCGAAGAATGTTAAGTTTCCATGCAAAAAAAGTCATGTTCACTATTATATAGAAACAGTCTTACCTGCAAAGCAAATTTGCAAAGCTGCCACTACTATAAAAGTGTAAAGCTTCATCTTGTTTTGACCTCCTGTTGCAACGCCGAACGAATAAAAATGAATCAAAACTCCTTTGGGAAGCTTTTTATACCAAAATGTGTGAAATTTCCATTGCAAATCGGCTTTCTTTAGAACACGGTGTCCAATTATTTCTGAACAATTAATAATACAATGGGTTGGCGGTACATGCAGAAAGACTCGAATGGCTCTCCTCAAGTAGAATGTGAAAGCTGCTAAATTTACTTCAATATTAGTCGTTATAATAATAATCTTTAGTGGAAACCAGCCAAGGCAGAAAAGTTAAAACGGGAGCTTTATTTTTGAGTAACCAAAATGTCCAGTAAACAACTTGAGTAGTAATCCAAGGAATTGTGTTCCGGAGTTAATTAGAGACGCAATTACTATAGGTTATTGTTTTGAATACAATAAGAGATGCGTAATATTGACGTCATTGAACCTGATCAACTTCTACTGTTGATCCTACTACGAAAGAGAAAAACTTAATGGGAGTAACTATCGAATACCCCGCACTTCAAACCATTCCTTTAAATGCTTGGATACGCGGATACGCAGTGAAGAAGTCCAAACCGTAGTTTTGGTATATGCAAACAAGGTAAGATCAAAAATGTTTAGTCTCTTCGATTCCTTCAAAACAGTAATATAATTACTCCTGTTTCGCCTATAGAAAATAGTTAATTCCTGTTTGTTAGTTTGCTATTTTTATATGACACTTTCTTGAAATTAGGTAATAACCCAAGACTGGGTTTCCTGTGGTTTAATAACTATTTTAGTTAACCGCTGACCACTAACCGGTGTGGCTCAACTGTGTCCTTATAAGGAAAATGACGACGCGTTCTAATTGGTCCCGTACGTAACTGCGCGCACTCGCACCATTGTCACGTCGGTCATGACGTAGATTGACCATATGAAGTTCTCTCGTTTATCAATCAGTTCATTTGGTTTGAATGACTCGAGAGGTGCACTTTATCTTTAATATTTCGAGTTAAATATTATTTCACTAGTAAATGCTGTTCTTAACATGATTCCATGAAAAACGAAAAAATTGAGTGACGGTTACGGTATAGAAACGTAGTAAGAACAGTTTTTTTTTTTTTTTTTTTGCTGTGAGCGTCCCCCAATTTGTTTTCTTAAACGCCACTTTCATCAAGGAGTCGAGAGAGACGAGGGACATGGCGGAAACAATTTGGAAGTTGCGCACCTCCATGCGCACCTCTTACTGGCATCCGTCCTGCTTCTTCCAAAGTTTAAAGAAAAGTGATCATCAGGTAGAAAGAAAATAAGACTAAAATACGCAAGAGCAGCGCAAAGAAAACAGCTTCGTTTCAAAGTGTAGTGCAAATATTGTCAGCATGCAAGCAGAAAAAGCAAGACATATACAGTGAGGTGAGGTGTGGTGTGGTGTGGTGTGGTGTGGTGTGGTGTGGTGTGGTGTGGTGTGGTGTGGTGTGGTGTGGTGTGGTGTGGTGTGGTGTGGTGTGGTGTGGTGTGGTGTGGTGTGGTGTGGTGTGGTGTGGTACAATCTAATGTGTTTGACCGTGATGTTTGGTGCGTTATGATATTTATCCTTCGTAAAGAAAAACTATGACGATGGAAAAATGCGCATTCTCGGTTTAAACGTACCGCTGTCCATAAGCTTCCAGTTGAGAAAGGCAATAGAAACAAAGGCTTTCAGTACAGCCTTCCTTTCTTGCTTTCTTACAGTCTTTCCTTCTTTCTTTGTTCGATCTTTCTTCATTCTATCTTTTCTTCCTTTGTATAATTTTATTGCCCCGAAGCAGTTGCATCATCAGGAAAACTTTGTATAGTTTTCTCCGTGAAGTCGTGCCAGAAATATTGGCTCTTTCTTGGTGTTGCAAGGCACCTGAGCCATGAAGACAATAAAACAATAGCCGAGAACAATGAGTTTGGAGCTAAACAATATCCTGGAATACAAAAACCCGAACGTAACCCAGAATACAATGAAGCTTGCTACGCCAAGAAAGACCCAAACATTCTATTTTTTATTTCCGCTGTCCCCGGCTTCAAGATATATGTTGGATAATGAACTTATTAAAGAAAGAAATTTCTAACTTGAATTGGCTCGAACAGGAAAGCAAACTATTCGCATAAACTAATCGCTGTTTTTAAGATGCCGGGAATCTATGAATTGTGACAGTTTGTAAGCCATTTCAGCCTCAACTAAACTATTATTTACATAGATCTAACGGTCAAGACACAGTTATGCTTACTTGGCAAATCAACCAATAAGGTCCTCTTCTTATGACAGAGCATTAACTGAAGTGTGCAAACAGCCACCGCCTCGCATGTCAAATCATAGTCACCTCAAATTCATTTGTTATTCACTGCTTCGGCTTGTGTTGAAATCCACTGTCGCCATAGCGAGTAACAAAGTATTTTAGACTAGAAAATGGTATATTAGGACGGAAACCCTGCAGGTGAATAAAAAAACTATACGTGGGATAAAGTATTCCATTTTGAAGGGAAATAATTTGCTTTATAAAGAACATTTGAGTCTACATTTCCGATTTGCCCTCTTGAGCAGCAGCATGTCTGCCCAGACTTGGTTGTGATGAAGAAACATCAGTGATTTTCGACAGTATATGTTTTAATAGCATGTTACAATTCCCTACGAACAACAGAAGAAAGAAAATGGAGACTTCCATTGTTCCTGGAAATGATATTTTGGACAAAAAATGGCAGAAAATAACATACGAAAAGCACAGGAAAAGAGTGAGTCTAAATCTCTTTACTTATGTGATGACATGGTATAATATAGAATATAGAAAACTTTAACTAGCTTTACAAGAATAAAATCGTATAACGCCTTTGATTGATACAAAGCTTGCTCAAGATTTCGCTAGGAGATCTTAACTTTAAATTTGCACGCATGATTTGAAATAATCCTCAACTAAGATTACCTAAGATTATGCATTATTTAGGTGACTTAACTGTGGAACAAATACTTTTTGTTTTTGTTATTTCAGGATAAACATGATTTAAGATTATTAAAGTAATATTGTAATGACCAATAAAAGTTTTGCAAGCGTCTTGTGTAATGTACATTTGTTAAATTTATTTTACAAAACGTATATACAATCCTATATTAGCCTAACATAATTATGTAAACCTAAAAGTATATTTATTTTATTTTTCAAATATTTTTTTCAACTTGACTATATATAACACCCTAGTACATTTGGTGAAAACCCAAAGCGTGTGAAAATATAAAACGTCGAAGAAATATCAAAATCAATATTCTTCATGCGATAAGAAATCATCTTGTTTTTATAGACAAGCTAAAGCAATATATTCAATAACTGGCATCTTGTTTTTTTTATTCCAGAGTTCAATTCAAATTCAACTAAAACGCAAATCGATGTTCTGAAGTGAAGTTTCATTTGAACCACGTAAATTTTAAAAGTACTTTTGGACCATCTGCAAGTTGACCAATTTTTACTAATATTCGTCACATATAATGATCAAGAAATTCTAAAATAGAATGTGCTAAAAACATAGGTGATGTTTTGCATTGAAATCCGGTGTTTTGATTTATTAGCGCCTTCACTTCAAAAAAGAAAAAAATATTATTCGCGGTTTTACCATTGTTTTCTGAAAATGAGGTTTAACGAAGAACAATATAAACTTGAGACATTTTGGGGTTTTTGTCTTTAGATTCCAGTCAAAAATAGTCCTGTAAGTTGAAAATCCCAGCCCACCAGTAACGATTATTGATGCATGGGCAGCCATGTTGACGAAACATGAAAGCATTTTTTTTTTTCCTCTTTTCAATGAGGATTTTCTGCTAAAGATTTGAAGGTTCATTATTACGTATCTTTTAGAGATAGTTATTTACTGTATTCAAAACTTTTTTATCCTTTATTTTTCAATAGTTAGATCAAATCAAAGGAACAGTGCGAGACCAGAACAGATTAAACTTCAACTACGAGGAAGTTCAGCTACAGATGAAAATGCGACGAGCAATAGTAACTTATTTTTGTTCTTTGTTAATTTTGTAAAATTGTTTTTCTGTACAAGAAACGCCATGCAAGTGGCGCAAGCTAAAATACCTTAGACTTTAGTTAAAATAGGTCAAACAAGCTTGTGAGCGATAAAAGGTGAAGACACAAGTGAAACGCGCGCGAATGCGACTTTTTTTCCTTTGATTACACAGGAAATGCTCACGGCCAAAGCGCACCTCCGAACGAATTGGAGTATGGAATTTGATTTTTGTGGAGGGAGGAAAACCAAAATCCAGAGGATGGAAGGAAAAAATCCCAAAACATGGAAAGGGATGAAACTCCACTCAATATGAATTCACACGGGACTTCTCTCAGTTGTGTACGCCTTACAGAATTGCTTTTCTATTTTGCACTTCACTTTCTATCTAGATATAAATCAAAGTAGTTCCTTACATTTGACCCCACTTGAAGTTCTATTCACTCTTCCATTCGAATATCCGACGCATATACGTAATCTCCAAGTATCATAAATCAACTCAACGACTAAGAAGTTCGGAACAAACGTCAATTGTTTGATTCTCTCTTGTCGACAGGCGGAGGAGAGACGTCAGGCGCTAATTGACAGAGAGAATCGAAAGCTTTTAGAAAGACTTGTGCAGATCACTACGACACAAAGATCCTATTTCCCTGATACAGGCTTGCATAACAGTAAGGTATGGATACTTGTGCGAGTTCAAATTTTATCATATATGATCATAAAATGCTGAAAGAACACGTCTTGGCCGATCTGAAAGTCAACGGTTAACTGATGGAATTGGAATTTAGCGTGAGGGGTTTTTCTGAGGGAAGAAAACCAGAGAACCCGGACAAAAACCCCGCCTAAAATCAAGAGAGAGCTTATTAACAAACTCTTCTCACGTTATAACAAGTCCAGAAGCCCAGTCCAGAATGTCATGTTGAAAGTTGTCCATGGCTGTATGGTGTTATGGCAATGCCTTCTGATTGGTTGAGTCGTTTGCACGAAAATGGCATAACCTCTAAATGACATCAATCAGCCAATCAGAAAGCTGTAAATCACACACGATATCTTTATTTAAAAATTGATTATTTTTATCCCAGAAATCCAAGAAGAGTAAGAAACAAAACGAGAAGAAAAAGAATGAAAGCCCTGCTGAATCCAAGGTGGTTTCCTTACCTCCAATCAACACACAAGACAAAGAGGCCAAATAATGTTGTATGAAATACAGAGATTATAATGAAGAGAATTTACTAATATTAGAGAAAGTGAAAGAATTACACCTAAGGTTGTTAAACACTGTAGTGGACATGTATATTGTTCCTTGCGTCTTGTTAGTGACACGGCATTACAGCAGTAACACTCTGAAACACGGCGTATAGCTGTTGCAGGTAATGTTGCATAGATAGGGCGATGTAAATGCAAAGTTGCATACAAGACGAAAAAAGACGCAAAGATCATGAATGCGGAGATCAAGACCTTCTTGGGACTTGCACCATTATGGTAGAGTGCAAACCATATATCCGTAAAAAAATCGTAAGAAATTTCACAAATTAATAATTTTAGTAGACCTACAAAACTTTGCGCTAATTTGTTCAAAGAAGATATAACTAGCTCAAAACTAGTGTGAGCTGCGTCGGTGTTTCTAATGAAACAGTAATGATAAAAGGTAAATTATACATCTTTTCACGGCGTATAATTTACCTTCTTATCATTGCTAATTTGTTCAGTTTTGCTAGTTGACTTTTTTAACGGACATCATGAAACGTAGTTATTCTGGCATATTTAATAGGATGCGGCTGTAAGTTGTTAGATATCATGGCTATGAGGATGGCCAATATCACCCCAATATGTCCGAAGGTTTGGCGATTTATGGATTGTAATCAGACAATACCGAACCAATCGTCAGTGAGGCAGTTTACTCAGTGGAATTAAAGCTTGTCCCACAAACAAGTGTCTGTTTTAAAGAGTGCTACAAGGAATACGAGGCAACTTTCTATTCTTTTAATTTTCACAGGACAAGTAAACTATTACATAAATTGAAACAATTTATAATCATTTTTCAGTGATCAGTTTTAAATTCAGAGATATCCTAGCTAATTTCTTTGTTGATCTAGTAGAACATAGCAACGGTAACCAAGGTAAACAAGTAAGCAACACAGAATACATCATTTAAATATTAATATAGTTGACTTAAAATTCTGTGTTTGATCGTACTTTTATTAAGGATAGTTTATAAATATAATATTATAACATAACTAAGATATAACACGCACTCTGCCTCGGCTCCGCCTCGTGCAACTCCTCGCTACCATCGTGCTCTCCCAACTATTCGCGTACACCATAAATAGATTTACGCACGCTAAGCATTGATTATTGCTTAATTGAACCTCAATTAACGGAGTCAGAAAGCATTGTAAAAGTCTTGTGATGATGTAACATATGTTGCCCTTAGTCCTTTTAAATGAGATATGTACACTTATAGGAAAATAAGAAAGCCAAACATTAATATATTTGATGTTGATTACTGGACATAAATATTCATCACTAGATGAAGATAAGTAGGGTTTTACCTTAATATTATGTAACTTTTTAGGGAAAGTCTATTCTTTTAAAAGATGTGAATTGGAAAGGGATTCTTTGCAATAAAACATAGATGCCCTCTCCACATTTTCAGTTGAATTTTCAAGACCCTCCCTAAATGTAATGAACAGTTTACTAAAGATGAGAAAGAACTTCCCTGCATGCTCAAAACAGAGGTATGACCACCATTTTTGGGGGGAACTTTGCTGATTGGCCTAGCTCTAAAACTCCCCCCACCTCCCCCCCCCCCCCCCCCCAAGAATGTCTTTCTGTTCATTACAAACATTCCAATTTTGAGGTAATGAAAATTAAAATCAAAAGCTAAATATATTATCAAAAAATATTCTGTTCAATGAAGATGGAGATTTTGTTAATATGTGACTGGAAATGTTCTTTGGGTTAAACCATGAGATGAATGATTTTACTGAAGTAAAGGAAAGGCATTATGTAGTACTGATGCCAGGAATGGTTTAGAAGAGGCTGGTAGCACAACTATAAAAACAATTTCTGTTTTGAGCAGTTTTTGGAATTTTTAGTCAGTCCATTTAAAACCACAATCTGGTGAAGTACAGACATAGTACAGGATCATTTGCTGCGAATCAAAATAAATACCATTATTATCAAAATACATATAAAAATTATAGTTATAGGACATTCGCATGATGACGTCATTAACCTCTACTACCAGACTCCCTTGCACACTTTCTCTTGTTCAGTTAGTTAGCACCAACTGTCTTACTATTCTCATGAGGGAATACAAATTTAAATAAGAAAATTTGCAAAGCATTATGGTAGCGGGAGTCAAATGACGCCATCATGAAAACATCCTATTATTACGAAATGCTTACTGGTATCATCACCATATCATTAACATCATCTTCAATCATCATTGGTCATCATCAATAATCATCAGAACCATCATCATTGTAATCATCATTGACACCACCACAACAAGCATCATTGCCATTATCATAATCATCATCATCATCAATATCAATAACCATGATCAGCATCAGCATCAGCATCACAACAAGTAACATTAACATTATTACTAACATTATCACCATCTTCCATTAGTCAATATCAATAATCATCACTGCCACCACCACCACCACCATCATCTTCATCAACACCACCAACCTTTATATCTCCTTTTTTCAAACAAAATCACAATTCACTGCACATTTATTTAAATTTTTTACTTACAATAATATTAACATATCGCTTATCTCAAAGCACTACCGAAAAATAATAAATTCTATATGTGTTGGTTCTTAATTACAATTATTTTTTTCTTTAATACAATTATTGTAATTAAGAAAAAAATAATTGTAATTAAGAACCAACATATATAGAATACACTCAAACTTACATCTGCTTTTATTGACTGTGACTGAAAAAATACTGACTCTCTGTTGCCACACCTGCATAGAATAAGAAATACAGTAGATAAATACTAGATAAATAGCATAATTTAGCATGCAAATAAGAACAGCTAGGTCGATGGCATCCAATGACAAAGACTAGTATTACATAATTTAAAACCCACTGTTTGCATTCGTGATCATCTGTTCTTGGGAGAGTTGGATCAGCTACGACATCTCCAACTATTTGTGTCATTTCACTGAAACAAAGATTTAATTTGGTTGAATAGCAATTTTGTAACTAAGATACACACCCATTTGGATTAGCCTTATTTGGTGCTAAAAGGAATAATTATTGTGAATTTTTCTCATGTGCCAACTATTTTTAACTGGAGCAATAGATTTTTAGAATGAAAAATATTATTCATCATGGAAATTGTAATAAATGTAGAAGGACCACAGCATTTACAACTGCAAAATGCTAGTCTTTATTAGGCAACAGAGTAGACTGGATGGTGTGTCAATACAGTGGAATCTTAAACCCTTGGTAACTTGAAGCTCATGCTAACTTGAACCAAAATTGATTTCCCCCAGATTTGCATCATACCTATACTGTAATTTTACCCTCGGTAACTCCTACCCTCGATAAAACAAATCTCCTGCTAACTCACAGTGATTTTTGTCTCCCTTCCGGTAATTTTCTTTACTATAGCATGGTGTGGATAAGAATAAAGTAATCTGATTGGCCCTTTGCTTCCTATTTATTACACACTTACTTGACTTCATGGGTAATCTTGTTGACGTAAATACAAGTGTTATCTGATTCCTGTTGGTAGTCACAGTTACGGCACTAAAATGATTACAAAAATGTATTGATTGATGGAGGTAAATGCAAGGTGATAAAAGCATGATTCCTTATGATCTCACTGGAGAACCTACATAGCAGTCAGTCAATGTGTTGTATTGTGTAGGTCCAGAAAATATCCATACCCCACCCACAGAGGGAATTAGAAATTCCTATAGAAGGTCAAGTGTCATTAGAAAATAAGGGATATACATTGCATTGTATTGATGTGTATGGTAGCTAGGTTTATACTTACAGCGTAAAGCAATATTTTATTTTCTTTGTCTTCTTTTGGGTACAACATGTTATTACTAAAATCAAGAGAAAATTAATTCCTTTAAAAATACGAACTTCAAACAAATCAAGCTTCTCTCTGGGAACAAATTATCTAGTCAGCAAGTTTGTTAATGTTTTTAAGTTTTTATGAATTACCTCAAAGTCACCAATCAAAATAATACAAATTTGTAAAACTAAGTCCAAGTCGTTGACTTATAGTAGCTTTTCAACGAGCAAACTAAGCTTAAAGGGAAGACTTTTATCTAAACATTTGTCATCAAGTGTAGACGCCATGTTGTTTTTTTCGACACTCACCATTCTTGGCAAAACTTGATTCCAACGAAGCCAGGTCCTTGATTAGAACCCATGCCTGAAGTACTTCCTCTGTGAGTCATAGTTATTGTTAAGATATCAAGAAAGAAGCGCTAAAAAGACAAAAGCTGAAGACTTTTCTTCTTCTGTTCTTTTTTTCTCTGAAGAAGGAAAAAAGTACAACGGGCTCATGTGGTCAGCGGATTTTACCACAGGCATCCCATACTCCATTGTTACAGCTGTTGATGTGGCCTGGGTGTCGATCCTCTTCTCTCAACTCATCTCCTCTCGTAACTTCTTTTCTTTGAAAAACAATAGTGAAACACATGTATCCTTAATTTTCCAACAAGATTAAGAAATGGCTATATCCTGTGACTTCTACACCATTTCAAATTAATGGAGATATAGAAATATAGATAAGTTATAGTGCTTGGGAACGAGGTTATTCCGGGCGAAAGACCCTTGGAATTAAATTCGGAAAAATTTATATATATTATATACTATAACTTATCTATATTTCTATATCTCCATGTATTTCATAAGTGCCAAGCGGTCTACATATTCTCATCATTTCAAATTAAGATACTTTTTACTCTGAATTAAATATTTTCAATTTCTTCCAAATGGTAATTATAATTAGTGAAGTATTTATGTCTGCCAGAGAAAAAGTAAAAACTTACTTTTTAAAATCATAGACTCTTCCGTTTACGCCTCAAATGGTTTTCTGTCGAGTAGGCTTAACTGATATCAAACATTTCACGTTCATCTTATCCGATCCACAGTGAGTCACGTACGTGACATAAGCTTCATTCCCGCTTCAAATATGCTGAGTAAACGGAGGAAATTCTTTTCTTACTCCATCATTCTGTCTCCGTGAAGGATTTTCCTCGACACCACTGGATTTCCGAAAAAACGATACCCATTTAGCGTTGGACGCATTAGAAGCTGTTTTATCACTTTCTTGTCAGATTTCTAGCTTCCTTTCCTTCGCCTTAAATTTCCCCGAGAAAACTTTTAAAGGGAGACTAACCGGCACTTTGGGCTCGCTTTCATTAGAAGAGAAAACCCAGTTCAAACGTGTTGAGCTAGTGACTTGGCCCGAGTTGAAAGAAATTTAAGGTCCAAGGCAGATCTAGAGTCTAACGTTTTTATTGTATTACACAGCGTTGAAGTGGGATAATGAAGCTTACGTCTATCGTCATCCTGACCGCACTTATTTACTACCAGGAGAAATATCGCTCGGCAAGTTCGGTTAACTAACTACTGTGAACTCGAAATATTATATTTGTACATCTTGCCGTCTTTGATCCAAAACTCGGATTAATAACGATGCTTTCCATACTCGGAACCGTCATTTCATCTTATTTAACTACTGTGAGTGACTCCTTCAATAAGTACGCCTTCACTATATATATATATATATATACTAAGCAGACCTTAAAGTTGAAGATCAACTATGAAGCCAGCTGTAGGCAAGAAATGTGCGGAATTTCGTGATATTTGCGGCTAATGTCTTTTCAATCATAAGAAAGGGGGCGATTTCTCAAGTCGGAATCTCTCATAAATAAAACAATTCCACATGAACATACACTGTCATTGATGGTAACTACCTTGATATTTCGTTTTGCACTAAATTACTGTACGCCGCAAATTAACTTGATATTAATGATTTTGACACTGAAGCTTAGTCTTTGTTTTATTTCATCAGGTTTCTGCCTACAACCAAACCGTAACTACCACAACGACCCACGCTCCGTCTATGGCAAAACCCACTCCGTCTATGGTTTGTGTTAGAAATGGCATAGACGGGCTCGACGGAATGAATGGGAAAGACGGCAAGGATGGAAAAGATGGAAAAGAAGGGAAACAGGTGAGAGTGAAGCTCCGTGCGCATGTGCGACTCTTTTGGTGCTTAGTGACTATTCCACAGTCTCTCGCTCGGCCGTTCCGTCTCCACGCTTAGAGACTGTAACGGTACAATGACCGAAAGGACTTATGAGTCCCGAAACCTTGGACCCGGCGTGCTATGGGAACTAAAATAATCGTCCACAGTCTCTCTCGTTTTCGCCGCCATCTTGAAAATATTGAAACGAGAGAGACTGTGCACGAGTATTTTGGTTCCCAAAGCACGCTAAGTCCAAGTTTTCGGGACCCATAAGTCCTTTCGGTCATTGTACCGTTACAGTCTCTAAGCGTGGAGACGGAACGGACGAATGAGAGACCGTGGAAGAGTCTAGGTGCTTAGTCTCTCTAGATCCCTTTTGCATCGAATATTTGATGGAAGCACGTTAAATGATCTCAGATAACTCAATGCACAATCGTTCTTTTCACAAAGAATTTTATTTATCATCAGATTTATAATTAATTTGTGTCCTTAACCACACCATTGACTTACATATATATTGGCTTTACAGGGCAAGCCTGGAGTCTGCAATTGCACGGTAAGCCAACAACAACGTACGCGCGGGCATGCGCATGCGCTAAATAATGTACGTACATGAACTGTGAACTCTTGATATGCGCGGCCTAGAATCTTTCGTGCAATCCCTAGAATTAACGTTTAGCATAAAGCTTTTTTTGATCGGGGCCAGGGGTCATAACTAACAGAATAGTAATGTTAAAAAAAGATAAAAAAGGTGCTTGTCCATGCACAAAGTGGACGCGGTACTGTTCGTTTGATACTGCGCAATGCATTATGCCCATGCATAGTGTGGACAGCAGCATGTGCTATACATTGTGAGATATCATTGTTATGCAAAGTAGTCGTCTTCATTTCCGATACTTAGAATAGCCTCTTTGGGGGAATCAGTTATCTTATTATGTTGCAACAAACAAAAACAACAACAACAACAAAAACAAAACAAAACAAAACCAAACCAAAAACCAAAAAAAAAAAACCAACAACAAACAAACAAACAAAATAAAAAATAAAAAAACAACAAAAAACAAAACAAAAAACAAAAACAAAAACAAAAACAAAAACAAAACAAAAAACAAAAAACAAAAGGAAAAAAACAAAACAAAACAAAAAAAGAAACAAAAAAAAGAAACAAACAAAACAAAAACAAAAAACAAAAATAAAACAAAAAACAAAAATAAAACAAAATAAATAAATAAATAAATAAAATTTTAAAAAAACAAAAAACAAAAAACAAAAATAAAACAAAAAATAAATAAATAAACAAAAAAAAAAAAAAACAAAAACAAAAAAAAAAACGGCCTAAAGGCGATAAATATAATGACCGGTTCTCTAACTAATCACTTTACTTTGCAATGACTTTAATGTTCAGCTTGTGCAGCTGCAACGCGCATTCAGCAAACCCGCGATTCATCTGGACGGGAAGACAAGAAAAGTCCAAAGAATTAGAGCCGGGAAAGGTGAGTGATCCAAGCGATTGAAATAGGAGTTGCGTCATATTTATGAAAACACCTCTGAAGGGATCGTTCGTGGCTTTTTTTAACGGTAACAAGGCAGAGCTTTTGGTACATATAGCCACACGCCTTACGAATTGACATTGTTTTTTGTCCTCCCAGGGCCCGGTTGTACGAAGCCTGGATAGCGCTATCCGGCGAGGAAACCCTTATCCAGTGGATAAGTTTATTGGGAAACAGCATCGACTTATCCACTGGATAAGATTTATCCGTCGAAAGCGCTATCCAGCCTTCGTATATCCGGGCCCAGTATTGTGTAGCACATGAATAAATATAAAATAACCCCCCTTGTTTGATAGCCCGCCAATCGGCCCTTCCATAATTTTCGAATTCAAAAATTGATCCCCATCAAATGTAGCCCATGCCAACTAGTATTGATGGTTTTCACGGCGGCCATGTTGGCAATGAATTCTTTTGTTATATCCTCCAACACGGCCGCCGTGTCTGTTATTTAATTCTCTTGGGAATGATTGAAAACCATCAATAAATATGAATAGTCCTTGAACAGATAATTTGCTGTTGTTTCCAGCACTAGATGTCTGGGATTACCAAATCGATACAGGACACATATCCGGCGGAATGATGTACTCTAAAGGGATACTTAAAGTCCCTCTGAGCGGACTCTACACAATCTACTCTCAAATCTACTACACCTCCAAGACTTATTCAGGCCGTCACGTAATCCGCATAAATAACCAGACAGTTGCGTTATCAGAAGCAAGAGGACTCATGGTCGCAGGCAGTGCCATTACCTTGGGTGGTTTTCATGTGAATAAAGATGATGAAATCTCGGTCGCTGTGGTGTATGATGCCGAAATCTTTACTGGGAAATGGCACACCTTTTTTGGCGCGCATTTGATTTGAGTCGAGTCTGACACGATATTCACGAACCACTTTAACTCTCTATAGGATAGCCCAAGATCGAGTAGTCAGTTTGTTGAACGTTATATAATGTTAAATTTGCATGTTGATGACTTGAATAAAAGACACTAAGGAAAATCATTTTCAAGGATTTGTTGGATTGTGAATGAGAATCTATAGAACATGGTTTTCAAACGGTTGAGAAATTTAATTTGAGAGAGTAATTTTACTTTGCCTGTGAAGCTGAAGAGTAAGCATAATTAAATCAATTAAATCCTTTATCTGGTAGGTTAATGGATAAAAAAGGGAATGAGGTTGCAAACGAGTAAGCCGCCATTGGTTTTAGTTTAGCCAGTTCCGACGTTGAGAAAAAAAACCGGGTTACGAGTACTGTCTTAGAGAACATATTCCCAACCCGGAGGGGGATTCCCCTATATTGATATACGGGTATGTGCCGCCCTATAGGGTATGGTTTTTCGGCTTTTGGGTCTGGGGTAGGGTATCATTTTTTGACATTTTGTCTGGGATAGGGTATCATTTTAGCCTGGGATAGGGTTAACGATTTGGTCGTTTTTGTCAAGCGAATAGACTACGCTTTCCGACTGCACAAAAACAATAAAAACGTTAGTAAATATTGATTGCAATCTATTGAAAAACCGTCTTTTCCGTCTTTTAGTCTGGGATAGGGTGTACAATTCTTAGTTTTAGTCTGGGGTAGGGTATGTAAAATCAAAATTTTAGGTCTGGGATAGGGTCAGGGTTTTGAGGTCCTGGCGGCACACCCCTACCCAAGTTGGGGTGGTAGTACCCCCCCCCCCCCCCCCGGAATTCTCAAGATGGCGTCTATTTCGTCCCATGAAGTCAACCCCAGCATGCACTGCAATGCCAACTCGCCCCAGTTTTTTCTCAACCTCAGAACGACTAATAGACAACTGGTAGCTCAGGCACTGAACATTAGCTGGTTTAGACTAATACACATTGGTGGACAGTAATTCTATTGTTTGTTTGGAATTATCATTGGTAAAAACTCAAGTTTTTTTAATACTATATTATGAGTATAGAATAATTCAATTATTACAATCTATGGAGATAAAATGAATACTTTCACTTAGACCTATTATACAAATTGATATAAATATACTATTATATACATATTATTTGACAAGGAAAGGAAATAGAATGGAAACAAAAATAGAAAGGAAAAGTTGGAAAGATAAAGAAGCACGAAAAATGAAAAAGAGACAGTGTGACTAAAAAGGAAGTAAGTATAGAAAAAAATATAAATACAGAAAAGTGTACATCGAAAAAAAAAACAACAGAAAAGGAAATTTGGATAAATAAAAATATGCCATTTAGAAATTAGCCACTCATAATTCTTAATACCAAAATTCACACTGAAGAAAACCATTTTTGGGTATTAATGGCTATGCCTTTTGTCGTTAAGAGGCACCATACGCATTCAAGGGTTATTGTGAGTCTTTTTCAGTCCTGTAACATTCATACCAAACAGAAATAAAACCAAGGATAAAGAAGGGGTTGGGAGTGGAGGGGAGGGGAGGGGAGTGGAGGGGAGGGAAGTGGAGGGGAGGGGATGGGAGTGAAAGGGAGGGGATGGGAGAGGGCGAATGCAACTTATAGAAATGAATCTTGCTAGTTTGTACTAAAAGATCCTAAAACTGTACTGAAAGACTAAACTAGTGAAAGGGTGAAAGATGGTTACAAGTAAGAGAAGAGTGAGGTGAGACAGAGAGTACTGATATCACGAGCTAGGTATCCAACCACTTTCCTTTAGGTAGTTAACGATCGTCCGTCTGTGACTTTTGTCGAGGTTTGGTGGATATCGTGTTTTGACTTGAACTCCTTGACGACGGAGAAGATTATCCTAAGAGAAAAGATAGCAAACAGCTATGAAGTATATCCTGCTTTGGTAATATAAGTAAGATGTTTATCAGACAGAAATGGTAACTAAGCAACCAGTTAGCAAGGCGCGATAACCAGAAATGGTTGCTAAGGAACCAGATATCGAGGTGATTAAGATTTACTTTACTCACTTTTAGTATAATGATTTTGATTGTGAGATAGAAACCAGGCTTCATCTGCATCGTTGAGCACAGCTGGTCAATAAAGGAGAATGAAAAAGTAAGTGGATGGAAGGATGAATAAATGGGATGGTGTATAGAAAAATGGAACTGGATGGATGGGTGAAAAGGAGAAATGGAAAAGTAAGTGGATGGAAGGATGAATAAATGGGATGGTGGATAGAAAAGAGGAAATGGATGGATGGGTGAAAAGGAGAAATGGAAAAGAAGAATTAGATGGATGGATGGATGGATGGATGGATGGGATAAATGAATGAATGGAAGGAAAGATACATAGGAAAGATGCATAGAATAAATGGATAGATGAAATATGGCTGAAATAATGGATAGATGGCAGATGTAATGGATGAAGGATGCTGGATCCATGGTATGTTAAGTATAGTGAAGATAGATAAAACAAATAAAGAATTTAAGAGATTATAGAGTAAGGATTTGAAGGAATACGAAAAGGAAGGAAACCAGACTGACAACCAAAGGCGAAAGGCAAAAATTACCTGAACTTCTCTTGATGAGAGTAAATCAAAACAAGAAGAGGATTTGATTTCATCTAGGAACTCCTGATTGGCTGAACCTGGGTTAAAAAAGCGTGAAAAACATGATATCGTATCACTTCACAGAATCACAGATATGGTTTTGGTTCACGGCTGTTTATCACACTGATATCGACCCTTAAAGTGTAATAAAATTTATGTATTTATTTACTGCTATCAGGTGGATTGATCTTATCCAGTGAATAAATTTATTGGAGAACATCATCCTCTTATCCACTGGATAAGGATTTCTCTGTTGGATAGCTCTCAGTACATAGTAATCTAGTTTCCTATGCAGCTGCTAATAGTGTTGTCACGCAACGCTCACTCCCTTAAGTAGGGGAGTGGGCGTTGCGTGACGACACTAATAGCGGCTGTGTAGGAGACTAATAGCGGCTGCGTAGGAGACTAATAGTAATCATCCTATTCCTTACCCTTTTCTTTTTTGGTTTTACTTTCTGCAGAAGCCAACCTGTTGAATCAAACAATTGCAATCATTCTTATTTTCTTTTTCCTCCTTTTAAATACAATCACAGCAATACATATTCATCAGTGTACAGAGTGGAGTCTATCTTGCAGTACCCTTGGCTCCTAATTTCCCTTCCTGTGGTTTTAACGCAATCATCCCGTCAAAACCAGCAAACGCCGGACCGAGAATGAATAACCTTTGGACCCCGGAATAATCTTTCAAGTCTATCCTATGAGATACTGTACAAGCTAACTTACTGTGTTTTTCCCATGGAAACATTGGTCTTTCTCGGTGTTGGACCACCCTACAAAAGTTTCAAACGGACTCGTTATTAAATATTTTACATCTAAGAATAAGTTTCAAAGAGAACCATTACCAGGTAATCCTTTAAGGAGAAGCCAAAATATCGTCTTCATTTTTATTATTCTCTACTAACCACCATTTTTCGCTTATTCTCTTTTCTTCTCTCACGACGCAGCCTTTGCTCATCGAATTCTTGACCAACTGGTAAATAAAAAATATAACCGGGAACTGGAGAGTTGGGAGTGGAAGTATCAAGGAAGATTTTGATTAAGGGTTTTCTGTCTACATGTAGGAACATGGGATTGTATCCAATGGCGGACCCAGAATGATTTCAAGGGGGTGGCTGTTATCTAGAAAGGCATCATACAGGGTCTGGAAGGGTATTCGCGGGAACCGGGAACCAGATAAAATATAGGTGAGGGATCCGGGAAACTAGAAAAAAAATCTTACGTGATTCGGGATAATGGTGTCGGCCGTGACTCGGGAATTGCCGAATTCAATGTCCGGGATGCGGGAGCACCTTTGAATATATTGAATTTGGTCGTCGCTTACAATTGTTGAGGGACGCGAGATTTCAGGAACAAATAGCGCGTTATTCGGGAACCAAACACCCCCACCTTCCAGACCCTGATCATATAATAAATTGTAAATAAAATAAAATTGTATAACATCTTTTTTTTGTTTTGCCTAATCCCTTTTTCATATTATTTTTCAACTCCAAAGGGATCTGCCCTTGGTATTTAGATTCATTTGAAAAACTTCTAGGGTAACCTGAAACTACCAAAATCAATTTGGATAACGTGTAGGGACCAACACCACTAATAGAATTGAATCAGATTGGAAAAGCGTGACTGAATAGAACCTCAAGAAGAAAAATGAAGGTATCTACCATTTGTTTTAGTGATGCCATTCTTTCTGTATCGAGAAAGTTCTTTGATCCTTATCCGTACTTCTCTTTCTCCTGGGGGGAAAAAAATTGATAAAATGTGAGATGGACAAATATGGACAAAAATAACATACCAAATTAGAGTGGATCGTGGGGGAGGGGAGGGGGGGTTGATTAGGTGGTTGATAACTTATGACAATAAAGAGTAAGAAGAAATCGACTTGTAAAACCTAAAAAGGAAGCTCTGTAAGCCATTCTAGGTAAGAGGAGTAAACCTTTGAATGCTTCAAACACAAGCCCCTGGCTCGGGAGAAATGGGAAACCATTCCCTGCAGTCTCAAAGTAAAACAAATTACCTTTACCTTAGCCTGTGTAGCGGCACTTTGGGGAGGGGGAGGGGGACTGGGGAGGAGGAAGAGAAATTTCCCGTTGCCCAACCCCCATGTGCAATCCACCCATACAGCAACTGTTTGTACTGTTTAGTTTTTAGTGCTATTTAGTTCTCTTCTTTTTTGTTAATCACAAAGTCCCTGTTTTGATCCTGAAGAAAGCATTTGGATTTGGTTTATCATAAATCAAATTAACAGATGCATCCTTGATTTTCTAATGAATATTAAGATCAACATTCAAATTGTTTAAGGCCTCAGAGTTAGGGAATTAGTAAATCTAGATCTCATGAAAAGCTGCAAATTATTCTTTGCTACACTTACTAAGGTGATCATTTTGAAATTCTTCCCATTCTTTTGGTGTTTTGAATCTTGCAAATGTCCTTGTGGCATCCCGAAACTCCCTGCAACAGAAACCGTATCAGAATAACTTTATAGTAATAATATTTATTAAAAGCATGCATCTAACATGAAGAATGTTATTATAAGATTAATAAGATCAAAAAGAAGAAAAAATTTAACAAGAGGACTAGCAAGAACATTGTGTGTGTAAAATTATAAGATTAATAATAATAATAATAATAATTCTATAATAACATATATTAATAATTAAGAAATATTTAACATGTATATGTGGAAGAGGATTATTTGCAACACGCACCTGTCTTCTTTGCAGTATCGTCTTCTAAGAGCTAGGAAACAAAATAAAAAACATAACTACCAATGATATTATTTTCTTGTCAAATATTAAAATACATTTTGCTACACTTATTACTGCACACAGGGGTGGCCGATTGAGAATATTTTTTGAAGGGGTACACCATTTTATTACCAGGACAAACTGGTGATTTCTGAAGCACTTCAAGAGGGGGCAAGGGTCGAGGTCAGGGGGTCAGCCACTCCTGTACCCCTTCTCTAGATCTACATCTGATACTAAAAAAAGGTAACCAGTCTACTCACCCACGGAACAACTCGACCATGTCAACTGGCCCGTGTATAAAATCATCAAACATGTGTTTGCCAACCCGCCCATGCAAACTTGCCCACGTTTAGAATCACTTCAATCAATATCTAACCGTTCATTAAGACTAAATTAAAGTAGTTCGTGATTTACCAACCTCACTTGACACTGTAGCTCAAGACTTCAAAACAAAGAAACAAATAAACAAATAAAAAAAATGTATCAGTTTTACCAACCTATAATCTTGTGTTTGCTGGCAATAAGACCATGTTGTCTGGCAATACTACAATAGAAAAGCAAAAGCAAAATCAACATCGCTTTTTTAAAACATTCACATGTTTACTCGTTCATTTTATTAAAAGCTAAAAGGTGGTTGAGTTTATATTGTGTCCTGCAGTACTTACTCTTTTTTTGTTTGTCTATCTTTTAACCTTCTTATATACATATCTATGAGTGCTATTTTTAAATCTGGGGAATAATATTAATGGTATTAGTGTGATGATAAAATAGCATCTTATAATAAGCAGGGGTCTTTCAAAATTACCATTGAAAAATTCAAGGATTTTTCAAGGAGTATTCATCAAGGACCAAAATGACAAATTTCAAGGAGTATTACATGTTCAGGGATTTGATATGGTGTGCAAAACAATCTAACGGAGAGCATTTGTATGTGTAAAGATACAGGAAGCCTATAAATGTGATTCATCACGTTTTTACCTTCAAGCACCTTTCTCAAAACAATTTGTCGGCAGAGATCTGTCAGCCAAATAAATGTGAATTTTAAGAATATTTTTTTAGCCAGAAGATATAAAAGCGGAAAAACTCCTTTAAGTTTCAGATCAGTCATTTCAGATGTTCTCAGACTGACAATGTTTTTTGAATTAGGTGTATCAGTTATTGTATTAGGGTAAGCATAATTTGCTTTAAACCTAGATAAGTCAGTCACATTCCTATAAACATTCTCTTTCCTTTCAATTTTCGATCAATTCTTCTTAATAATAATAATAATAATAATAATAAACACATATAGCCCTTATTCAAATCTGTTCTAAGCGCTTCTGACATATGCCCCCCCCCAAAAAAAATATATAATTATTACACTAATTTACAAACTAAAGGCTATCTTAAAAAGGTAGGTTTTCAGTTCTTTCTTGAGCGTTGTCATGCAGTTGATTGTTCTAATGGATGATGGCAAAGATTCAACAGCATAGGACCAGCGACAGAAAAAGAATGATAGCCATATGATTTTAGATTATTATCATTATTATGATAATATTATTATTTTAGATTATTTTTATTTTTATTACCTTTTTCAAGGTCGTCATCATCTTTATTAAACTGTAACCCACTAATAAGTGTTTCTGCATCATTATCATACTCCTTAATGAAAAACAAAAAAAAAAAAAAGAAAAAACATCAGTGGTTTAGAATGATACTAGATATAGCTATACATTAATCTTTCTCTTCTACATGAGCTTAACACATATGGAGTTTCGTACTAGGGGTGGGGAGGGGGCGGGTCTTATAACCAGGGCGGAGCCTATAACTGAGTCAAGGGATGCTATAACACTGAAGAATATTTGGCTTAGCAGACTAGTGTGATTATGATTGCGGAAGGGGACGGCCTATTACCAGAATTTTAATGGTTCCTATATGCTTGACATAATGGTACCTTTTCAAAGTCATCTCTTAAAGGCATGTACCCAAGTTCTGTCTGCTCTGCTGCACTCATTTCTACCTGCTCATGAGGATTTAAAATTGTCGGCGATAGCAAACCTTCAAAAATACAGCAAAACTATTTTAGTTTATGACTCAATGGTTAGTAATAGGATATGCAGGCCTTCAGTTGCTCCAAGCCTATTTTTTTAAATGCCATAAAGAACGACATTGTATTACAGGGGTAGAGTGCAAATCCTCTCCCCCAAGCCAGATGAGCTGATATTCTACTGCATTATTGGTATTCGAGTTTGTGAACATCCTGATCATAAATGGTTTACCCACCTGGATCCATGGCCTGTAGTATAACCCTTAACTAACCTCCTTCTATTGTTGTGTGGTCCACAATCTTATCCTTGAAAGGCTCTATTGATGCTGTTTCAATAAATAAAATGGATATGTAAATTTGTTTCTTTCCATTAATTTTAAATCATGTAATTTTTTTTTCACATAATAGTCCCCTTCACAGATCCCTGTGCCACCTTTAAAGGTAGCCTCCAAACACACTCCTTACTACATGTACATTCAAATATTCTATACACACAACTCTCAACTCACATGTTGATTTTTATGGAGGGTGGAAAAATGGAGAACCTGGAGAAAAACCCTTATGGTGGGGGAGAGAACAACACATCAAACAAACTCAATTCGCATTTGGAGACCGCAGGGCTTGCCAACCAGCAACCAGACCCTTTGGACTAAAAGCGGTAAAAGAGAAGGCATTTGCAGCGTATGCCACCAATGCCATCTGTTTTCAAATTTGTACTGCTGTGTTACTCGATTACAGATTCACTTACTCAGGGTTAGTCTCATTTCAGCATTAGAGTATACTCAATGGTAAATAGAGAATGCACAACTTCAACAATACAAACACTTTTGCAATTTGAAGGACCTTCACTTGGAATGCATGAATATTCAAAATATGAAATAGATAAAAATAATTTCATGCTAAATTGAGGCTAACTCTGGGCTCGGTTGTACGAAGCCTGGATAGCGCTATCCAATGGATAAATCTTATCCAGTGGATAAATTCATTGGAAAACAACATCGCCTTATCCAATGAATAAGGATTTATCCTCCTGATAGCGCTATCCAGTCTTTTTAACAACAGAGAATTCAAAACTACACAGTATTATCTTATTTGAATCATCAGTCCCATCAAACAGTCCTTCTCAGGATTACATCCACCCAGATGATCATGATACTTTGACAAACATCCACTGATCAGTCATTGTAATGGGTGCCAGGTGGTGGACTTTGGCATGGGTTACCATGCTTATCTCCATGGCCGAGGTCGGCATGACAAATCCAGTACCCCATATACTTGTACTGGTAAAAAGTGAAATTATTGTTGAATATTACTTTAAATATTATGCATTAATTAGCTCAATCGAACCTTTCCCAACGTCCCCATGAACATAGGTGTCATTGTAATGATCTGCAGTCTCTGTAAAAGACATGTAAAAGGGTTTAAGAAATTAATATTTTTATTATCATAATAATTGAAAGTTATTATATCATTCTGCATTGAGGAGGACGTAGGGGTTTGCAGATTCACATGTAGTCTATATTAAATAGAATAAATTTGTCTTTTTTGTCAGCTTGGCCATTTCAGTTAGAAAATGTGCTAAATTTTACCTTTTTTCCCAAATTTCTTTTTCAATTATTTAGATCCCCCTCCAGATTCTCAGTTTTATAGCTCCCTCCCCCCCCCCCCCCCCCCCATTCAGATCTGCAGTTTTTCATCATCCCTACCCCATTCATTATGAGTTTTCATGCCAACTTAGTTTCTTACCAGCCACAGTTTTTGTTCCTATGTGATCAGCAATGTCATCCCTGAAATAAACATCAAAAATAATGCTAACATTTTGAGTTTGCCTTTGCTCAGCATCACGTTCGATGGAGAGCAAATTTGTTCCTTAATTTTTCTTAACTCACTATAAAACAATACAAGTCAATTTAATAGAGTACCGACCTGATGACGTCACAAAATATTATTTTCACTGTATCATGATTTCGATCCTCGATTTCAATAGGAAATCAAGAAAGACGCTAACACGCCAAATTTCAGGAGAAATGGTTGAATAGCAACAGAGATACGGCCGTTTGAATAAATAATTTCGCCATACAAATCTCTGTATTTTTGCACATTATGTAATGAACCAGGGCGAAAATACAGTGATTTGTATGGGGACATTATATATTTAAACGGCCATATCTCTGTTGCTTTTTAACCGATATTCTTAAAATTTGGCTTGTTAACATCTTTCTTGATGCTCTATTGAAATTGAGGATCAAAAATATTATTGTCAAAAGCAAAATTTTGGTTTTTGTGACGTCACACTCTATTAACACAGGTCTTGTTTGATTGGCTGAATATTGTAATGCACAACCAAGGCTAAGGCTGAGCAAAGGAGAACTCATGGAATGATCAGGGCCTCAGGTTTCCTTAACAAGGGCAATTTTATCTTATTATTAGCCAATCAGACTTTTAAAAGTAATTGGACCCTCTAAGATTTCAAAAAATATCCTTAACAAATTTACCAATTTCCAAATCCATGCTGTTCGATGGCATCTAGTAGGAGAGTCTCTTCTTCTGCCGACCAGTCTTCAGAGAACATTGGGAATGTACCACCATCCTGTTACCAGCACGAAAATAGTAACATTATAAAGAATTATCTAAAATTCCAACGGCCAAAATTTATCTTCTTAGTGAATGGTCAATATCTATATTATACTATGAGTAATGAAAAATTTATGTGAATAGGATGAATAAGCAAACAACCCACAAAAAACAAAAAGAGATATTGAATTTTTCTAATTTGATTTAATTTTTAAAACAAATATTTGATGTTACAAAAGATATTTTTTTCATGCTCTAAAATTTCATGCTCTCCCATTTCCCGGTCCCCATTTTGACCAAATCCCATAATTGACCAAGCGTATGTTTTGCTCAAAATCTCTTTTTTTGTTTGGGAATTCCATTCCCAGTGCATAAAATCCCATTTTCCCAGCCCAAAAAAGGCGAATCCAAGCTCCCATTTTTAACCCCTTCAGGAAACTCTGGATAACGGTCACGTGACTTACGGTTAATTGATATTTATGACCGCGTTTGTGTTCACCCATTTCTGCACCGCAGCAGAAGCACTGCCAACAAAGAACAAAGTGCTCGATTTAGTAAAACAAATGATATTCACAAATAACAAAAGTCGGTCACAACACCCTCTTCGCTCACCTGTAGACAGAGATCAAAATCCGTGCACTCGGCGCAGCGCACTCGTAGTGAAGTGCAGTCGGAATGACAATAATTACAATGATATTCTGAAATAACAAAAGCCCAAACATAAAAAGAGTCGAAAAAAATACTCAATTCATCGAGAAATGTCAAAAAATGATTACAAATTGCTCAAGTTTTGTCGATACTGAAAAAAAAATTACGAACCGTTGGCCGCCATTTTTGTTTTGTTTCTTAATGGCTGTAATACGCATGCAGCCAAGTTTATTTTCCCATGATTCCTTTCTTCCGGTCCATACTTTTCCCCACTCATGATCACTTGAGATACTACAAAGAAAGTAAGTTTTTCTCATATCATAACCCCTTTATAACAAAATAATATGTTTTCAGCTAATTTAAAGGGCATTTAGTTTCTTTTATTGATATTGTTTATTACTTGTGGGTCGTTTTCTGGGCGTATGTGCAGATGTTTCCAAGGTCGTAGACTGCTCAAAGTCTTTCAATTCCTCTACGGGCGAGAGAAGGAGGTAAAAGGAGACTCTGCTAGCAGGGTAGCTCAATCTACATCTGCAGATAGAAACGATAAGCACCTTACCGGTTTGATCGGGCAAAAATGCGTTCGTAAATCTTGCTCTTTGACTCAAATGAGAATTACTGGTAATAAGATGTTTTAGCTGAAGGGAATAAAATCATTTCCAGAACAATATCAAATTCAATGTGGTTTGTGCATCAGCACACTTTGGAAAATGCAGTTAGAGTTATAGATTTCTGTAACAGTACTATTTGGAGTTTGGGGCTTTTATTAATCAATAATTTATTAATAAAATTATTGAGAATTAATGGCTGGATTCCATAACACAAGGGAAAATATGAAATGCTTTATTCTGGATTTGTTTACATGGACTGAAGTACAATATAGATATGCTGAAGGCTGAAAGCTGTCTGGGTTACATTACAAATTTGAAATGCAATATATAGTGCATTTTATCAGCAGCAAGGGCTGCATAGCCCACTACATAATAAGTGCCCCAAACTACTTCCTCTTTGCAGTTCCTATGAGCACCCTAAATATCTAATTAAAAAATATATCATATAGATAAATGTGACTGTTTTGCAATTATTGTTTAAGGTTAAATTGTGAATGCTTGCAAATATAATATCATATAAATATATGTTTGGTTATATTGCAGCATGGCTCACTTATTTAGCCATATTGATGAACAAGGACTTGTTGGCCTTGGTGTTGGAGCACCTGACAAATCTTTGCTAAAGAAAACTGCAGATGTTATGTTGCAAGGTACCAAGGCTCTCCTTGAATCTGGCGATGTTGACTGTCTTCAGTATGGACCAAGACGTGGTGATTCTGAAATGCTCAAAGAACTTGCTAAATTCCTGAGTGACGAGTATCAAGATGAAGTCAAGAGTGAAAACCTGATGATCAATGCTGGAGCTACACAAGGGTTGAAGTTCCTCTCTAAGTCTTTATTTGATCCAGGTGACCTGGCTCTTTTTGAAGACCCAACCTATTTCATAGCAATAACTGTGTTAGTAAAGGACATAGGTTTAAAACCCATGGCCGTTTCTACTGATGAGGATGGGATAAATGTAGATGAAGTGGATAAAATTCTGACTGAACATGTAGCTGGCAAGACATTGACATCAAACAAGCCATATTCTGCCTTGGTATATCTTGTTCCAACTTTTAATAACCCCAAAGGAACGATTCTTAGTGAAGAAAAGAGTAAGAAGCTCATCAAGGTTCTGCGCAAGCACAAGGCTATAGCCATCTGTGATGATGTGTACAATACATTATCCTTTATTGACGAGAGACCGCCATTAGTAACTCCACCCCCCAAAAGATTGTTTGCATATGATAATGAAGCTGATGCAGATTATCAAGGGAATGTAGTGTCTAACTGTACATTTTCCAAGACTTTGGGTCCTGGGCTTCGACTGGGGTGGGTAGAAGCCCCGCCACACCTTCTTACCATATTAGAATCTTCTGGATATGTTCTCAGTGGAGGCTGCTTCAATCATTACACTTCATGTGTGATCCGTGAAGCACTTAAACTGGGATTAATTTCCAAACTTGTAGTAGAAGTACGAGAAGTGTATCAATCACGAAAGAATGCTTTGTGTGATGCTATTGATAAATTCCTACCAATGGCTCAATACCTAAGGCCAAAGGGTGGTTATTTTGTGTGGGTCATTTTGCCAGAAAACATCAATACAAATGACCTTTTCACCATTTGTAAGGAGAAGTATAGGGTGTTATTTCGACCTGGTACTTTGTGCTCTTGTGTTGGGAATTTCCCAAATTGTTTGAGGCTAAGCTTTTCCTATTACTCTGAGGAAATTCTCAGTGAAGCTGTAAGAAAGATAAGAATGGCAATCGATGATCTATTGAACTATAAGTAGTAATGCCAGATGACTCAGCTCATAATGTCAACTACAGGAGAAATGACATTAAATATAAAACCAAATATCTTACAGGGTTTTCTATCAATGGTAAAATGTGTTGGCTGGCATTGAAATGCTTGTTAATATATAATGAAGTCCTCTTTTTCCTTTTTGTGTTAATTTTTTGCATGCAACTGCAAGATAAGGGGGTAGTGACCCACTCAATATCTTTTAGCAAATTGAGTTGTAAAAAGAATGTATTTAACCATAATAACTAATGGAAGAAACTATGAAAAGGATTCTTATAGTAAACATATAAAACTTGGACAGTAATAGATTGTTTAGAAGTTTTTGAAGAAAAAGATAGTTACAACAGTTATAAGACTGTCTTTCGTAATTAATGCCTAAATAGGTGTTTGCTGGTGTGCAATAATCTTTGAAATTGAAATCTGTTTAAATAGAGTGCATGCCATATATCTGTGAAAGGATTACTAGCTATGTAGCACTTGAAAATATTTAGTTGTCAAATAGCTAAGAATTCACTCAGGCTTGAACCAAACAAAGACTGTAGTGGTATTTGCTGCTCTATAACATTCTGCTCTAGTAATCATCCACTATTTAGTACAAAATAACAGCAAAATAGCATCTTTGTTTTCGTTTCACAGATATAATGGCACTCTAAATGTATTATATTATATTATACCAGCAACTATTAATTTTGTATTCCAAACTTTTTTAAATTGGGTAAAAAATGTATAATTGAAATGTGAACTTGAAAATATAACCAATATAACATTCAATATTTTTATCTCTTGAATAAATGACTGCAGTCAGAAAACTGTACAATTTAGTTTATTTGTGTACAATAACAGATGTAATGCAGTTTAATATAACATAAAGCCTTTTGAAATTTTGCAAATATCATTTTTTCCATGCAGCTTTCAAATGTTTTTATTGCAAAAACACCTGATACGTCTCAGCAAAAATTAGCAAATGTTCAAGTTATGTTAATTTAAATATATTTTCATCATCACCACAGATAAAATAATAATCCAAAATTAGACATTTTGACTCTAGTCAATCTAAGTTTTGTTACAGAAGCAAAAACAAATGCCTGGATTGACTGAGTTGCAAGATTAATAGGAAGTTAAAAAAATTTCTTATTTTTTCTTTTTCATTGTTCCCGTTGCCATTTGTCCTATTGCAAAAAACGTCAAGGCAAGTCCAGCGAGAGACAAAGCCATGGCTCCTCTGTATGTTTGCAGGTCTTTAGCTCCTTTCTTCAGGTGAATGGGTGCATCTCCTCTCTTAAAATAAACCAATTTAAAAGTCATTTCCAACAGGATCAAACAGCAATAGTAGTATTGGAAGGTGTAATGCAGTATGGATACATTAAAAATAGCTTGTTACATTCTCACAACATAATGTCTTTTGAAAATAAAGATTTTCTCCAAGATACAGGGTCTGGAAGGGGAAGTCTAGATCCCAAATCACACAGTATTTTGTCCCCAAATCCTGTGTCATGCAACATTAATTGTAACTGAAATCCACATTCAATATATTCAAAGGTGTTTGACTTTTAACTTTATTTATTTAAATTTTTTTTCACGTTTTCCTCGAAAATCAGAAAGCAAAATCCCGCATCCCAAATGTTAAATTCGGCAATTCCCAAGTCATGGCTGATATATCCTGAATCACGTAAGATTTTTTCTAGTTTCCCGATCGAATCCTGCACTATATTTTATATCTGGTTTTGGGCTCCTGCGAATACCGTTCCAGACCCTTGAGATAAGGCAACCACTCATATTCACTCTTATTTTCCAATTTATTGTGTAGAGTGAGGACATTTCAGGGGAGGGGTAGGGGGCAGTTGACCATGAGGGTAAGTTGGAGGTAGGAAATTTCAGCCTAATGTAGCCTATTCAAAATAATTTAGAAAAATACCCTCCTCGGTTACATTAAAAACCTTTCGTTTTCTTATTATGTCCAATGTTCGCTTAAATATTTGCTCTGTAGCATGAATCTCACATAGGATTAAAAGCGTTTTCCAGGTAAATATTCCTCACCTGAAAAATCCTCTGAAATTTCACAATTTGATTTAAAATACTTTCGCTGGTGGCTGCAGAGGCAGGCTGTGATACTTGGGTAGCACTTGTGGGCTTTAAAGTGTTGAAACCCTAGTAAAATATCAAGGTAAAAATCAGTGATCAACTACAACTCCTATACTGTACTAAACAAGGACAAACTTACTTCTGGATGGTAGGTTGCTTGAGCCTCTGAGGCGGCTACTCTGCCACTAAATGAGTTGTGCTTATAAAACATTGTAAAATAGTCTAACTATTTTCGAATACAAGAGCAAAAGCAGGAGAAAAAACTAAGAAGAAGGAGAAGAAGTACACAAAAAACCGGTCAGACGAAACAAAATGGCGGCCAATCACACGACAGCAATGCTGCATGGGTAAATACACAGGGTACCCATGATGATAGTGAAAAAAGGATAGTACCGTTCATTTTTATTGGGGAGCTGGTGGGATTTTGTGAATTTTAAGCAAAAAATGCATCACGGACCCTTCCCAACCTGATTTTATTTACGTGGCCCCCTAATATAACAGGATATTTTAAAATTAATTTTTTATTTCGCTAATTATTTTTGAGGTGCCCCCGACGGTGCCCCCTAAAACGCACTATTTTTACACGACCCCTCTAGCCCAACAGCCCCCCTCGACATGCCCGCAAAAAAATAATAAACGGTCCCTTAGATTGTGGGTATCAAAAGTATTCCTTCTCCCCTCAGAGACCAGTGGAAATGATTTTACTTTGCAGAGACCTTGCAAACCTGGTACGGCCCCTAGCACTCCCTATTACTCGATAACAAAGCTTAACCTTACTGGACCCTACAAGCCCAATTGTGCGCAAATTTCCCGCCATAAATAATCGTCATATATCGACATGCAATGAGTAACTGACTTAATATCTCGCTATTTTTTTACAAGTGCTGTGAGATGCAACCGCAATACTGTTCACATAGTTATTTCCAAGAAACCTCTGCAAAATGCATGCAAGAAAAATAATGTGGCAAAAAAAAAAAAAAAAAAATTTGCTTTCGGTGTATTTTCTCTTAAGTCGACTTCCAGTCGACGAAACTTCCCAGCAATTTCGAATGATTAAAATAGGCTTGAGCTTGAATGTATTCCTAGTTATATAAATATATCAGTATATCTATAATATATCTATATTCATGTATTTTTTTTACTTTGCACATGTACACTTCGAAATAGTCATAGCTATTCTATATGTATCACTAATTATTTCAATAAATTAAATAAAAAATAAAAAAAACATGCAGCTTGAGTTTTCAGGCTTTCTTTTTAATTAAAGGAAATGATAATGAAAAGCAAATGAGGTGACTAAATCTCTTTAGCCGAAAATGAAACAATAGTCTTAGCGCATGAATACCGTATGATCTGAACAGAAAAATTACGGCTTTGACAAATGCTTAGACTCAGAGTCAATATTTATTTTTGCAAAATAATTTCAATAAGTTAAAAAGGATGACAACATATGAATACCATCTTGTAGTAGTTACGGTTTTGCGATTATTCTTAGAGAAAGAATATTTCTTTCTTTTCTTCTCTTTTTTTTTTTTTTTCTGTTGCTTTTCCTAGATATATGTTTTTCGACCAGCTGCTCATCTCGTGAAATGCTCATTCAGTCTTTAGACAATAATCTGGTAAGAATTTCAAATTAACTGACTTTGTTTACCAATGGATAAATGCTCAATAAATGTAAATCTTAGAAATTTTATATATCAACCCGTATCAAATGGCATTCACCTCAGTCCAGACAGAAATCCAAGCACAAGGCACCTCTGGAGGTCTTGAATTTCTCTCTTGAAAACTTAATACCGATTCGCTTGTTATACCCTGCACAATTGGGGATTATCTTTATTGATTGTCATTGTTTTTTACTTTGGCCAATTGACTGCTTTATATATTATTAGGCTGGTGAGGAGGTTACGCTGGTAACTACATATCTTTGATATTTCTTTTACTTTATTTTGACGACGAAATCGGCGTCTCGTCTTTAAGCCAAAACAAGTTGGCACTGAGGCCCACGGAGTTGATCGCAGGTCAAAAACAGAATGTGAAGATGTTTATAACAGTGTTGTATGGTGACTACCAGTCGTTGCTCTGCAATCCTAGCTGTAGTGTTATCAATTTACTTGATAATATCAAGGAAAGATGTGGTTTTGGAGAGATGAATAAAGAGCTTGACTTGACCGACGAAACAGGTAAGATCATTAAAGAAAAAACAATACTCGTTGTATTTAATTCTTTTAGTTCTTTCCTTTAAAGGTATAAAAGCTAAGTTCTCTATATATTTCATTCTTCGAGTACGGAACGGAAAACTTTGTCCGCGCTAATGCATGTGATGTTTACAAAATAACCAGCAAAATTTGGGCTAAATTCTGGATTTCCTAGCAACGCAATGCATTTGTTTCTCTTATCATGGGTCAAAAAGCAGCACTTATTTTCTATTTACTCGGTACAAGCGCGTTAAAGCAACATCTTTTCTACAAATTATTGAGGAATCTTCGTCACTGTTTTAAGCGCAGTTTTGATCAACATACTGTATCCTGCGATGGGTCAATGAAGGTTCAAAGGCTGTGTTTCACTTTTATTCGACTTCATCTGAATGAAGTACTGCTCGCTTCTAATTCTTGGCAACCACTTCAGTGCAAATTAAATTCTAATTCTGAAATAAAATAAAAGGAAGGAGTCGAGCTCAAGAAAGATGTCTTGAAGTAATTGATTATTTCTTTGTTATACTGAATTAACTACTATTCCAATTTATCGGAATCACCAAGGCTTTTAAAACTAATATGTAATATTCTGAAAAGCACTGCACAAAACAAATAAGAAGATAAAGCGTTTCGGAAATGAAAGAAAAACACTTAGGGCAGGTAGTTTGATGAAATGCGCACTTTCAAGCAATTGTTCCAAACTTATTAGTCAGATAAAACTCTATTAAGTATGGATAAACCTATTGGGGAAAAACTTAATTATTCAGAAGTTTGCGTTGACATTTTAAATTGCACCTGCATGGACTGGTATTTTTAACGCCTTTCTTTTCTTTCTTTTGTATTCTTGCCGTACGACCTTTTATTGAATATTCTTTCTTTCTTTTTTACATAACGAAAGATGTGAACAGAGCAAGATTTACGAGACCGATAAGACCAGTCTTGTCGCTTTAGTAGCGCCTTTTTTAGTAACCATTAGCATAAAACATATAAATAAAGGGAAGGCTTATTGAAACACTAAGAAAAGCCAGTTACACACTCGATTGCTTTCAAATTACTTTAATTCATGAAATAATACTAAAGAGTTATATAGTAAAGTAGTAGTAATCTTATTAATATATAGTAGTGTTATAGTATATGACAATACATGCATTCCTAGTTTGTCATTCTTATTCTTTTGGAAGATTAGACTAGTATGCTTGCATGCTAATGCCTATTGAACCATATTTTTAGTCGTGACTTTGATAAGCCAAGAAGTTGGTTTGGGCTCAGATCAGCCCAGAGATTGTTTCAGGGTTTTATCAGTGATTGTAAGCCGTGCCCTGACTTTCAGATCAGCCCATAGATTGTTTCAGGGGTTTATCAGTGCGAGGGTAAGCCGTGCCCTGACTCTCGGATCAGCCCAGAGTTTGTTTCATGCAAGAAGTTCGATAAAATTGATGTTTGGTTTGATCGAATTTTTCAGGTCTTGTTCTAGAGCTGACAGACCACAAGAAAGACGACGCATCAAAGTACCTGACCATCAAGGGCGAATACATACTAGTAGAGAAGAGAGTGATTTCAATCCCCTCCACTGATCCAAACGAGTCAAGTCCACAACAAGAAATTACATACATCCCTTTACTTAAGAGACTAAGCGAGAAGTTTCCTCACTATGAGGCAAGAGTTGCGCAGAAAATTCCTAGTCCGGGAATATTGAATTCTGGAAAGACGAAATCGAAGCGAGGACGACGACGAAAAGGAAATGTGGATAATTTTTGAAATGCTCATTAAATTGGTACATGCATGTAAAAAGACTAAAAAACTTCACCGGCACGTGAGGTGTTTAGACACATAGCTTAGTATATCTTACCGGCACAAAAAGCGAGGAAGCCGGGCTTGAATATGATTTTGACAGTGGACTAATTCGACGATACGGTGGCTATCTTGGATTGCAAGGCAATACGGGGCGTTCAGGGGGCACACAGAACTTTGTTACAGTAAAAGCTCACCACAAGAGAATACGGTAAAAGATGAATTAAGACGGCACATCGATCACCTTTACCCATAAAAGAATGACAAACACACGAAGCTTTATATATTTTTCGTCATCTGTTTTTAGTTTTACCCCTGGCAAGATGGCCGCCGTATCGTCGAAGCGGTCCCTTCGAAGATATGAAATGGGAAGTTTACACTAGCCAGATACAGTAAATGGCAAAAAGGAATCCCAGTACATACACTATAAATAGAAAAGACAGTTTTTGATTGCGTTCCACCACTGAAGATGTGTTGTGCCATCTTCGATAAAGTGCCAGCCAACTCTATTTATTGTTAGTTAGAAAATTATACTTTTCTCAACTATATTTAAGAAATTAGAGTTTTTCCCCTGTTATAAAAGTAATATCAATTAATATGGACTTTTATAGTAAACCTCTTTAGAATAAGTAAATGAAAATATATTTGTTTTTGCATATGAATCTTTCTATTTTCTGTTGTTCATTTTATTAGTTGCGATGGATACAAATGAAATTTTATTCCATCAATCTGAATCGAGGATTATTGCGCGATTCACGAAGAAACATCCTCGTCGTTCGTCCAGAAATCGATAAGTGATCATAACGCACCTGATTATACGTCGGGTTTCAGTCTTTCTGCTACTGCAGAGTCCGTTTAGAAATTTTGACTCTAGTAATTAGTAATCCAGTAATTTTTCTTTTTACCACCAAATCCTTTTGAACCGCAGGGTAGACACTGTTGTTTACAAACTTACGCAGTTCTTTATAACTCGTGGATATGAAATTCGACCATTAATGAAGTGTAGTCGTGCTCACTTGATAGGCTTGGATTTGCTTTTCTTGACTTGTTGCGCATGCGCCTGTCTAGGTGGGTTTGGATGGGCGTGCGAAAAATCAACATTCAAGTTTTCTCCTGCAGTAAATCGTCAAGTAAGACAATATCTGTGGGGAACGAATCCTTGATAATAATCCCACGATCTCGATTACAGTCCAATTCATCGATGAAACCAAACCAATAAATCACCAAGCCTGGACCAAATCTGAGAATAATGTGAAATTGTAATGTTATTGCCATTATCATAAAAGAGCGACCCGCGAAGTTTGATGTTTTGTTCGCCGACTCGCATTTCAACGACCATCAATCAAATTACTGCAATAAAAAACACACAATATCTTGGGATAGATTTTAGACTGAGTTAAAGATTTTGAACCTCTAATCCTTTAAAGTCTTTAATTCAGCTCAATATCTCCCTCAAAACATTGAGGTTGTTTTAAATTTCAGTTCATCTTCGATTAACGGTCGTTGAAATGCTAGTCGGCAAACAAGATATCAAACCCGGAGGGCTGCACTTCAACGATAATGGTAGTAACAATAGAGAACTATATCTTGATCTATGCGAAAGGAAGGAAGTTGGTGAGAACGTTTTGCGCTTGTAGACGATAAACGTTACAGCGTCGCTGTTGCGCAACTGCCTTGCGCATCTGACAGCCTTCATGAAAAGAGAGTTCAAGCATCTCGTTTACGACAAAGGTGAAACGTCATGCAGTTGACAGGCACAAAATTTTTAAGCCTCAGCAAAAAGAATCGAAAAAATCTTTAATCGTTAGATAGAAAAAAGAATACTCGTCTTTGGTGAGAACGTTTGCAAAATGTGAAGCTATAGTGAAATGCAGGGAAAAGATAAAAAAGCGTCCAAAAAAAAAAAAAAAAAAAAAAGCAAAGAAAAACGTCATTGTCTTTTAAAATCTGTCAAATGTCAAACTGCAAGCCACAAAAGCGCAATCTTTATGAAAACTTTAACTTAAATATGATAGAATTTAAAGAGGTTTTGAAGGTTTTTTTACCTGTTCCAATAGCTCCAAAACTGGTCCCTCAAGTAATTCTGGTGACTATACTCATCACCAAACGATGCTTTGCTCTCAATCCAGTTCACAACATACCCATCCACAGCTGAAAGAATCAAAATAACTGACACATTGGAAAATGGGTTTTTACAGTTTTCTTCCATCTGCAAAGTTAACTTCTAAATATTGTGCGATCAAGGAACAAGCCCTGGATAAACGAGGAAACATGTTTCCCTAAATATTTCCAAAGGTGGTAAAACTGTCAGAAAACATCGGGAAACATTGTTTCCATGCGTCTTTAAAGCATGAAATGTTCGTGCCGCACAGCAGAAACATTTTTTGCGTCTTGGAAGTAAAATTTATTGCACGCAGCAATGTTTGGCAACAGGCTAAACTGAGAAACATCGGGACAACATGCGCGCGGTAAACATGCTTCCTCGTTTAGCCAGGGCTTTATATTTATATAGTTTCATTTTAGACTTGAATATATATGGTGGAGCGGCCAGTGATTCTGAGAAGATAATCATGCTCAGTGAATATCGGGGAATATTTACCTCGCTGCTGGAAGACTCGCGGCTTTGTAAATATTCCCAGATATTCACCTCGTCTTTGGCGAATAATCGTCAATTAACCTCAGAAAACAATTACGAAACAAAACACTACTAAGATTCAGAACTTCACTAGGTTTGCTTACCAATTGGTATTTCGAGTTTAAAATCTGGAGTTTTGTCATAACCTTTAGCTCTCATTTCTTCTTCACCTGTAAAGAGACATTATGCAGTTCTTAGTTGTGTAATAAACCTTTTAAACTTGGGGGTAATATTTTCTCATTTCAGACCATGTGTCATGTCTCTCCTTTTGTGCAACTGTTAAACAAAGAAATGATACTCTAGGGAATAATATCTGGCCTAAAATGGGGGTAAAAAAATTGCACCCAAAGTAAAGAGGCTATCTCAGGTTCATGATGGGCAGGGCAGGAAGATGGAAAATGAGGGGGTGGGGGAAGGAAGGAGAAATATATGTTATTTACCGTTTTATAGTCGGTCCGGATAGGGAAAAACTATACCCGAGGTCTTGAATATACGATGCCGTTAGGCTGAGGTCCGTTTCCAAGACCGAGGGCACAGTTTTTTCCTATCCAGACCTGACTGTAGGACAGTAAATAACTTATTTTTCCCCCATATTTTTTTACGTGTTTTTGTAATCATTTCGTGTTGTCATTTAGCGACAAGGGAAACCAGACCAAGCGAGCGAGCAAATACTTACAAAATACCGCCCGCTCAAACAGCCAATCAGAACGCACGATCTTTTAGGATACCGTACTGGAAAAAAATAATCTGTATTATCACGTACGATACAGCTACTCACCAATGAATGAAATGTTTCTATTATGTAGCTTTTCCTTCAAAATAAGTTCATATTCATAGCCAACTGATCTTAAATAAAAGTCAAGGTACTATAAAATAAAATCAGTTGAAGGCAAGATCCCAGAGGTTAGAGGCGAATGCGCTACCACTACCCCATCCCTGGCATTGCCTAGAGAAACATAATCAGTTATACCAATAATATAAAATAATAAATTTGATGATAATACTTGATTGATAATCACTAATCACAAGTAGCGAGGAGCTAGAGACACCATATATAATGAACAAAGGATACCTCTTGATATTATCAACCAGTGGACCATAGTTTGGATCATTCAAAATGCACTATTTGAAGAATAGAATAATAGAATAATGATTTACATATCAAGTGAAAGTATTTGGAAGCATGCAAAAGGCTCTCTTGCAATAGGTTCCCTTGCTGCAATTGTGATAATCTGGGGTTCCTCCCCCTGGACTCCCGGGAGGAAGCTTATAACAGTACATAATATTAATACTCATCTTTACCTGTTGTATTTCGTATGCCAGAACTTTATCTGTAAGAATTGATGGGTCTTTTATTATTTGGCTCACAACACCCTTGGGAGCTAAGGAAAAAAATGAAAGATATCTCAGAGTCCCACATCCACATAATTCGTATGGGGTTCCTGTGGAACATAACTTCCTGACACAGGAAGCCCACAAATGGAACATGTGTTTAATATGTTCAAAAGATGCATTTCTCTGTCTAAGTTTATAGATACCAACAAACTAAAATGGTCAACTTAAAGGAACATAAAGCTTTGTACTTACGATTTTCTCCATTGTAACTTGAATGTGCTAGATATCTTTCAAGTACAATTCTTGCAAACAAAGAGTGGGAAAGATCAACCTGGAATGGAAATCATTGAACAGTGAAACAAGGCACAATTACAGTTGAATAAAATGAATGACTGGCTGAATGAACAACTGACTGAACAAATAACTGAATGAGTGACAGGTGGACCAATCAAGCGAATGGCTGAGCAATCAACTGACTGATTATCTGATTGACTGGCTGACTGATTGACTGATTGAGGTTATACAACTGGCTGATTGACTGATTGCAGAAAAACCCTCAAAGATCAGCAGAGTACCAACTAACAACTCTACTCACATAAGATACTGAGTTTAAGAATCGAACCTGGATCACCTTGAATTAGTGAGAGGCAAGCACTCTCACCTTTACATTACCCATACTTCACTGACGAAACCACCTGACTATCTATCCAACCAAATGACTTGCATGTAACTACATATTATATAATTGATGGATGACTGGTTGATTGTTCGAAGGACTGAATGACTGATAAACTTTTTAATAAAACGATTATCATTAACGGCAATGAATAAAATATTAGTTGTATTAACCTCTTCTGCCAGTCTTAGCATTACAGGATCATTCAGGTTTTCAGAAACACCTTCGAGATACCTGCGAACAAATTTCCATTAACAAACAAATAATAACAAAATATAGTAGCAAATAATAAAGAAATAGAAAGCAATTTTTTGCTGTTTGCAGTTATATATCAAGCATAATCTAAAATATATAATTGGAACTTTTTGTACCTTTGATAATATTCCTCCATTACTGCAGGTTTGTGGTGCTTGTGATGGTTTTTGCGAGTTTTTTTCTATAAAATATTGAATACCTTTCTTTAATTTTTATCAGAAAATGCCAATTACAATCGCACCTATTGTTTTGGGATTGGATCACACCCTATATAGATCCTTGTTTAAGTTAGTAATGGTTCATGTAAGAAGGTGCTAAAAGGCATCCCTAACACAAAATGATCGTTATCCATGCTTTATAATGAAATCATTATCTCCACACATGATCCATTGTCCATACCATCAGAGCAGGAAATTCAAACACTTTATGACAAAAATAACTACAAAATAATTGAACATGTAATGGAATTCCCCTAACCCTCAAAAAGATTACTGATCACAGTATTGGCATCTGGCACTTACTGACAGCATAGTACACAGTTTGGTATCTGGCACATACTGACAGTATAGTACACAGTTTGGTATCTGGCACATACTGACAGTATAGTACACAGTTCGGTATCTGGCATGTACTGACAGTATAGTACTAATCTATACCTATAGACAGAACTAACCTGGTAATCCTGAGAGTATATGCTGATCAAAGTATTATAGGTAACCCTGTGTAGAGATATATAGCTTAAGATATAGAAAGTCATAAGCTGGAGCCATCTATTTCCAAGAGCAGGAGGGCCTGGGGATAGCTATTGAAAAAGATCAGCTCAAAATAAAAATATTTATTTCTAAAATGTCTATAGTCGTTCATGGCACTTTTGCACTAATTGGGGACATTTTTCAGTCTCACACACTACTACTACATTCAATAAAAGTTTTGCACCATCACGTGTGGGCCAGAAACCCTTGTAGCTGTATATAGCAAATGATGTCCGCAATGCTCAAACCAGTAAGATGATGCGTTAGCAGTGAACAATACACTTCCTACCCATATTATGGAAGCACTAACATTATCCATAACCACTAACATTCTTTCCCCCCCCCCCCCCCCCCTTGATGTATAATAAAACTGACCCCTCCAATCTACCCTTGGTCAAATAGTTTACTCCAGACAAACCCTGATTCCAAAAGTTTCTTTATTATTTAATAATTTCGATAGTTAAATCTTTGGATTAAAAAACAGAAAATATGAACAAATATTGTATACTTGAAGCTATTCTAGTTCTACAAGGTAAGTAAAGAAATAAATAAAAATTTAGATGAAATTTATAAGTTTGTAGGAATACTTTACCCTGGAAATTGGAGAGCAATACTCTTAAGACAGTCTCGTGAGCCATATTTGTGCATCAAAGACAAAATCTGGTTATAAACTTCCAACTTCATGACGAAATTCACTCATAATAGAGGAGTACAACATCGCACCAATATTTCAATCTTGCCTCCATTTTGTACGAACTTGCGCATTACCATCTTACCTTGCGTGACAATATCACGTGTTTGTATCGTGAAAAACGTAACGTCATCCCAGTGACGAGCCACATCAAAATGGCGGACGTACTAGGATTTTTCCGCAGTTATAGCGAACAAGAAATAATCTTTTTTCTCTGCACACTCTTAAATTTCTTTGGTCTTTTATCCGCCTTGTTGTTACAGTTCATGTATGCCGAGTACGGACGGTATTTTAGCTCTAATTCTACAACCAAGTGGGGGTTTGGAATACACCCAAGGATTGCCTGGTTTTCTCAGGAACTGCCTATGTTCACTTTACCTTTGATATTCCTACTTTACGCCAAGGACGGAAATCTTGGATTGACGCCAAATACTGTTCTGATATGTATGCTTGTCTCACATTATTTTCGAAGGTATTACCCAAGATTCATAATATATACTCTGGAGGAAACGAGTGGAAGGACAAAGAAATAGCTCCAATGTTGCGCAATATCTGGGGAGGTTGAGGTATAGTCCCTATGTGTTTACAGTACTCAAAGGGAAAGTCTCATGCTTCAACCTAGTCTGGAGACATGTTTTTATATTAAATTTTTTTTGTTCTTGGAAATATTATTTTTCATTGGACATTCACTTGCAAGGGCCAGGTTGGATAGGGTGGGATGATTTACCCAATAGGCATGTCTTAGGCGAGGGGGTGGTATGGGTGGAGGGGTGCACAGCCATCCAGTGAAACTCACAAAGTCTTACCCTAGGGCAGGGTCTGATAGGTCTAAACTAGCCACCCTCTATAGGAAAAATTGTTTCTTATTTTCAATATTATCTCTTGAAAATCTCTCTCTTTCCTTCAGGGTCTTCATATACTCGTTTCAGCTCAAGGGCGGCAAGCCAACACCATTCCTCATATGGTTTTTTGCACTAACATACACCCTAATAAATGGTTACGTCCAAGGTCGGCATTTGGCAATGTTTGCAGAGTACAATCAATCTTGGTTTACTGATCCTAGATTCATAGTTGGTGTTTTATTGTTTTTCACTGGAATGATGTTGAACATTCAGGCAGATAACATTCTTACGAATCTAAGAAAACCAGGTGAAACTGGTTATAAGATTCCAAGAGGTAGGTACAGTACTTGGACATTAGGGAAGGCATGGTTGAGGGGAGTCGAAGGGGTTGCAAACTAATTGTAGGTTCAACGTCTCAAAGCCATGACTTCTGAATAATGGGACATGCCAAAGTTGTGATCATGTGTCATCTTAGAGCTCTTAACTCAAGAAATAATAATTTCTTCTGGTTTCTCTTGTTTCTGCTTATGTGCAGCCCTTTCTATCATGCATTAAATGGTATGTACATTTTGCTTTTGACACGAAGTTGGTTTTTTGTAGACATCAATCAAGGTGTTTCCTCAACATTAAATAAACACATGCCCTTGGAAACTTCGTTTTCCAACGTCATGGAAACACATCGATTGACGTTCACCAAAACTTGTCATGAAGACAATTTTTAAGACTTAGTGCACAGAGAGGAAGGAGCAAGGGAGGTTAAGCATTGCCTTCTTTTTGATATATCTGATTAAATTTTGAATTCATGTCTCATCTTCCAACTCTCAATATTGTAGATACTAGTCTACTATATTTAAAAAAATCAAATTTGTCCTACTTTTAAATGTGCCCAAAGCACAGCCCTTGTTAGACAAGCCTTTGTAGATTTTTCAGGATTTGGTTTTGATTTTTAGGTGGCTTATTTGAGTATGTTTCTGGAGCAAACTTCTTCTCAGAAATTCTAGAATGGAGTGGATTTGCTGTAGCTTGTTGGAGTTATCCTGCGTTTACTTATGCATTTTTTACTCTCTGCAATATTGGGCCAAGGGCATGCCAGCATCACAGGTAAAATATTTCATTCATTTTACTCAATTTTCAGAATTATTTAACAATGTTCAAAAGGACAAGACAGAATTTTTTTATGGTGCAACCTTGACTCTTTCTTTTACAGTCAAACTAAGAAAACCTTGAACACTAAAATATTTCTGCAATGTTAAACATTGTATTCTGACCAATTGCATGCAAAAATGAATTTATTTATAATTAACTGTCGCATGTGATTAGTCACGATGTTTAACATTCCAGATATATTTTAGGTGTTCAAAGTTTTCTTAGTTTGATTGTAATATTCATTGAGGAATAATTAAGCATACAACATTGTTAGAATGTGTTGCACTTTTCAATTTTCCCTGGCTGGTTTAAGATCCCTTATGTATTTGATCCTTTGGAACAATTTTTTATTTATTCATATATATATATATATTTTTTAATTTTTTTAAAATTTAATTTAATTTTTTCATTTTAAGATTCTTATAGTTTAGGTCTTTAAAATGCATTTGCATATCTAGATATATATTTTATCTTTCCTATTATATATAATATATTATAGTATAGCTTGTGTGTTCACCTGTTTTAGAAGGGGTTTACGTGTTTCTTGTCACGGGCCTTTTTGAAGGCAGGTGTATATATATATTATATTTTATCTTAGATTTATACTTAGATTAGCATTTATATTTAACTTTTATATCATATTGTAAGTTGTATTTGTCAATGCTTCTGAAAAGCCCTGTAAAGGGAGGTAATAAAGTATGTATGTAATGTTTTTTGCTTGGACCTCACCATAACAAACATAGTGATTTGCTAGTTCAGGAATGTCAGGTAACTTTTCCTCAGCTCATAGAAACCGGTTGAGCTACTTGACTAACAGTAATATTTATTTTTATTACAGGTTTTACCTGGAGAAATTTGAAGACTATCCTAAGACACGTAAAGCCTTGATACCATTTTTATTATGAGAACTCTGTTAACACTATGATGAGAAGCAAGGTCATGAACTTAATTTTTAAAAAAAGATTTTAAAAAAATAGCATTAAATAGAGCAAATTTATTTCTGTTCATATATGTCAATTAGGATTTTGTAATGAATGTCACTGATATTTAGTTCCATCACTTGGATGGTTGTCAGAGACAAAGTGAGAAGTGGTGTAAAATGCCATGGGTAGCCATGGTGGAGCACATTGCACAGTAACCTTCTCCCCTATTTTGCCTAAGTTCACACAGGAACTCTATGTTAGTGTATTTGCAAAGAATTTACCAATAAATCTACTTGCAAAGACCTGTTTACAATTCTAGCAGTTTTGTCGCCCAACTTTAGAGGCAATTTCATTGTAGATCTCATGGCGAGAGAATCCAGGCAAGTCACTGCAAATTATTGAACATGTTAACTTTAAAGTAAAACTTCTGAGAGTTGAACTTAACTTGATCAATCAATTTTAAAATTGCCGTGACTTGGCTGCGATATTCCAGAGGTTATTTATTTTCAATCTGGCAAATATTGCTCTGACAGGAAGTTTTGTCAAACATATTAGAACCTTTTGAACTTGGGGTATTACTGTCACTTGCATTGCTACGCAGCCACTCACGACATGCACTTTGCAATAGACTGCCGTCAATCAAACACGTTGACGTCATTTACACATGTTTGGCAAGATCGACAAGTTTTGGCGCCTGTTTTTTAAGTGTTTGATCGACGGCAGTCTATTGCAAAGTGCATGATGCAATTTTTGTCTGGGGTGGCCGCGTAGCAATGCAAATGGCGGTAATGAGAAGTAATATGTCTCTGACGAAATATGAGAAACAAAAAATTCATGACCCTACTTTATTTGATTTTCTTGACATAAGTAGTTATTTTAGCAATATTGGATTTCACTACTATAAAAAAAAAATTCTATATTCTTCTTAACCTATAGACATCTAGTTTTGGAACTAGTGCCTTCAGTTTTTGTTTTTGTTTCAGCTTCTGTTGAGCTTGGAGTTTCTTTCTTTCAATTTCCTCTTTACTGTACAAAGGCTTGCTTTGTGAAGGTTCCACCTTTACGTTGACATTCTTTTCTCCAAGAACATTTGACTTGTTTTCTGTATTATAATTATTTATACTTTTCTCTTTAGTGTATGATGGCTTGCCTTTAAAAGGTTCCATCCTGGAATTTTTTACTTCAAAAACCTCCTTGTTTTCTTCATACTTTATAGTACTTCTTACTTTTGTGTACATAGGCCTGCTTTCTGAAGGTTCTACCTTCAAGTTGGCATTTTTCTTCGTAGTATTTCCTTCTTTTACGTACGAAGATTTGCTTTGAGAATATTTCATCTTAGCAATTTTGACATCAAGAACATGATCTTGTTCTTTGACGTCTATGGTTCTTAAAGTACAGTTATTGGTTTGCGACATGGATGGAATGTTACTAATGATTGACTGCGTTCTTTCTACCTCGTCCAAAGTCTGAAGGAGTTGATCTTTATTGTCAAGATTATCATCAAAGTCAAAATCATCATCGAAATCCCAACTCTCAGTTACAAAGCTGGTTTCATCAAGATCCAAGTTTTCATTTTCAGAATCCTTTTCCAACTTGCAGTTAAGGGTTTGGTTTGATCGTTCTTGCTCATTAAAAAACTGTGTATTTGTGAACATCTTATCCTTAGTAACAGTGTCATCATCACATAAACCAGATAGATCCACCTGGCTTAGAATCACATCCCCTTCTTCATCCTCCTCCCAATCAAAATCATCACAATCGTCTACTGATGGCAGAGGAGGACTCTTTAGTTCAGCATTGGTTGTAGTTGACTTTGTGTCCATCTTATCTTTGTCGCTGGAGTTTGTATATGATCTGAATGTATTGTCTTCTGTTTTTATGGGCTTTAGTACAATGCTTGAGCTGCAAATGAACCAAGAAGAATACCAGAAAAGAAATTATTTTCTTGGAATATTAGCAACATCTGAGGTTTAAAAAGGCTAAAGTGACATCTACATTGGTTTATGAGTTGTTTCGTTCGTTAGCGAGTTAGCGTAGACGAGTCCATTATGGCGTGTAAAAAGTTTGCGTTTTGAAGTCTTGAGCTTAAGATTCAAGTAAAGTAAATCACCAACTACTTTAATTTAGTCTTAACATACGGTAACACATTTCTTAAAGTGATTCTAAACGTGGGTGACTTGGCATGGGCGAGTTGGTCCGTGGGGGAATTGACTGTAAACCGAGGATATGACATTTCAAAACTGCCGAAGTGTTGATTTTATCAGTTCTTCAAATCAGGATACCCAGGCATGGGAGAAAAGTTTAAGAGACAAAAGGTTAGCCACCAATGGCAAACTGCCTTTTACATTTTGTCACCAGTCTGGTACCTGACATTACATAAACATTCATCATTCCTCATTGTATGATGCCAAAACTCCTACTCCGAGTTTGCATTTGCTCATCCTTAACCTCAATGGTGTGCAAATGTACTCTTTTCTTATAAAGTAAGGAAAGTGCATACTATGGAACAATACAAGTTGATTTAAAATTGACTAAAATTCCACCAGTTTTGGTTGAATGGCTGAATATGTTTACACACAACCGAGGCTAAGGCTGAGCAAAAGAGAACTTGAAACTGGAGTATTAGAAGGAATTCCATTTCCCCCTTACACTTCTGTGTAAACAATCCATGGATAACTGCAGTTGAGGCTCCATTGAGTTTCATGACATATTTTAAGACATTGGAATAAATCAAGAAATATGACTTGTTATGAAGCCTATTACCTTTGGTTGGTAGATGTTGACGGATGAGTGGATACATTTTCTGCAAGTGATAAGAGATAGCACACATCATTTTAATGGATTAACTCAATAACCTTAAATGTTCATTATTTATACTAACCTGTTTCAGATTGCATAATACTAGCAAGCATTTCTAATTCCTTGGATAGCTTGTTTTTATTTCTCCTAGATTTTCGCAACTCTCTGTGGAAAAAATAACAATACATTTTCCTTAATGATCAAGAGGAAATCTGTGAGTTGACCATACCTTAGATCAGCTAAGATGTTGTTTGAGGGCTTGATAAAAACCAAGTTTAAAACAAAAAATTAAAAAAATGAAGATAAACCTCAGGGAGGTTTCAAAGAAAAAAAAAGGGGCAGTTTTGTTATAAGGAACAGGGTTAAAAGTCACTAATTTACTTAACATTACTTGAAATGCTTGTCTCTGTCTCAAAATATCTTGAAACAATTTTACAAACCTTTTGTTCATGATTTGAAACTTTTGTAAAATTTATTGTTTCAAAATATTTTAAGAGACAAACATTTCAATTGATATTATGAATCCCGACTTCAATTATAGGATTTACAGATTTAATGCTTTTTTTAACATCTTCATACTTACCTAGGTCTTCTACAAGGAGTCTTCAACTGTTTTTTTTTCTTACTGACTGACTTGACTTTTTCACCATCATGTTTGTCGCCTGCGGCATCAGAATGACTAACCTCTTCCTCTAACCAGTAGTTTAATAGACTATTATTTGTTGGTGTTTGCCCTGTCTGAAAATATATTAAGAACATGCGTAATAAGTAAATTACGAGCCTTAGATGAAACGACTGAAGAAGAGTGCCATACAAGCCTTTCACAACTTCAAGTCGCGTAAAAAATGAGCCAGCTCAACTAGAAACTGTGGACAGCTGTTTCGGCCTGTATTGGGCCTCGTCAGCACAGTGTGACTGAAAATATATTATATGCATTAGACACTAAATTGATAGCACAAAGCTTTCTGGGCTAGAGACGGCAGTGGGAGTTTGTATGCAACCATAGAATTTGATTCCCTCCTCCCCAGTCCCTAACACTTTGAAATACAAGACATTCTTACAGTGCTTCAGCATGTTGAACGAGTAAAAAAAAAGTTGAAAAAATTGATTGGAAAAAAAAATCATGGCATACATTTTGACATGATGGTGCCATGTCTGGGTATTCTGATTTGATGAAGACCACCTGTATGATTGGCTCAATGGATGATATTAATTCCATGCTTTTGTAGTACATGACTTAGTCTCCTACACAGGTGCTATTCGTGTCCTCAATGAGTGAGAATGACTTAGTCTCCTACACAGGTGCTATTCGTGTCCTCAATGAGTGAGTGTTGCATGACAACACTAATAGCAGCTGCGTAGGAGACTATGCATGACTAGCTATACAGTTGTATGGAATCTATTCTAATCACATTCGATATTTGTTGCATAACAGCATAACTTTCTTCATTGGATAATGATTTATCTATTGGATAGTGTTATATAACCAAGCCCAGGTAAATCCTTATCGACAAAACCTATACAAATTCTATACACTGCATACTCTGGATAGCTTTATTCAGCAACTGGCCCTAGGTAATCACTTTAGCTTGCATAGTTCTTACCTTATCTGCAAGCTTCTTTACCAAGTCAGATATCTCGCCACCACTGCTACTGCTGTCGCTACCAGCATGCTTTTTCCTTTTTCCTGTTATAACAAAACAGTGTCATAAAGGGTGATTGAATGGCCATGGACAAGAAATGCAAGGTTAGTAACTGCAGTTACTTTGGAAATGATATGGTCTAGATCCAGAGGAAAGAGCAGGGAACACCAGATATTAGTGCTACACTCTATAGCCTTCAAACAATTTCTGCATTGGGGGCAGTTTCTATACATTCAATTGTATTGACCCAAATGCCTTGACTTGAAATGAAAGCTACAGTTTGAGTCAGAATAACTATAGAATACCACACGGAAGCCCTCCCCAATCCTAACCCTAAACCTAACCCCAAGGCACTCGATTGTTTATTCCTACAAAGCCTTCCCAATCCTAACCCTAAACCTAACCCCAAGTTACTCGATTGTTAATTCCTACAAAGCCTTCCCCAATCCTAACCCTAACCCCAAGGTATTCGATTGTTTATTCCTACAATGGATGTGTAGGCCTGTAGGCAGCCCACTATAATACTTTTCCTTGCTGGGTACTCTATGTTGTACCGAAAAATTGATAAACTGTTGAAGTACATGTTAAATTGACCATATGCCCATGTATTCACGCTGTTAAATGTGCATTAAATCTCCAGTCTCACCATGCTAATTCCCCATCCTGTCAAAGGGGTCGGGGGTAAGAGGCTCTGTTTACAGACTAGACTATCTTGAATTTTACACAATACCTAGCAGAAGGGTTCTTGATGGCGAAGGTGAATTGTTATCCCATATCACATCTAAGCCTTGCTCTGCAAGGGCATGATTTGACTGGATCCGTCTTGGAGTATTAAGTCTCCCTGCTATAAATAAGTTAAGAATGTTCAAAGAAACATAAGTACATAAGTTAATATTGTGAAATTTTTTTGTGGAACTTTTTGGGGTAAATAAAGGGCAATCTTTCATTTAAGCTGAGGGAGAGTTGTGTTTGTAAGAAAGTGTCAAATATGGCGACGATTTCAAGCTCAAATCCCCAATTTCTGAAGCCTTGAAAAACCTTTAAACCCACTTCTATACCAATGTCCTTTTCAATACACGTAATTTGCAGGAATTAGATAAGATACAAACGTTTAAAACCCTAAAAAATAATTTGGAATCAAAGAGCAATCAAACATTACAGTCTTAAGAGGCAGTCTCTGTAAAAGCGGCCCACTACATTTCAGGGTCAGAAAATAGTTTTCCCTCAAACTTTTACCATAGAAAGGTAATTACTAGTAAGTAATGAAAATGACTTTATTTTCTCGAAATTCATCAAAATGATTTTTTTACAGCGCATAAATCCTGGACCACCGTTATCACTAAATTTACATTTATTATCAATTGAAAATTGCCCATATTCAAGTCGTCACTGCTCGCAAAATATAAAACGCTGGAACAAACTATTATTTTTCCTGACTTTTACATTCATTCTAGTGTCAAAAATAAGCAAAATTTTGAATGCTAAGCAAAAGGGGAAAAAGGAGAAAAATAAGTATTCATATCCATTTGACGGCTTTTTGAAATCAAGACAAACCACCCCTCACTAAAAAGCTTTTTTCTCCCATGTCCAGAACGGATTACTTAAGTCTTTCACTTCAATCTACTGATCGAAGGTTGATAAATATGGCGCGTTTTCGGGTTCAAAATTAGATATGTGTAGCTTGTGCCAATTACTTTTGAATTCATATCTTTTTACCGCTTATTACTTACAAAAACATGTTTGTTTCACTCAAATTACCTTTGAAAACATGTAACCTAGAAGACAACTGACTTTTGAAACTGTTCTTGTGTAAATTATTTTTGAATTCATATCTTTCACCACCATGTATTACTAGAAGAAACACGGATTACTTTTGAAACACGTCTTTCGGCATCACTACTTTGAAAACACTGCTCTTTGCAGCATTATTTATCAAAGACCTTCCTTTCACTAAATTAACAAAACGAATCCGGTTTGTGCCCATTTAATACTATCGAAGCTAACACAAGAACAGTTTCAAAAGTCAGTTGTCTTCTAGGTTACATGTTTTCAAAGGTAATTTGAGTGAAACAAACATGTTTTTGTAAGTAATAAGCGGTAAAAAGATATGAATTCAAAAGTAATTGGCACAAGCTACACATATCTAATTTTGAACCCGAAAACGCGCCATATTTATCAACCTTCGATCAGTAGATTGAAGTGAAAGACTTAAGTAATCCGTTCTGGACATGGGAGAAAAAAGCTTTTTAGTGAGGGGTGGTTTGTCTTGATTTCAAAAAGCCGTCAAATGGATATGAATACTTATTTTTCTCCTTTTTCCCCTTTTGCTTAGCATTCAAAATTTTGCTTATTTTTGACACTAGAATGAATGTAAAAGTCAGGAAAAATAATAGTTTGTTCCAGCGTTTTATATTTTGCGAGCAGTGACGACTTGAATATGGGCAATTTTCAATTGATAATAAATGGAAATTTAGTGATAACGGTGGTCCAGGATTTATGCGCTGTAAAAAAATCATTTTGATGAATTTCGAGAAAATAAAGTCATTTTCATTACTTACTAGTAATTACCTTTCTATGGTAAAAGTTTGAGGGAAAACTATTTTCTGACCCGAAATGTAGTGGGCCGCTTTTACAGAGACTGCCTCTTAAAACTCACCGTCATTATTCGTCGAACGGCCCGGAGTTTTATCAAGAGAACGTCGTTTTCTCATCGGATAGCAATCTTTTATATTCATTACTCATTAGAGACGATAGAACGATATGAAATAGTCAGGTTTTAGGCAATAAAATCTTAACATTGTGAAGGTAAAGTTGAACGGAATTTACTTTGAAGGAATCACGCTTTCAAAATGGCGCCTTGTTTTTCGAAGCTGCCTCGCTCTGGTGTTAGCGATTTGATTGGTTGCTAGAACAACATAATTGATTGGTCGGAAAATCAGGAATTGGAATTCCAGGACTGCTGATGCTGGATCGTAAAATCAATCTGTTGCTCAAATAAGTGATGGGTAAAGTGGGGAAGGTGCATTTTATGCTTAAAATGATTTTCATTTTTGGAAAGCTGGAAAAACCAAAAAATTGGATTTATTAAGAAAACCCCTGAAAAGTGTGGAGGGGGGTGAAATATTTGGGAGGAGGGATGGAGTGGCCCTACGGAGCCATAGCAAGCCTTGAAAAACTGAGGAGGGCAAAAAGATCCACATGTGTTCACAAACATTAAATATCTTTACTTTTCTGTGTGGACTGAGTGCACATCCCCACTCCCCATCCCCCAAGCCCTTGTGGGCAGAAAAACACAAAAGCTTGCAAGTTTCAATATGATAAAAAAGCTTTTTATTTGCAAGATTTACAAGCATCAGAATAAAAAATAATTTTGCTTCTTTCCCATGCAATGACAGACTTAGCATTATAATAAAATTCCATAAGTAAAAAAAATATTTTTGACTGCAAATATTTTTTAAAATAGTCTATATGCAGCCATTTTATTACATACTTCACCTTTCCCTCTCAATCACATACTAAAGTATTTACCATTATCACCCAATTAACAAATTGAATAGAAGATTTTACATTAAAGGATCAGAGTATATTTTAGTGTAAGTTATACAATCAGTTGTTCCAGAAGGATAACATTATTAGACAGAGTTCTTAAGGGTACAAATATACTGGTATTGTAGTGTAGCATAATTTAGTTGAAGGAATCTCTTTTAGAGCCTTTTTTTAGGATACATTTTATACAACAAAATCTGTTTTTCTATAGAAGGACTTCACCAGCAACAACCTATTTGGTCGGTCATTTGGTCACATCCTCGGGAAACAAGGGGTAAAGTTCTGTTGCTTGTTTCTTGCTCCCAGAAAAAATACCCCTAACCATGAAGTCTGTTAGACCTTGTTCCGGAAGTTTGAATTCAAAATAATGCCATTGCATTTTTGTTTACATATACTTGATGCTTATTGGTCGACCCCAGCTTTTTCTGGGAGTGAGAAAGGAGCGATAAAACTCTTCCCCTGGGTTCCTGAGGATAGTTTGATTATGAATGTAACAATACAATGCTTTCAGAAGCATAAAAAGCTATTTCATTTTCAAAATGAACTTCTTTATTAGTTTTCCCAAAAGGATGGCTGCTGTAAAATCCCTCTAAGATAACAACATATATTTCACCAACATATAATAAAAAAATCAAGATGCATTACTCCAGTTTGCTCCCCCATACTGGCTACCCTCGGCACTCCACATTGAAGATCCATCATCATATTGGTTTCTGTTCCCATTATTAAAAGTTCCCCATCCTGTGTTAGCACTCATACCATTTAATTCAGAGCCACCCCATCTGTCATCGCCCTTGGGGAGGTTAGGCTGAGTTCCAGGAGACACCCTCAAACAGTCGGCATTGGTCGTGGATTTAAGTTTACTAAACTGTTGCACTCTGTTAGGGGTTATTTTGCGGTTTTGTTCCGGAATTTTGTTGGTTTGTTCATGTTGTAAAGCATCAATATACTGATTTACAATGACATCATGGATGTCATCATTGTCTTCCACTGTAGCAATTTCTGGCAAGTCTTCATCATCCAATGATCCATGCACTATGACACTGTTCTCCCAGTCAACCCAGACATTGTTGCCACTAGTCACTACTTTCTCTCGACTCTCCTCTACATTTGAGTTACTTTGACTGGTAACACTGACGTTATTCATTTTTTCTGGTGGAGTAACATATTGTTTTCTTGATTTTTCTGGCTTACGTAAGGGCTTGGCACCTATACCATTCTTTCTGCTGTAATCCTTTGCAGAATTCTCTCTTATAGAGCACTTGTTTGATATTGCACTTGTTGACAAAGGCAATATCTTGTTTTTGACACTCTTCTCTTCAAGTTTATCACCTTGTTCTGAGGTATTACTGTTGTATTGCATTTTATCAGTTTTAAAATTAGTCTGTGGAGTTGTAACACTAGTTGACAGATCATTTTTAAATTCCTTTTGGTTGATAACTGGTTCTCTGATATAATGAGACTCTGCTTTTTTCAGAAGTGTGTAAGAAGAATTCATCCGAAGTAATTCTGTTGGTATGTTCTTCTAAAAAAATGACAGCAAATATTCTATTAGAAAAACAATTAACTGAAACGAAAGATGTAGTTTACTCAGACAATGTTTCTGTTGTATCATTCAAATTCCCATTTACCTGGTCTAATTTGAGTTCTCCTTTGATCAGCATTTCTTGAATTATTTTTCTTTTTGCAAATTCCTACAAAATATGTGATGTAATTGAATATTTTACATGTATGTTATGATTTCAGAATATTCATACCTGCAGAAAGAAAAGAAAGAAAGGAAGGAAGGAGGGAGGGAGGCAGGAAGGAAGGAAAAGGAAGGAAGGAAAAGGAAGGAAGGAAAAGGAAGGAAGGAAAAGGAAGGAAGGAAGGAAAAAAGAAAATAAAAAATCTCTATATATTGAACATAAATCTAGAATTACCAACCTGGGCATAAAGAGGGGACTTTGATATTTCCAATAAGACTCTTCCTCTCCCAGCCATAAACTTTGGAGAGAGTTTTGTCTTTGACACCTGATGAAAAATTAAGAAACCTGCTTAAAGATATGCCCTTTAACTTTTAATCTTAAAACTTAACAGGTCTACCTTGAAGAAAAATGTTTAAAGGAGATCAAACTAGCCTATATACAGTGTAAGCTTACCTATATGAAATAATTAATTTGGTAAGACATAAATGGTAAGTTATATTACTTACATCAAATGGCCACGTTAAATGTTCTTCGTCAACTTGCATGATTCAAGGCTTTTGGACTAAATTTGAAGAACAATATTCAAAATCAAGCGTTAGAAAATGTGGATCTCTTTTCTTGCTCTTCAATCTATAACATTATACTGTATATACGAATTATAGTTGTGTATGATTACGAAGACTAATACAGTTAGTCGTCCATAACAAAAGACGCGACCAAATGCATCACACATAAAAACATAGTGATCTCAAACAGCTCACTGTGTGCTGAAGGAGCATATGTATCGATTATCAGACGGGCGTGGAATATTTTCTTTTATAAATCCGTTCACACAAAACTTCAATAAATAATCTCGACTCAAAATTGGAATCGGGTAACCAGGCCTGTCTGGTTCCACCAAAGGTAACCCAAAGTAGAGTGTCTATTAAAGATTGACTAATTTTGCTAATCCTTCTTTAAATAAGAAGAAAAATATGTTTACTTTATGTTTTGTATGCCAATTATTGCAATTTTTTTCAATTTTAATCCACTCTATAATGTAATATATCGTTCAAAACTTTTTAACAAAGATCTACCTAAAAACGCTATTTGGGTTGCCTGTGGTCTGCAAAATTAAAATCAATAATGGCGGGCAAAGTTGCGGGGAAGTTACTCAGGACCTATTTCTCTTTAGCTATTTTCAGAGGTTAACCTAGAAATTATCATAATATTACAGCGTATTGTCCACTTGAAACTTTGTGACGTTTGGGTGGTCTATTTTCGTCTCCTTGGCTTTTTGCCTTGATTTTATAGCTTCATAGAGATTGCAAATATTCAAATGGCTGAAGAAGTTTACGAAGTAGAGCAGTTTACACGAAGAACTTCTTGTCTTTCCGAAGGAGTTTATAACTTAATCTGTGGATTAAACTTAGAATATACTCGAAATTCTCAAAGAGAAAAGGAAAAAGTCATACAACTATTGGCAGGGAAAAGAGTTACGGGTAACCATAAAGAGAAAATTCAACTTTTGGATACAGTTGCCAAACTTTCTTTAGCGAAAAATTCCGATGGGTCTTTGAATTTTGCAAATACGGTAAAACAGCTTATTCCTTTCGTTCATTATGTTCACAAACAGCTAATGCAGCTTACCGTTGAAGAATTTGAAGGAAATTTTGGAATGGACTTGGACTGGACTGACTGTAAGCACAGGATTGTGGAATGCTTCAAGTTGTTGAAGAAAAGTAATGAAGAACCTGTTAATGTTATTCTTTCTTCTCTCTTGCTGTTTGCTATATTGGAACGGTCCCTTGGTGATGTTTATGCATCTTATACTGGTTTGAAATCTCCCTCAAATCTAAAAGACCTGTTGGCATCTGAAGCAATTCGAAAGTTACTGGGTGAGGATGTCAGCTTGATACTCTATGCTATGGCAGGGCCGCCCGAGAGTATTAACCTTAGGAATGTGCTATGGCATGGTTTTGTATCTCCTTGTGAAATCCCTCCTCAGTAAGTGTATTTATAAATATACAATGGAGTTACATTATCATGAACTTCCTGGGACCATGGATAGGTAACAGGGGGAAACCAACAGGGGTTTAAGATATACGTGTATCCAGATTAAAATTGCAGTAATGAGAGTCCACAGGATAGTTAATGTGCTAGGTCTGTACATTTAAAAAGGCTGAAAATTTAATGCTAAGATTTATAAATACAGTGCATGTAAATCAGGTTTTCCAGCTCACTCATTTCAACCCGTCCGGCCCCCATCATGTGAATTTTTCCAATGGTTTTATTAGAGTGCGCAAGTAGGGCCATACAGGTCATATGATAAATACATGAATCCACAAGTTTAAAATCATAGTGATGAGAGTCCACAGGATACCCCTTTGAGGGTTGGGAATAAATATGTTTCTGCAATATCAGACATACTGAACATGTTGCATAGTCCAACTGCTTGAATTGTTTCCAACCCTGGATACATAATTTGTTCACTAATTTTCTTAACGTTTTAAAATATATTTGTTTCAGGTTTGTTTCATTCCTTGTTTTCACCATGGCAACAATAAGTTCCAGATTTGCTGCTATTAAGATTGAGAGACGGCCACAGATAAAGCTTACACAACTAGACAGGCTTTGCATCTTCCCAAATATTGAATCCATCAAATGCATTTCAGCTATCCAGGATTATCTGTTTACATCTAGCTTGTTTATAGCCCCAAGCATGTTGCCTATTTGGAAAAAAGCTCTACAGTGTTATGAAGAACAAAGGTATAGGATATGTGAAAAATAGCATTCAATGATGAGGATGAGCTTGGTGTCTTAATGGCAACCTAATGTATGCGCTACTCGTTAGCAGCAAGGGGTTAAGCATGGTAACCAACCACAGTCCACCACATCACACCTGAAGGGGGGGGGGGGGGGGGAGCCACAGTCCACCACATCTCACCTGAAGGGGGGAGGGCTGGTAACTGGGATTTAATGGTGTCATCATTATCTTTTATGCCTGTGTGGCATACAGGACCAATACCAAGGACTATAAAACACCTTTAAACATTATATATTTGCCAATTTGTCATAAGTCACAGTTCTGAGCACAGGGCAATGCAAGTTAACTAAGTTAATGACTAAGATTAACTGGACTCCTTGACAGCACCACCATCCATAGAGGAACTAACTGTACTGTGCTTTTCCTAACAAATGATATTTTTACCATTTATGACTGTAGATATGATCTTGTATTGATTGTTTTGCTGCCTTTGCTGGAACATGCACTAAGAATGGTGTTTGCTCATGCCAATAATTGTCCCAAGAGGATCCTAACAGCAGAATCAACAACTTTATATACAACATTTGATGAGGTACCTGATTATAGAGTATTCAAGTGTGACATTACGAAAAGATAAGTTTTGGTTTTAATAGACTATTTTCTCAAGGTTGCACGCGCATCCAACTTGATGGGCCACAAAACTGAAAAATGCTAATTCAGTAAAATTGATCTCAAGCCAGTTTTATTAAAGAGGAGAATGATTAATTTTATGATTTCTTATCAGAAAATAATCATAGTAATGCATGATAATACTCATCATAAAGCTCATGTTCTGGTATTGTGGCCCATTGAGTTTCTTAAATTTGAATGCACGCGCAACCTTGAGAAAACAGTCAATTGTTTTCGATCTCTTATTTCTATAGACAATCAAAAATGGCGTTTGCATACCAAATTTGACAAGAATTGGTCAAATATCAGCTGAGATATGGTCATTTGAATATATAATTACCCCATCAAAATCAGTGTATTTTTTGCTTAGTTCAAAACGTTTTGAACTTAGCTGAAAATACAGTGATTCATATGGGGTAATTATATATTCAAATGACCATATCTCAGCTGATATTTGTCCAATTCTTGTCAAATTTTGTGTGTAAGCGTCTTTTTTGATTGTCTATCAAAATGTTGTTAACCAAAAATATGATCAAGCGAAAATTGATTTTTGTGACGTCATCACTTGAATACTTTTTTTACCAAAAGTAAAAAGAATATTGTTGAATATTTACGGAGCTGCGAGACTTTAAGGGGAAAGATTAATATTCACCATATTTCACTGAGCCTGAGGTTAATAATTTGTTGTTTTAGTATAATCTTATATATGAACATCAGAGAAAAATTTTGAATTTTCTTAACAAATTTTCCTTTTAGATCTTAGCTCCATCACTTCCTGGGGGCACTGAAAACCAGCTCAGAACAGAGATAGGTGATGAATTCTTGCAAATGCTGCTCGATATTCTGGTTTACACTGATGGACCAAGGCTGCGGGACCGAATAAGTCATGGTGAAGTAGATCTTGATTGTATCCCTTCAGATTTGAGCAATCATGTATTATGCATTTGTGTTGTTTTTGCTACACATTTTGCCTCAGAATTAATGGAAAATCTTTCTATTAAAGTTAATACAAATATAACTGATAAATATACTGAAACTACTGGAAAATCGTTATCCATAGAAGCAACTACTGACAGTACACAGGAAAATTTTTTATGTTCTCGTAAGTTAGAGACTACTGTCACTGAAGGTGAAAATATTCAAAATTGCTCTAACATGGAACTATCAAGCAATTCCGACATCATAAGACAAATTGTTTTGAAAGCAAGAAGCTACCAATCTGTGTTCCATCCAATTGCAATGCTTAAAAGTGAAGTCAAAGATTTGACCAATGCTATTGATGGGTGGGTACATATTCCTTTACCAGAAACAGAATTTGAAATGACATCTGTTTCTGAGCTATTTGAAGCTCAGGAAAAGACACTAAAAATCATAAGGTTTATTTTTTATCATGGTCAAGAACTGATCTTGAATGGCATTGTCATGGATACATGTGATCTGGAGATGCTGTTGGATGATGGGCAGTTTTCAAGAGTTATTTCTTTACTTTGTGATAAAATTCAAGTACCAATGCTCTACAGGCCTAAAAAGGAGCTTGAAGTTGTGTCATTGTTGAGCAACATTGTACATCACTGCAGCATTTTATCTTCCCAGGTTGGTAATAATATATATAATATATATAATATTTCCTTGATTACATATGCCTTTGATGGTTTTTGAAAAATAGATCCAAAACAAGTTGGTAAAAGAGTTACTGGTCAGAAAGTCTTTGTGTCTGATCGATCACTCACAGCAGCCTGACTTTCAACCATAAAAATCAAATAAAGAAATGGGCACCTTGGATTTTAACATAGTTAATAGAATAGTTGGTAGTTATTAACTATGGTTTGAAAAGAAATCTTTATAAGAGATCCAGTTCCTCAAGAGAAATATTAGTACCTTTTAGTACTTTTTTTTTCAGTAGCAGTTTCACTTTCAAATAATTCGTTCACTTGCAGGTCTTGAATACAGCCAACCAACGTTATCAGCAGTGGAGCAAAAAGGAATTGAGATCCCGTCAAAGGGCAAATTACAAGAGGTTGTTGTCACTCTTGCCTTTGTTCAAGAATGTTATCAAAGTTGTTTTGGCGTTCATACTGATTGAGCTTCCATCTTTACAAGCAAATAGTGACAAAACAAGGGCTAGATATGTCAAGTATGTAATGAAGTCCTGGATTAAAGAAAATACAGTGCTGTTTGAAATCCATCCCATTCGTTCATCCATTCTTTAATCATCTATCCAGTTGTCTATCTCTCCATAATCCCACCTTTCACCCATTCTTGAATGATTCATCTATCCATCCATCTATCCATCCATTCGTTCGTTAGTTATCGTTCGTTAGTGCGTTCTGTTCGTTCTTTTGTTCGTTCACTTCGTTCGTACGCTCGTTCGTATATTTATTCATTCCTTCGTTCGTTTGAGTGTTCATTCATTCAAATAACTCAGTTTATCCAAATAACATTAAATAAAATTCTGCTCAACTTTGTGACTAGTTCTAAAATTATTTTTAATTTAAATTTTTCAGGTTTTTAAAACGTTGTCTACAATCCACTGAGAACCTGGAATCGCTAAGTGGCCCCTCCAAAAATAAATGGGATGAATGCAGAATAGTGGGAGAACAGCTAATGAATATTATCCAAAGTCATTTTACTTAACTTCGAAAAAATGGTAAGAGAATTATAGAATGTTCCAGCGATCCTTTCTGTTCAGAACTCCTTTATTCCATTCCAAAATTTCCAAGAGATAGAGCTTGTCTCGTTCCAGTCCTCTGGTTGCGGTGTAATGGACGATCGAATCGTGGAGTTGGAAGAAGTCAAACAGCATAAATCAGAAGACGATTTATGGATTATAATCGATGGAAAGGTAAAGTATTTCGATCTATTTGGAATACGATACATTTATGCATTAATTTTGACAAATTTGAGTGTAAATCTTTGCTATTTTACAAAGATTACGAAGGGTATAATCATATAGTTTTTGGGGAAAATTGAGCATAGCATACCCTGCCTCGCAGGTCTTGGAATGCACTATTCAGTATGATTCAGTATTCAGTATTCAACCTTTTTTGAAATAGTCGTATATTCGCGTGACATGTTTAGGTATATGACGTGACGCCTTACGTGACAGAACATCCAGGAGGGAAAGCTATTTTTCGCAATGCAGGAGACGACTCTTCTGGAGGATTCCATTCCCAAAAGGCTCACGGAATAGTGAAAAATCACATCAATAGTTTGTTGAAGGCTTTCTATGTTGGAAGAATATCCCAGGACAAATAAAAGATACTTGAAAGTATCCAAGTTATGAAGCCAAGAAAATTCTATCAACAACTCAATGGGACTTGTTTTTGTTCTTTCATTTCTCTCTCTCTTTCTCTCTCTCACTCTCTCTCTCACTCTTTTTTCCCCTCTTTTTATTTTATTATTATTATTTTTGAAAATGAGGTCAATCAGACTGCATAAAAGTTTTTATATTGTAAGATGATAAAAGGGAGGTTTGGATATTATGCTTGTGTTACCGGCCTTGTTCATACAAAACAGCTTACAATTAATTTGTAGCTGCTCAAAATGAAAAACACCTTTACATGTAAGCCAGACTTATAACGAAAGCTGTAGTTCGTCATCAATCATCAGCGAATCAACAAATTTAAAAGTCTTCTTTCTATTTCACTCTTTCTCTATTTTTATTTTCTCTATTTCATTTCTTCTTCTTCTTCTTCTTTTTTTATTTTTTATTTTATTTTTTTACAATCATAAATAAATCTAAGGGCAACAATTAAGGAACGGAAAATCGTAAAAACTTGCATCACTATCACTCGAAGGGTTTTCAAGGCGCGTACAAATAAAATGGCAAACTTATTTTTGCTCTACATTTTAGACCTGAGTACATTATGCATAAATCGCAACACTCGTTGCGGCTTCCCATAACAAGCCATTTCACTTGCATAAATTAAGTTTCATTTCCCGCATAGCATCTCATAGTCATTTTATTGACAACGTTTGTCTATTCTGCTGTCTATGTAGACTAAATATCACCCTCAAAGCATTTTTTTAAAAAGCAAATAAAATATTGAACTCCGTTTACCCAACTGAAATCCTCACATCTATTGCATCAGAAGGAACTAGCCACTTACGAACAAAACAATTATGTGAGCATATACTTAATAATGATTGGTTGTAAAAACTCGTGACGTCAGATAAGTACCCCATTCGACTGCAACGTGATTAAACTTGAATGTAAATAAAGTGTAGCGTGAAACTACCGAGGAAAACCACAATGTGATCGTTTTTTCAGTGAGCTACAGGTCCGTAAGTTTAAAATCAGCAAACTAATAGAGAAATTGATATTCTGTCGAAAAAATGAAAGTAGAAGATGTGTCTTCCTTAGCCGATTCGCTACAACTTGAAGAATCAAATAATGTATGGGTTTTCGGGTATGGCTCTCTAACTTGGAATCCTGATTTCCCGTACGAAGAACAACACGTTGGATGGGTCCAAGGTTTTGTGAGAAGATTTTGGCAAGGCAGTACATGGCACCGCGGAAACGAAGAAAAGGTACAGAATTGGGAATCATGTTTTCATAGGAAAGAGTCGTCAAAATTCTTACAAATGTTTGTTTTGATTTTTCAGCCTGGAAGGGTCGTCACCCTGGTCGAAGAAAACGAGGTACGGGAGAAATTGAGTCTAGGTTATTGTGAACTATAAATGATAATATTTAGAATTACTGGAATTTATTTGAGTTCGTTTTTCCTGGGTTTAATGACACTGATATAATAACACAATATTTGTATTGAATGTCTTAGCATTTTGAATACGTTAGGTTATAGGATTACGAAGTTGAATGACACTTGACATTTAGACAATATACAATAACAATATATTTGCTATATCTTAGTAAAACGGAATTCTCGACGCCCAAATCTTTCCTTTAAACTTTATTAATATTATTTAACAGTTCCACAGAGTGTAGCCGTCTTTGGAATATTTTTGCGGTTTCAGGACATTTTAGGTTTTTTCTAAGCATCTTCATATTGTAACATTATTTTGACTTTTTTGAGGTCTTTCTGGATGATTTTGATTTCCAGTACCCAAAGCCTTCTTTCAAGTGATCTCAGTCAAAATAGGGAAACTTATAACGAGCGAACTAATGTTAGAGAAGTGAAGTGGAGGCGTGCAAGCGTTTCGTTTATTTTTTCAATTATACTAAATGAAGCGACAGACGCGGTTGTTCGACAGACAGTCGAAACCTCAGTTAAAATCCCCGTATAAGCTTATTTTGACAACACTAGTTTGTGTATGTGTTTTTATTTCGTTTAATTTAATTAAAATTTAAGAATAATATTTACATTCTATATTTAAGCGAATTTGAGCTCAAAAATTGGGAACTCCCTAAAATGCGTCACATCTACCGCCCCTTCTCTCTATACTTACTCTTTCTACTAAATCCATTCATGAGAAAGTTAAAAATAAAGACGGGAAAAAAGATTAAATCTTCTGGAACCGCTTCAGTTTAAACGGGTTTTGGGGACCTGTTTGGATTTCGGTCGGCCAACGCGTAAAACCACATTTCATAAGTGCGGTATTTTACCTGTTGCAATAAATTGGTGCTGAATACGAAACACGCTTACGTCACGTGGGCTTGGATGTATTTTCGTATATTTTTTACTTCTTATTTTCGATATATAATGACGTAGATAAAAGCTGTAATTCCAAGATTTTCAAATTACAGAAAAGAAACGCAACTAGAGTATAATTTGTGTTAAAGTTTGCAATAGCTGTGAGTAACAAATAATTTGATGAAGTCGTTTTCCTGTTCGTGAATAAACTTTCAGAGAACGTCGAAAAACAAATTTGCATGATAAAACGAACCTCAAGTTTGAATTATTTTTTACTTTTCAATCTCAGTGAATCAGCCACGAATTTTACCTATTTTTTATCTTTAGATCTGAAAATAAAGGCAATGTGACAGACAGACGGACTCAGACGGACAGACCTACAGACATACAGACAAATACAGAGTTCCAAGAGAGAAAGGGGGACCAAGCTAGTGAACTTATCCAGTTGGATTGAAATCTAATCTGCATGAAATCTAATCAGTTTTTAAATTCTTAGGGTAAAGTCTGGGGAGTTGCATTCAAATTGCCAAGAGACCACATCAAGAATGCTTTCAGAAAGCTCTTCCAACGAGAAGTCAAGCATGGTGGCTACGAACTTCACGTGAAGCCATTCCACGCACATGAAAATTCAAAAAAGAACGAAAACATTTCTGTGTTTTTATACATCGCTACTTCAGCAAATCCTCTCTTCATTGGACACGAACCCACTGAGACACTAGCCCAACAAATCGCTCGTGCTCGTGGTAGATGTGGCCTAAACGTAGAATATCTCTTTCGGCTTACGGACTTTATGAGAGAACAAGTCCCCGATGCTGAGGACGAGGATGAGCACTTGTTCCATGTTGACTTTTTGGTAAGAAAAGAACTTGGGTTACCTGTGGCCGAAAGATCTTCTTGGACTGAACTTGTGGATCAAATAACAGAGCATCCTCTTATAATGTCCCAATAGATATATGTCAGTAATATATTATCTGCTATGAATGAATTTCGCCAATAAGGCCATAAAGATTTAAAATCAGATCAAAAAACTTCAAGAATTATTTTAGATCGACTTCGATTGAATTTGACAAATTACGATGTCATACAATGTTGTCAAAAAAATTTTTTTTTAATTTTTCTTTTGCTAGCGGATAATTAATAAGATAGATAATAGTAATGATAATTATTCAGATTGGATATGTCTTGAATTTAGAAATAAGTTCTGTAGGCCGAGGAGGGGAGTTGAGGGGCTGTGTTCATGGAAAGCCATAACACAGTATTATATAATTATCCATAAAATACCTATATTTCTCCTTTTCGAAAAACTGATATTTTCACATGTGAAAATATCTTTACCATGTGTATTTAAGCTATTAGTTTATAAAGTTTATAATAATAAAAAGCTTGTTAAGTTAATATTATGGATAATTATATGATAAACAGAATATTACATGGCCGCTTGGAGATACGAAATTTATTTTCGAGTGTTGAGATCTTTTCAACACTCGAAGATAAATTTCGTATCTCCGCACGCCTATGTAATATCCTCTATTTATGTCGGAGAATGCTTCGCTACCGTTTAGATTCCGTGATTTAACTTGGGTAAGAATGTTCCATAGAAAAAGAACTTTTTTATGTAATAAACTCAAGAAAAAAAAAAAATTATAAATAGTACTAGATCATGTAAATAGAGGATATTACATGGGCGCTTGGAGATACGAAATTTATCTTCTCGTGTTGAAAAGATCTCTCACGAGTATTATTATATAATTATCAATGAAAGTATGTTGTGGCTTTTTCAGGCAATTCTTTCCGTGTATTTTTGAAGAGCCATCGCAATAGTGTTATCTTCACACGTGAAAATAACATGTTATTTTCACGTGTGAAGATATCAATTTTTCGAAATAGAGAAAAATAGATATTTCATAGGTAATTATATAATAAAATCCTTTATCTATTTTTATCGAATTCTAAGCTGTGCTATTTAGCACATATTATTATGTTTTTACTAGGTTTATTGAGTGAATTAATTTTTGGCATTTGTCTAGGCTTTAGCAGCAGGTATGATTTTGCGTATTAGCAGGTACAGCACTGACCACATTTTGCTTTTATAACAAAATAGAACGTTAATATAACCCATGTTGGGTTCTGCAAATGAACGAATTTGACTTTTTTTTAGGAAATACCATATGTATATGTATACATAGTTAGTAACGAAACCAATTTATCAATTTTGACTTCATAAGACTAACTATAGTTAATAGCGATATACTTCGAACTGACGCGTGTACTTTGGACTTCTCTTTAATGAAATTAGTACTGATTTATTATTTCCCATCTCATTATAGAGTGGTTTTCAAAAACCCGTGAAATACACTTTAGCGTATTACACTTCAATACACTTTATTGTCCACATTTTCTTTTGATTTTCTTTCAATTTATTACACCTTAGTTATAACACTTTGTTCACGGGTTTTTGAAAACTATTCTATTGTGTTAACTGACTATTACACCTTGATTAGTACACTTTGTTTCACACAGTGTGTGAAAATCACTCTGCAACGGTATTTATCGAGGACTAATCGTCCATGTAAATAGAAAAATATGAACATTATTTATAAATCATGATGGCATGGCAGTTGCCAATTTTTTAAATAGAAGTATTCTGAAATAATAAAAATCGTAACACTATGACACTGATTCACTCTAGAGTACGATTTTTTTTTTTTTCTAATATGCTCTCCGGCAGAATTGAAATTCTTTTAAAACGACCGGGAGAAATAACTAAAACATGGAATGATTTGTGTGCGCAGATAGAGTGCAAATATTTCATTGAATATTTTACTGACTCTAAGCTTATTCTCTCTAGAGTACAAAGGAAAAAATATTCTGATACAATCCGTGGCAGAATTGAAATTCTGTTTAACGACCGGGAGAAATGACTAAAACATGGAATTATTTGTGTGCGCAGATAGAGTGCAAATATTAAATATTTTTCTGACTCTGAGCTTATTCTCTCTAGAGTACAAAGAAAAAAATATTCTGATACAATCCCTGGCAGAATTGAAATTCTGTTAAAACGACCATAGAATGATTCTGCGTGTGCGCAGATAGAGTGCAAATATTATGACCATAAACGAGGTTTAAATAATAATAATTGGCACTGGATCCATCGTTTTCTATTGTTTGATTATCGTTATTTAAAGTATTAAGTAACAACCATAAATATAATTTCGACGGTAACCCCACAAGAGTCGAAGGAACCATTCACTCACATTTTTTTTTATATTTTGGCTCGACATACTAAAATATAAAATAAACTTTCTCTTTATCCCCAACTTTTCTGTCAAAGGAGAAAACAAATTAATATACTAATCTTTTGGGTTTAAAATTTAATCGTTTCTTGGTTTCGTGACGCAATTTGACGGTGTGAGGCTTCTTCATTTGCTTCCCAGGGGGTGGAGGATATTGGGATATTCCATAAGTCCTGTACTTCTGTTTAGTTCTCATTGTACTTAGGCAATTAATTCACTTTCACATCTCTAATTTCTGATCATCCCAGTCTGGGACATTTTTGCTGCTGCTTTTTCTTCTTCCCCCTTGCGTGACACAAGCACTGAAGAAGAAAAATGTGTGTGCGCGCTGCGTTACTCCCTTATTGGCTTTCAAAAACTACAAAGATAACTGACAACATACCAAAGAAAGATAGTAATAATAGAAAAAGGAGGACTAAGAGGGTGAGCGCGAACAGGACCTATAGTCCCATGTTTTCAGACTACGACGTATGATTCATTCTTTGAATATTGCATCTTTATTCGTAAGCAGTGCTTACTAATAAGATATATTGATTTTGACAAGAATTCTTCAGTCTTATTCTCGAGAACGTGGCATGTATTCTATGGCGGGAAAAGATTACGTTCACGTGGATTACCGAGATATAAGGGGAAAATGTTCTCATCGTACGCCAATCTGTGTAGAACAAAGCTAAAAAATTAGAAGGATTTATCCTTGATTTACGTACGCTAAAAGTTAGGACATTTACACACAATTCAAAGATAATTTTGCAGCAGGTTTTGCAACGAGAGGGAGAAAAGATTTCTACATTTTTAGTGAAAAACCTGAAAAGATATCCATAAAATTTTTATGCTTTTTGACTCATTTCGAAACTCCTTCTCGGGCTTGTCAAGCTTCACGTAGTGCGTCAGCAGTCCTGACCGAAGATTCTCTATATTTTCTCACAGTTTTAACTCGGAGATCTTCCCCTTTTGTTTTTACTAGCTTTCGTTTCCAAACCCAAACAAAGGAATCACTTCCGGTCATGCTCTTTCAACAATAGAAAATGTTTTGCAACTCTTCGCAAACAAGAGACTTGTCTTTGCTACTTCCGTTTTGCCGCGCATGCCAGCGACAGCCTGGTGCTGTGAAGTTATTGTGGTCAGTTGGAGGCCGTCGAGAAGACTGAGTCGGGGCCGGGATAACTGACACTCTTAATGATTTGCGGCGCCGAACTTCCATTGGTACTTGCCAAAGTACTTGAGTATATAAACAGTTTATGCAAGCACTGTTTTCCGTGCATGCATGAGACGACGACGGAGCAGCCATCAGCGAATAAAAACAGGTAAGTTTGCATCAATCCTTATTGAGTCTTTAGTTATTCGAATTTAGAAAATATAGCTATAACTGGGTGTTTTTAAATGGGGGTATGTAAGAAATAATTTAACAAGAAATTCACGCGAAATGCAAAGCAATGACTAATTGGAATCAGTAGATGTTTGGTAGCAGTTTATTCTAAAATTACCAAATCGCGAGTTCTGCTTTGTCCTTTTGATTACGTTTTAAAGTGGTCACCTAGTTGTATTACGTAAATCTTTCATCTACGATATAGCTAATGAAGAACGTCGTGTAGTAGCTTCGCCAGTTCTGGTTCAGTCTTCGATGTATTATTTTTTATTGGAACAAAAAATTTATTGCTAACGGATATCAAACTATATAACTCACCACCAGAGAGCAATCTTTATATGAAAAAAATTGTAGCTATTTATTTTACCATTGCAAGGCTACGTCTTGTGATTGGATAAATCACTCAAAAAAAAAGGGATGGAACGGGTGCCATTTCAATCTTGTGATGGCATAGGCTGATCTGCGAGTACGTGCTGTATTAAATTCAGTACCGTATGTTTCCCATGCCGGGCTCGTATACATGTGCACCGCCCAAAACTAAAAATATGACAAACGACTTTGACAGCAGTTCTTAAGGCAACATTAGGCAGCTACGCACATGGAAAACTAACGAAGCCGGCAGGCAACTGAAACAATAAGATTTCTAGCAATTAACCCTGATCAGTGGGCGCTTAGCAGGCTGGCAGGCGATTCTTTATCAGTTTATATGAGCCATGGCTGGGTTGAGCCCTGTGTGTGTGCGTGTTAGGGGAGGGGAGGGGGAGCTGTCTTAATATAGGGTGTGTTTTAAGTAGTTGAATATCTATTTTATCTAGCATTGCCTAATGTGGTGGTTGACTTTAAAGTCTTAACTGACACTTGTAAATTCCATTTTTCTTCTTTTAATTCTACGGAGTGCGCTTTTCTGTAATTTATAATGTTAGCTGGTGCGGAATATGTGTGCGAAGAAACTCGAGTCTCATTTAAGTCTCAATCGAGAATCCCAAATGGAGCGGACCAAAGAGCTTTTATCAGGTATTTTAGTTGTCAAACAGAAGAAGAATAACCATAGCTGGAATGATCATTTTAAAATTATTTAAACTGTGAAGTTTGAAGGAAATAAATTCAAAACTCGTGAAGATGTGTTTTTTAAAGTGTGAGTTTCCAACTCGGAAAATCTTTGCGTAGGCAAGTGGCATACAGCAAAGGTTTTCTTGAAAATTTTTGAAAATTAATGTCTTCACGATATTTGAAATTTTTTTTCCAAAGTTGTACTTATTTAAAATGCTCTTTCAAAGTTATCGTAATCATTTTTCAGTCCTTTAAGTTTTGGAATAACATGATCGATAAAGGCCCATTAGAACCCACGATATTCGATAGATAATTATTTTATCATATGACACCCTTGTTTTACAATTTCCACGCCGAGAGAAAGTTTAGAAGTCATTATTCCCCAGTCAAATAGTAATGGAATAGCAGTCGTCTATTGCCCTGTGATGGCCTCGCCATGCTAGCTAATCCACGATTGTTGACAGTGCACTCGATTTAGTGTTGTGGATATTCTTTGAATCAAGCGAGAATGCGCTGCCAGGTCAAAGGGGGATCTTTTGAAACTCTTTGGAAAATGATTGATGATCTGATGGCTATTTGCATAGGCTCGGTTCCATTAAATACATACAGGAAAGAGAGAGGAGAAAGAAAGAAAAAGACACACGACAGAAAGAAAGAAGGAAACGTCAATTCATTTTTACTGGTATTCTAATTTATTTCATATTCATGTTATTTCAATACTTAATTGATATCGCAGCTAATTACCACCGTCCAATCACTTTTTACACATTTAAAAGCTCCGAGTTCTAATCTTTGACCCGTGAGAGTCTATAACTTGCAGCCGAAATAGTTTTGGAATATTGTGTTCTTTGACGAAGACTTGCAACGCTTTGTCGATAAACCAATCTATTGGGCGATTAAAACCCGATTTTGAGCGTGTAAATGCTTTTTGACTCTTGAACAACATATACCAACTCTCGTTTGATTATGTAAGGTTTGCACCACGATAATACGAATCTAGTCTGGCGGATTTTTGTATGAATAAATAATAGATTTCCTGTTGACTTTTCACTGAAGATAATTGCTGAAATCAAGGAATTTTATCAAGCTCAAACCGCAATTGAGAACTCCAATCAAAGTTAATGGATCGTTTGATGTTCCCTGTGATACGAGGACTGACCACGACCCCATGAGCTAAAGCCGCTCTTACAAAGACTCGTCAAGTGGGCACTTAATGAACTTGTTTATTTTTACATCATTAAATCGCGTCTGGAGGCCCTTCAAATCTGTTTTTGTGAACTCATTAACGCCTCATCAAACTGAATAAACAAGGCCTAATCAAAGTGCACTTTCGGGAGCTTCCGCTGCGAGCTAGAAGGGTGATGGATACGGGACTCGGTAAAAATGATCTTTAAAGCTGTGGTGATTATGGAGGTTGATTTGCTGTCAAAACTTAGGAGTGTATTAACACATATTTAAAGTCCTTCCGGGAAAATTTCTGTGTGGTTAATTCTGTATGGGAGTGCTCGTTTTTATCGGGATTTGCTGTGTGGCATCTTGTGCAATAACAACAAAGCTTGGTCAGCTACAAGGTTACCTGGGCGTAATGTCTTCCCATTTCATACCACATTTAATTCTCTTGAGAATAAGGTTCTTTAGGCGTCTTATGATGCACAACCGCTGTGAAAGAATATTTAGTGCGCTTTACACAAAATACACGGCAATACGCGAACGCAAATGATAATCGTGGAAGAGGAACAGAGTCAACCTTAAGACCGGCTTTGAAAAATATGGTCTACTCATGAGTCTGAGTCTCACAGGTCGGCTTGGAGCAAGTCTATCTCTTTAGTTTCAATTTTTTCCTCCCTTCCTTATTTAGCAACCAATAATTTATTTGGCGCTGCATACTAGAAGTACATAGGTGTTATTCCAAATAATCCAGAAATATAAAATATACTGATCATTTGTTTAGTCTCTTGTCTATTGTCCCCTCTTTCTCTTTCTGTCTTTCTCTTTCACTCACTTTCAATCGCCACTTGATTCTCATGTATTGTTGATATAAAGCACCTTTATTTGCGACAGCTAGTCCTGAGGATTGTAAGATCTTTTAAAAAGCCCTCTTATTGTGCTGTTATAGCTTTGCGTGACAATATAGCTAGCTAGCCACCACACGGGACACTTTTAATCACCTTATCACATTAGTTAAGGAAATTCGCGCCAATCAGTGTTGGTTTCCGGAGATTAAAAGTGAAGACACATCGATACTGAAGATATCGATCGGCTCCTAGCTGCAAGAATCTCGTCTCGGCCACTGATAGCACAGCTCAAGAAAACAACTGCGCTTACGATTCATTTGGCCATGAAGAGCAGTTTCGTACCATCAATTTGATTCTGTTCACTGGTAAGATATATATGTAGCTAGGCGATGCGAATGATGTTACACAGCCGATCCCTTAATAATCGGTAAGACGAGTCGTGAACTTTTTAACCAAAAGTTTCTGCGATCAAGAACCTTGTTTGGTTTGTGTTATTCATTTTGGCAGCTTCAGCTTATACAGCGTACATGATTTACTACCAAAACCTAATCCTTCGAATATGTATCACTAAGTTTACATAATACTCTGGTTATTAATTTAAAATAAACAATATAGGACAGTACCTCTCATTTATGTTATGTTATACTGCCACGAGTAAGTCGTTCTTTTTATAGATCCAGTTTTTTTTTTTACCAAGCTCGATAGGTCATCGTATCTGAGCTTACAAAGGTTTCTCTTAGCACGCATAATGTCCTCGTTGTTAATATTGGTCATATTTAAAGCTAAATATCACGTAATCATACTTGATAAGACATCTTGGACAACGCCGTGTTGTTGAGAAGCTTCCCCCCGGGAGAAACTTAAGGGAACTACACTTTCTGCTAAAACTCAAGCGTGCAAAAAACTATACAGTTAACTTATGATGCTTATCATCTTGATGGAAAGGTCGTTGTGGTTGTAGTTTTGAAAGTCATAGAGCTCTATCAGTGCAGCCAGTCTCGTCTGTCTCGCTCGAGGGTCCCGTCAGTTGGTCAAGAATATCAAAAATGCAAACAATTCTGCTCTGCGGGAGCATGTTTAGAAAATAAAAATATCAACAACAAATTGAATCGATTTAATTATGGGGTTAGAGAACCTTATCATCTATCCAAATTATATTTTAGCTGCTCCAACTATTTTTCATTTGGTGTTTGTGAGCATGTGGCAATTTTCGAAATTTTTGGTGTTAGTTCCCATGCTTTTTCAGTCAACCCTGCTCACACCCAAGCTCCCAAACCGCGCGTGACCTTAGATTTATTGACGAGAGAATTTTTTTCCTGTTGAAGTATTAAACGTTTTTTACCTATCTGTATTCTATTTGCCCTAAAGTAAACATTAAAAATTGCGGATTTTAAAAATTGAAGATATTTTATCCAAATAATGCGTTTTGTTTTCATTTTGCATCTGCTTTGCTGCTGGTCAGGATTTGTAAATTTGATCGGTATCTTTGATTTTTGTTTCCCCTACATATGACTTTCTTGTCCGTTGTGTAAAAAAAACCAACGTTAATATTTTCGGTTTATGGCGATATATAACTCACGAAGCTGTTTCTAACTTCTCAATTTTAACAAGGAATTCTAGTATCAACAATATGTTGGTAGATAGATATTACGATTGCCAATGGTTTAGCTTCGCTACGCATACCAAGCTTCAGAAGCAAATAAAGACTGTGAGCTATTGTAAAAGCGATTTGAATTATTGTATGCTCGCATGACCATAGTTAAAAGACCTCTATGAACTATGGCATGACGAAGGCGAAATAGAAGAGATAAGTATTTAATATTATTACAAGTATGTCTTTTCTACGGGCGCAGCAAAAACGGAAAAAAGCATTAATTGACTCCTGAACGAGAAAGACAAAAAGATTACTTTTGCTATGTGTCTGTCCTTCCGGTTCTAACGCCCTCCTAACATAGATCAATAAGATTAAATTGGTCTTTGATGCAACCACATGTTAAGGTGTGGAAGACTGGGCCATATTTTGCTGTAGTCCTTTGTTCAAAGTGACGTAAAGTTGAATGGCTGTACAATCCACCCACTCATTAGATACTGCAGGTTGTGCCGTGTCATAATACGCTTATGCAAATAGATCTTTGGTTCAACTGTTAAGACCACGCTAATCATGCCGAACAAAGAGCTTTAAACGGATGAATGGTTGTTAATTGTGCCATGAAGAATAGAGAGAATGTAGTTTGTTTTATATTAGACTGACTTTAGAGCTACACTGTCTAATCTTTCTAATAATCTTGCTGTCAAAGATCAGTGAAAATATGATCAACTTAATAATGTTGGAGTCTATATATTGACTAGTAGAGTTTACTGAATTTTTTGTTCGCTTTTTCAGATAGTTTTCGTGTTCCAAGACAACCTTTCAAAAGGGCTTTGTGACAAATGATCGGTGTGTTTGCCAGCACTTCAAATTAGTTGCCTCAAGATTGCAGGAGAGTCGCATATACCGGCTCCTTCCAACATGCACCGAACTGGATTCGTGGCTTATAATCTACTGATGCTCGTCTCGTTAACTGTTGGTCTCGAGATTGAAGAGAGTCTTATTCTGAGTAACGAAAAAGATCTGGAAGTCTTGGAAACATTGCGAGAATCGAACACTAATTTCTCCGGCGATTTTAAAGAGCGCTACTCTGCGCACGGATATCATGACGAAATTTACCAATCGGAAGAAAAGCTTTCGAAAGAGCTTTCTTTCGAGACAGCTTGGACGAAGACAGGAAAGAGGAAGCTTACAGTTGTCAAAGTTTCTCACAGAAACTTCTCTGAGGAACTTGGCAGGCTTAAAGAAAGCTTCGCCACAACTGGAAATCATTTTGTTGAGGATAAAGACGACCTACCAAGCGTTCTCACTCGAAGACACTTTCGAAATCGAAGAGAAATCTATGGCAAACATCGAAGATACTACATTCCTGCTCGAAGCTTTGCTCAGAGATATCCCTTTGAAGTCGTGGTAAGAATATCTACTGGATGTACCGGTACGTTAGTGTCTCCCCGACATGTCCTAACTGCAGCTCACTGTCTACATAATGGAAAGGACTACACTAAGGGATTTCGCTCACTTCGTGTCGGACTCTTACAGCCCAACAAAACTCTATCTTGGATCGGAGCTACACATGCTAAGCTCCCTCTAGCATGGGTACAAGGCAACGATACAGATGCTTCAAGGTGAGCTATATAATTAACGATAATTAAATTAATAAACTAGCGAGATAATTAGCGCTAATAAATCGTAATTAGCCTTTGATATATGTCAAGGTGAAACAACAACTCAAGGGCTTTCTGTTTGTTTAGAAACTAAAGAAATATGCTTCATTCTTCGTTCTTAAAATGTTTAGATCATGAACAATGGCTCTTCCTGCATTACTATGTATATATCGTAGTTTCTTTAATTTCTTATTCTTCAAAGAAAAATTATTATGAGAATATATAAATATAAATTGGTCACAGTTCAAGAACAATGTATTTTTTCATTGAACACTGACAACATATAAACCTTAATCCGCTTATTTCAGTCAACAAAAAGACTTTACGTTCCGCTGTATTTTTATCTTTTGTAGGGCCGCTTCACTGATAAAACTTGCTGTTTTCTTTGAATACCTTTGGGATTGGTGAAAGAATTCAACCGATAATGCCAAAAAACTCCGGCTAAGAAAAGTACCCGGATTATCACAAAGTTTGGCATGACTTCAGAAAGAATTAACGCTGACAAACATTTTGACTTATTTTCCATCTTGCTTGCTGTAGACGAGATTTGCTAGGCTAGCCCACGTGACTTAATACTGGTCCACAAAAAAAACTGATTGTGGCTAAAAATAGCTTCCGTAATTTCAAAGAAGCGTAAGTTATGTCTTGACGCTTAGGTCAGTTATATTCTGAAGGTTTTCTTTAGGGGATGACGGGTGGCGTAGACGGGAGTGTACCCATGGCTCGTCGTTAGGTCTCTCCTTGGATTCGATGGTTTTCCCCGCAAATGAGGAACCTAACAAGCGCTGTGATGATCTTATATTCTGTGTTCTAAATCCAAGGGCTCTTTATTACCGTTTGGGCGTCATCTTTTTCTTTAAGAATTACTCAGCCAATCAAAATATATTGAACAATCCGACCAATCAGAGCAAAGAAATCATGACAGTTCGGAACATTTAGCGAGAACAAGCGGCATTGAATTAACCGGTCTCTGAATTTTTAAGACATTCTTCTCGAGAAATAATCTGGAAAAGGTCCTGATGGCCAAAGCAAAAAAACTAACTCCGGATAACAAATGTTTATTAAGTATCAAACTTGCAAAATCTTAAACAGATTTATGGATAACGCGATATTACAAATAAAAGATATGATAATAATTGATCAACTATAAAGTTTGTATTCTAATAATGTAGACTATTTGTCCAAAAAATTGATACTCACTTTGAAATTAATAAAGCTGTTTTTAAACAGCTTGATTGATTGATTCTCAGTGGCGGATCTAGGGGTGGGTTTTGGGGGTTGCAACCCCCCCTATGAGAGCCATCGTGATTTATTATTATTATTATTATTATTATTATTATTATTATTATTTTCATGACAACACCAGCAGCATCGCGAGTTTTATTAAAACAGGGGTGCCAAACACATTTCGCTCGCTTTTTTTTCTATACGCCGTGTGTGGGACCTGAAACAACCATGCTTGCCTGCAGCAAATAATCATTATCATAAGACCTACTTCCGTTTGGGAACCCTGTGCTATTTTCCCGCCAAACAAGTACCTCAACCAATGCTACAACCCCCCCCCCCCCCCCCCCTTGAAAAAATCCTGGATCTGCCCCTGATTCTACATTAGTCGTAGCATAGTTAAAATTAACTATGGTCGTAGGTTCGCCGGCAAGTTGCGTAAACTGTAATTGTAAGTTTTCTGCTGAAATAAACCAACTCTCGTTTTCCATTTTTTCTTTGTCAAAGGTTTGACTACGCCATCATTAAGCTTGCTCATCGTCACAAGCGAGATTTCATGTCTGTATCATTCAGTCAGGGCAACAGGTTTGGAAGAATGACGAAGATACACTTCACAGCATTTGAAGATGACAAGCCTAGAAACACTTTATGGTACAGGTGAGTAAACAACGGTTTTACACTATCAAATCAATGTCAAATTTTATCGAACCCTGAAACAACCTCTGGACTGATCAAAGTCAGGGAACGACTAACTCACAGAATGAACCCTGAAACAACCTCTGGGCTGATCTAAGTCAGGGAACGACTAACTCACAGAATGAACCCTGAAACAACCTCTGGACTGATCAAGTCAGGGCACGACTAACTCAGAGATAGACCTAATCGGCTAACGTGTTGATATGTACGTTACCACCCAATTCAAACCTTCTGGGAATAGAAGCGTTTGTCTCTACGAATTCAACTGTGAAACCAAAATATAACGAACAATGAAACTTATTCCAGAAGGTTTGAATTGGGTGGTAACGTACATAGCAACACGTTAGCCGATTAGGTCTATTGAATTGGAATTTAGCGTGTTTGGTTAATTGCTAAGGGAGGAAATCCGGAAAAAAGAACTTAAGAGAGAGACCTAACAAACACATGAGATGCGCGCCTCTATCATTACAAGCTCACCGTTCGTCTCGCTTTGATGCAAAGGCACGGCTACCTTTCGAGATGGCGCCGGGAACTCTGAAAGGGACTATTAACGTAACAGTGTTGCGCGACAAGTTGCGTGTTATTCTCTATAGAATGTAATTTCTTTGTTTAAAGGCTGCGCATGGAAAGTAACATGAATATGGATACAACTAAAACAAATAATAATCGAGCAGCGCCCCCGAATTATCACCGCATTTAAATATGAAGCCCCCCAAAAATTCAATAATTGCTTCGGCGCTTATACGAATAAATACGTACAGTACGTACATTTCCAAGTTGGGGTGCAGAACGTTGGTCAAACTTGTTTTTCCTGTTTCGTTTCTCATATCCGCATCACTCTAAGCTTTTTTATTTAAATCTTTTAGAGCCTGTTACATATTAGCAGCAACCAGTGATATGTTATTCCACTGCTGTGACGCGCAACCTGGTTCCTCCGGTGCAGGAGTCTACACTTATCACTACGATGAAAAGACCCGTACTCGAGACCGCCGTATCATCGGGGTATTCTCCGGTAATCGAAACGTTCCTTATCATCCCTGGTGGCCGTACGTTGGTTGCCCCCCTGTCTGGAGGGGGAACTTCAATGCTGCTATTCGACTGAGCTCGCTAAAGTTTCGACAACTGTGTTTGTGGATTGGCCTGAAGCACGCGGTGAAAGACTGCAAGAAGTATTTGATAGGGTTACCAGCAAGAGAACCGCCAAGGCCTAGAGTAACCGAGAAGAAGAAGAAGAAGAAAGATAAAAACAGCAATCGAAAAAGGCGTGGTAAGGAAACGAAGAAGAAATTAGGAAAAAAGCGATCAGCGAAAAATAAGAAAAAACCAAGAAAGAAAGGAAAGAAAAGTGGCTGAATAAAATCTAGGGATGTATAGATTTTAACATTTCTCGCTAATACAGTAATCACGAACGTGTTTAAAATGCAGATCACCTTCAAGTAAGAAAACATACAAAAAAGATTCCCGCAAAGCATACTTTGCCATCCATTTTGTTTCGCATAGTTTTGAGCACATCATATTTCTTAAAACAAATGCTTATATGCCTTGAAGACATTTTAGTCAGATATGTCGTCGCACATTTGAAAGTATAGCGTTGTAAAGTAGCTCAGCCAGGGGAAAGGACTTTCTTTTGATTCCATTCTAGAATAGACGTACACTTTTAGAATTCATAAAATACTTCCCTGTTCCTTGATTACAGACTCATTTACTCAGAGAGGGCCTCATCGTTTCAGTGTCAGAAAAACACTAATACCAGCGGTAAAGTAAGGAATTCACAACTTCGACCGACTATACAAACACTTTGAAATATATAGACCATTTTAGAGTTCCAAATAACCGCTGTGTTTCTTGATTACAGAATCATTACACAGGTTTAGCCTCGATTTTGTGCAGAATATTCACGTGTTCCAGTCACACAAGGTCCGTTGAGTTTCAAAGTGTTTGTATTGTTGAAGTTGTGCATTCTTTACTTTATCGTTCGTATTTGTGAATATTTAGACACAGGTACGAAACTGGTCTGTTCCACGGACCTTCACTTAATCACGTGAATATTCTATATACAAAACCGAGGCCAACGATTGTAAACTCGATTCCAATCTCATCCTCTCTCTGACTTCATGTCATATTAATACAGTACCCAAGGGCGGATCCAGGGGGAGGGTCGGGGGGGTCGCGACCCCCCTGTCATTCCTGAGGTCAAATGGGCTTCCTGTGGTAAAAATGCGACTGGGATTCCTTTACCCACAAAATTACCCCTGAGACCCCCCTTCAAAAAAACCCTGGATCCGCCCTTGGTACCTGTATTCCGTTCTGTTAGCCATTCAAAGGTTGAGAAAAAACTGGGTCGAGCTGGCATTGCATAGCATTGCGGGACTTTTAGGTTACAAAATAGCCTACGCCATCTTGGAAATATGTAAATTAAAACAGTTGCACAATTCATTGCACAGGAACTCTTTCCAGTTTTTTCCTCGACCACTCAAAATGGCTGATTGTATCTCATGACTATATATTCCCAGTTTTATAGTCTCCATTTTGGTTGGATTTAGAAAAAAACTTCTTTAATGATTACATGTGCCATGTTGACAGATTATTTTACTGATATGTATATCGTCCTTGTAGTGATGTAAAACCTTTTGATACAGACGATATACGTATATATGTATGTATTTTTATTGATAAAATGCCGAAAATATGAAATCAAAACTTGAAAATGTTATAGCGATGGAACATTTGACATTGTCCACCATTTTGAATTTAGCTTACGAACCTGGCATTTGACAAAGGAACTCCCAAAAAATTAAAACACTGGGATTCCGCTCGATCAACATTATAAATTTCATATGCCTAAATACTGTGATAATAAAGCCATCAAAAACACCAGTTCGCCTTTTGTAATAGGGTACTTGGAGATATAGTTTGTAGCATTAAGATATCGGTATTTTCATGATCGTTATTTCCTTATAACTTAGCCCTGAAGCATGAGGCAGTGGGGGAAAGACAGTTCAGAGTTGAAGCTGATTTACTAATGAAGCAAAATGTAAACAATGGATTACGTCATCAGACTTGCTTCAAAATAACATATATAAAAGATAAACATTTAAAATATAGAAAGAAAACAAAATGGCAGAGCAGTAAAAAAAGAAAAAAAAAACTCGGAATACTTAGGCTTCTTATGTTATAAAAACTTTGTAGAAAATTTTTGGTCCTTTCTAATGCATAGATCCACCGAATTTTTTGGCTGAAGTTGACATTTATTATTTATCATTTTAAACATATCAAATTTTAATGAATTTTCCAGTGTTCATTGCATTTGTCTCTCTGCCGGGATACCCAATATTCCTATTAGTATACATATCATTTTCGTTGTTTTAATTCCAGAATTTTGAAGAGTAAAAATAAGGCTCAACAGGTGGGGTGAAAAGTTTTCACTTTGCAATACCAAATTATTGCTTTGTATGGTTCTCGTAAGCTGAATTGTAATGATTATTAACTACATTGATTCTTTTTATTGCAATACAAAGGCCAGAATCATTATAACTCTCAGTTTATTTGTCTTTTCATTCATCGAAATTTTACCATTTATGCTTCAAAAAACATTAACAGAAGTGCATAGTGACTTCAAACTTTTGACTAAAATTAAAGCATGCTGTATTCCAAGTTAGAATAAAATATAGAATATATGTATGAAGCAGTCGTAAGCAGGTTGTACGGTCGATTTTTGCACAAAGCAATTCGTCTCGTCAGCATTTTGCGCGCCGGCAAAAGCAGGAAAAATCGTTTTGAATAAATCATTTTAGATAAATTGACATTATTAGCAAATCGGTTGTTAAAGATATTATCCTTTTAGTTAAACAACCCGGTAATGTATAAAAATATTTAAGATTAAAGCATTCTTTTCCCGATATTCTTGCCTAAACGTGATTTTAAATTATTTAAAAAGAACCTGAATCGGCACTTGCGGTGCACGAGACCTCTCTATGTTAAATTACGGTACTTAGTGGGGATGCTTTGCTAATTTCATTTAGTTTTATGGGGCAAAAAATACAAAAACCTTCTTCTCCACGAGCGTCGATGTCTTGGTTAAACATTTGTAAAAAATCTCACGACGATATCTTAAAAAATGTTGTAAAAATTGAGTAAGTTAAGTGAATATAATTATAAACTCAACTTGTTTGTTTTTTTGTAAGTTGCAAAGAGACAAGAGACCTTATTAATAATGCATGTATAGCCTTAATACCTTGGATCCTTTCGAACAACAGGAAGCTATTGTCCCCTAGCCTCTAGCTGGAATGAAAATTTTTCACAGGTAAGAAGTCTGTATAGTTTCTTTATTTTCTGAGAAATTTGACACCTTTTCAGACGGTGGTTATAACAGAGATTTTTCTTGGTATTCTAGGCTAGTGCAGAACTAAAGGAACTGTAAGCCACAAACCATGTTCGCCTTCGTGTAAACCTATCTTCGTTCCAAGCCAGTGGTGGCTAGTTGGAATATTGTGGTCGATATCTCAGCGTTATTCCCTTCTTTCTCTGAAATTTAAGCTCTCTATACACAGCATGTGCAGAAGTAGAGCTTCTTATAAGTTGATTTTCAAGATAATTTTAGCGTGTTGCGTAGCCTTGATCTACCTTCAATTTCAGCTCTTGTCTAGTGCTGACCGAAATCGTTTGGTTCATACTCTTCAGTTTAAAAGCGACGAGTACATCCCAGAAATAGTTGATTGGAAAAGAGCCTGCAATGCTTCGAAATATGCGGAACAACCTGACTTACAAAACTATGATTTTGAGACGAAAAAAGCTGGATATTTAAATGTACTTCTATGGGAAAATATTTCCGGTTTCAGTGTTAATTCATTTCTCACACAACCACTGTTTCCAAGGCAACCATCTAAGTTCTTAGTGGCACCTAGCGCCTTTGTTAAAATCAAAAAAGCTTATTATGGTCAATGGATAGTTGGATATCTACACGTGGATATTACGGGAGAATATAGATTCGCTTTGTCTTCAGACGATTCGTCTGAGTTTTGGATCAGCACAGACGAGCGCGCAGAGAATGTAAGGAGAGTTGCTCAAGTTGGTGATGGGTATGCTCCGGGGTGGACCAGCCTTGGTCAGCACGCCAAGTATGTCAATCAAGTTTCTGATCAAATAATCCTTCAGAAATGCAAAAAATACTTTATCCAAGTGGTTCACAAGCAGGCGGTGGGCGATGGGTTTGTTGCTGTGTCGTGGAATCGAGCTGGAAGCCAGAGCTTTCACATCATTACGGGCGCGTATCTTTTGCCTTTAATGCGAATGTCGAAACATTTATTAACATTCATCCCTCCCGTTGGGGAACAATTCAAAAGCTTAAATGCAGCATTCAAAATGCAAAGAGAAAATAAATTAAGCCTAGAATCACCAGCTGAATACATAGATACTCAACGACTTGATCGCACATTGATACAAAGTGCCATTGGAACATGCCCTTTACAAAAACTACGACCAGTTCGAAACTCGACCCCTAATATTACGCAGGGTTCCCAACAGTTAATAACTGATGTGTATCCAGGACCTTGGGCTTACAAGATCAAAGATAAGAGTAATGACAATACGTTTTTGAAAGCCCTTCAGGGCAAGCGCGCAGGGATATTGTCAAAGAAAAAAGCCAAGGCTGTTGTGCGCAAGTTTATGACACTAATGGAGGAAAGAAATCCAAGGTATGGCATATGCTTTAATTAATATTTCAATTCTTACTTACAAGTTTTCGTGCGTGTCAAATTTATATACAAGCTGGGTTTTGGCATCTATAATCCAGGATATAGAATCCAGAGCCCAAGTCTAATGGAATTAAGGACTGAACTAAGATTTTTGAAAGGGGGTTACTCAAGTTACGGGGAGTTGTTTGAGTTGTATCCATATTCATGTGTCTTCTCATGTGCATCCGTTAAACAACAAAAAATGATACCCCAGGGAATGGCACGTGGTCTGAAAAACGGAAAACAGTAGATTTAGGTCTTTAAAGTAGTACAGCATTATATATTTGTTATTCCTTTATATTTGCAGAAGGTTTCAATTAGAATCTATCAACGCTGTTGAACATAAGAAGTACCACAATCTTCGAGATGTTTATCTAGTAGACCTAACACTCAAAGACAACACAAGGCAAATCAAGCCGCGCTCAGCAAGTTATGTTTACAAGAGTTGGGTAGAAGACTCTCTATGCGTACCAGATGAACTAGATTGGAACGAAAATGTTCTTGTCCAAGTGATTGTTATCGTTGCAAAGGCTGAGCATGGCAAATGGGCAATAAGTTTAATAGACAACATTGAAGGTATGGTTACTATGCAATAACATGTACAAACAAGGCAAATAGAACCTTTGCATGCATGTGACGTCAAAGCAGCTCAATTTGGAGGACTAAAACATAAGAATTTCAATCTCCTGAGAATTGGAAACCTATTGTTGTGTCTTTCAAATTTAGCTGCATTCCGCACCGTGCTACTACGTACTATACACCTCTTTACCTTCCTTGTTTGTTGAACACACTTCAGACCATGTGAAGCCACTCTTAGGAGTTGATTCTTTCATGTGTGAATATTTTAACATGTTAGTCATAAAAGAATATTTCCCAAGGGAATGTCATGTGATCTGAAATGGGCAATTTGCATACGAATTTAAGTTAAAAAGGTCTATTCTGGGGATAGGTTAGGGTGATTAAGTACCACCTACCCACCCCACTCACTCCCTTCGTTCTTACCCTCAAAACGATCTTCTATAGTGTTGTATGTCTTCCAGAGTATTTATATCCCTGTGTAAAGATAAGCGGGCTGCCACTTAATTTTCTTTTAACAACTGAGGGAGGCAGCTTCACATCTACTTATAGGTTTTTAGCTTCCGGCAAATCCAGTATGGTAGTCGGATGCTCCTAGTAATGGACTACTGATCTGAAAATGAATCCAGTGCATGAGATGGGCTCTGATCTCATTCTAAAGCGCTGCATTATTATTGTTTAATTTCCTGCAGATATTTACCGAAGAACAGCAAACAATAATATTCAAGTAACAATTGTTCATTACGGACCAAAGGTTTTGGACGTGGAAGGGGTATTATCAGCCACTTCTTTGCCAAGGCACATCTTCATTCCCCGGACTGAAGCCTTCAGCTTTGCCAAGGCCATCCAAGAAGCCCTTGATGCAATAGTACACGAGAAAACTATATCTCTGCTGGTAGATCCTTATGTGAAATTGCCCTTGGATATATTCGATCAGACAAGAAAGGTAAGTAGCATCCATCATGAGACCATCACCATGAAGCATATTCTATAGCATATTCTAGTACAGTGCGGTCATGATCGGGGAGAGAGTAAGTGGATTTAATCAACAAAAAATAATGATGATGATTGGTGATGATTTGTGATTTATATAGCTAATTTATTCAAAGGTGTATAAACTTGGTGGGACGGTAATAATTGCACTGGGAAACGCACACACGCGTACAAAATAAATGGAATTTAAGGTGTTGTTGGAAGGTAACATTTCTTGCAGCTTTTCTCTCAAGTTTTGATTAGCCGCATAACAAAAAGTGTCTCGCCATTGCTGTCGCAATCGTGGCGAGAAGTAGGCGTTTTACTTTTCGCAACAAATTTGAGAATTTTATTTTTTCCAAGTGTAAACTTATTTCTGCCCCTGCTCCCCGGCAAAACCTGAATGCATTTCTAACTTCCACTTTCATCTGGTGCTGAGCTCAATTTTCTATACCAGGGATCGAGGCAGAGATCAAATTTATGAAATTACCATTAATGTACTTCATACACTTAATAATGTACTTCATACACTTACTTTATACACTTAATTTTTAACGTAGTTTTTAATATTATTATTTTTTATTATACTCTTTTAATAACAGCATTGTTTTCAAGGAAAAATGGTGTTCAGTCCGTTAGCCTTTTACCTTGTACCAGGAGCAAGCCCCGGTGAACCTGAAGGATTATGGGATCATAGGGGTCTAGCCGCTTTAGGCATGTATAAGGAAGACTGGAGACGACTTCTGACGACAGCAGGCCAATATGATGATAGTGAAGGAAACTGGACTATCTTTGAACATCGCGTTGAATCTATTATTGAGGTCCAAAGAATGAAGGTGAATGGCTTGTTCGTCATGAGTGAAGAAGAGCTGGTGCCGCTTGATGATCGTTACAAAAACATACCTCATGGGTCTTACCTCTCTTAGTTACCATTGCTAAGTCAAGTCTGTAGAAGACAATAATACCAAATACTAATTTCAAAATGGACATAATTAAGTGGTAATTGAACTACGCAATCATGTAATTTTGTAATCACTCACTCGTTTTGATTTCAGACCAAATTGCACTCCAATCAGTTCAATTGCCATTATTAATCATTATTATTGCTGCGAGCACGGCAAGCAGAGACACTAATCTTGACGAAGTTGTTGTGTTTAACTTGGCCGTGTGGGTCCTGGGCGCTTTATAATCGAGCTGTGAACTCGATTTGTGGAAACCGTGGGTGGGCTTTGGATGATTTTCGGAGCCTTCGGTACTTTGTTCAGCAGAATTACTTCACCTTCGTTCTAGGCTTGGATGGTCATCGACGTTTCTATTCGAATCATCTTCGAGAAGCTGTTTACTATCAAGTTTACCAAAATTTGTTTGTTCAAGCAAGCAAACCAAGTCTTCTTTTTCACAATCTAATCAAGTCAAACTTCTGTTGGAAGTCAGAAGTATTCTTCTAGGCAAGGCACTTTATTTTATGCGTTTTCGGCGCTGTTGTGAAGTCGAATTTTACCAATTGCATGTAGTCGACAGTGGACACGATAAATCGTATGCTTTTTGAAGATCGATTTTTTCCGGAATTTTCCCTTCTAAGGGTGGTGCGGGGGCCGGTACAGGTCAAGCCCACCCCTCCTCTCTATCTGGTTCCCGCTCTCGTGTTTGCAAAAGGCCTCTGAAAGATTTCGATATAAATTAAATTAATATTACAAACGAGTTTTAATAATAAACTTTAAAAAAGTCAAGTTGAGGTTCCTTAATGATTCATTTACGACGTTTCGTACCCTTTGCGGAAAAATTTGGGCCGTCGTTTCTTATGCTTTCTGACCACGGGTAGCCCAAAGCAGATTGAATTTGAATTTGTGCCAATTAACTGTTTTTGCAATTATTTTTTACCGTTAAAACAACCTCACGTCTTCTCACGAGGGTCACTTTTGACTTCTCTAGTTAAGCTTTCATTGAGTTTGAATTTTTTGAAACAATACCCAAAACCCAATTCGCACCTTAAAGTCCCATGATCCTTAGCGCTTAGGACAATGATGTACGTCCGCCATCTTGAACGTTTTGATCGGGGTTTGTCAAACTGCTTCACTAAACTGCCTTTAACGACGCCAGTTAACTAATTTAATTCGCAATTATACATTTATTCTGGCAAAGGATAAACACAAGGACTAGAAAGAGTGAGTATTTAACTCAGTTTAATCTACTTCAGTTATTCTTACATTCAGTTTTTACTTTTTATCATTACACTTTAAAAAGAGGTGAAAATAACTCATACCCGATTTTAACATGTTAAATTAACTCATTTAAGTTATATTGTAGCATCGTGTACTCGCTCAGTCGTAAAGTATAGGACAGTCATCATTTTTTTTCTCATCAGGACATGGCATAGTTTTGATTTTCTCGATTGAGATTGACTTTCTAAACTCATCTTCGAAATCTTCTGCAATAATCTCAAGATCATCACAAAATGACTTCATCGTGCAAACGCGGGAGATTTGTACTGCGCTAAAGTAATCCTCTCCCAGTTTGCACTTTTCTAACACCTTCTGTACATCAGTTACATTCATATTAACACTTTTAGCTATTTCTTTGGGCGATTTACCTCTCCTTTTTTTATCGCAGACGTCATCCTTGAAAGGCTCGCTGTTCAGTCTACAAGGAATTGAAAAACCATCTCTTCGACTGAATTCCTCGAGACTTTTTAGATAGTCATTCTCTGGGGTGTAAGGCTCGCCGTCTTTTATACATTGCTCTTTTTTCGTGCCTTCTTTTTGTAATGCGCTTCCATAAATTTCGTCAAATTCACCAGCACCAATGAGGCAACTTTCCAAGACCTATTTGAGCGAAATTAGTATGAAATAAGTACCTTTCAGGAAATTAAAGACAAACGAAAAGAACTACAACAAAGCATTAACACAGTTACAAACAAACAATTTGAACTCCTAAGTGAAAACGATAAATTCCATTTATATTTTCTGATTATTTGTAAAAACACTTATGTACTTCTAGTATACAGTGCCAAATAAATGATCGTTGTTATTGTTGTAACGAAACCGAAAGTGATTTCACCGAAAAATTAAGTTTTTCTAAAATTTTCTCGGTGTATAACAAAAACTTATTTACTGGAACCCCTGGAAGGCAGTATGTTTTATGGTCCCTCGGCCTCAATAGCCCACTTCTGAGATATGCTTCGCTTGTCACGCACAAAGGTTTCAGTATGAGGCTACGTGCTAAATGCTCAGTCATTCGTGACAGGCGGTAAGAATAAATCTAATTTAGCACGTAGCCTCATATTGAAACCTTTGTGCGTGATAAGCGAAGCATATCTCGGAAGTGGGCTATTCCCTCGGCTTTGCCTCGCGGGACTCAGTAAGACACATTCTTTCCATTGTTCCCAGTTAATAAGTGTTAGATATTTGGAAGTTATCGTTGTGGTGGTAACCATGCATTGTGCGCCTAGATTTCAAATCACCGGGTACTTACACTGTTCCTGACTTTCGTTCGGCTTATTAGACATTCGTAAGCATACTTTAACGGCGAAACACAGTTTTCGATCACGTATTTGAGGTCGTCCTTGAGAACAACGTAGTTATTGGAAGTACTGAAGGTTTTGAGTGCGTTTGGAATGATTGAATCTACACAATCTTCTGTTAACCATGTTCGCTGTCCTGTGGGTAGGTTCTTAATGGTTAATTTCACCTGTTCAAGGGCGTTGTGAAGGTCCGCTTTTCTTAACTCTGCTACGATTTTATCTTCCATCTGAAAGCACGAAGAAACCCACAACAAATGTATTGTTGGTGAACGTTTAAGATGAAAGGCAATTGGCTTCCTAGAGCGATATTTAAAAAGTAGCTATTTATCTAGGACTACAGTTAGTAATTTTAAAATTCAACGCGTTCTAATCATAGAGCAGTTTTCTGACATCAGTGGAAATGATATAACAAATTATAAAATAACTGTTCTAAATCTCGCGTTCTGATTGGTCATTCATGTAATTGGTATCTTATAAATGAAGCAAAAAAACTTGCTTGCTGTGCTGTGTACACTTGGGGATTGGCACTTGGGAATTGGCAGATCACTCGAGGTGTGTCGAGAAGCACTCCGCTACGCGTCGTGCTTTTCCAAAAGGTGCTGACACACGGTGCAACATTGCATGCAATAAATATGAAGTTGAATCGCGCTCTACTCCTACAACAATGCGCGCAACATTTTGAAATTTACAGCCAATCAGCTTGCACCGAATGTATAACTGCTGACCAAATATCTTAATATAGCAGGCTGACACAAGCGATGTTGCGTGATTTTGTTGCAATGTGTGTCACCCCGATTCAAATTTGTTTTTCTTTCTGTCTGTCTGTCTGTCTGTGTCTGTCTGTCTTATATATATCTATGTATATATTGTTATGTGCACTACTTATGAAAACCAGTTGTAACAAGTGATGAAATTTCGTGGATAAATAAAGATTATTCATTCTGTCTGGCTATCTGTCTGTCTGTCTGTCTGTCTTTCTTTTGATCTTGACTTTACTTCTTTCGATCTTGACTCACCTCTGTCTTAATAGCATCTTCATATTCTTTAATCTTTGTCTCCATCGCAGTGACATTTTTTTCAGGTTCTTGTAGTGTTGCCATGGCCTTCTTCGCTTCATCCACCTTGTTGTCACAGCCCATCAAAATACAGACTGTGCTAAAAATGTCCATTGCTAAAAATGAAATAATAATATGAGCATGCGTGCAAACAAACGAATAAAACTAGTGATAATAATAATAATATGATGATGATGATGGTCATGATGATGATGATGATAATAATAATAAAGAATATTGTCTTATACAAGTCACCCACTGTTGTCTAATACATATGGACCAGTGTTGTCTAATACATGTCACCCAGTGTTGTCTAATACAAGTCACCCAGTGTTGTCTAATGCAAGTCACCCAGTGTTGTCTAATACAAGTGACCCGGTGTTGTCTAATACAAGTCACCCAGTGTTGTCTAATACAGTCACCCAGTGTTGTCTAATACAAGTCACCCAGTGTTGTCTAATACAAGTCACCCAATTTTGTCTAATGCAAGTCACCCAGTGTTGTCTAATACAAGTCACCCAGTGTTGTCTAATACAAGTCACCCAGTGTTGTCTAATACAAGTCACCCAGTGTTGTCTAATACAAGTCACCCAGTGTTGTCTAATACAAGTCACCCAGTGTTGTCTAATACAGTCACCCAGTGTTTTCTAATACAAGTCACCCAGTGTTGTCTAATACAAGTCACCCAGTGTTGTCTAAAAGATGTGACCCAGTGTTGTCTAATACAAGTCACCCAGTGTTGTCTAATACAAGTCACCCAGTGTTGTCTATAATACATGTCACCCAAATTTTTTTACCCAAAAATCTTAAACTCAAGATATAATTTAGAGGCTCACCGATGCTGAATAGTGACATAACCCAGCCACCATATTTAACGATCTTCATTCCTTTGGTCAGCGTTGTTGTTTTAGCTGCAAATCGAGTCTTGGCAATGCCTTTGATAAATCCTTTAGCAGAGGTACGAGTAAAGCCAACTAATTCTTTTCCTCTAGGTGATGCTTTGAGTAATGTTTCGAGTTGGGTTGATTTCAGAGTCTGATAAAGCTAAAACAAATTAAAATAATTTCAAATGAAGCCCATCATTGTCTTTTTAATAACTGCCAACGATGTTTGAGACATATTGAACACAGCATGTAAAGTTAGACAATATTTTTTTAAACCTTTTCTTTGATCTATTTGGTACTTTTCATTCATCAAATTAACATAATTATAGCGAGAAGATCTTAAATCCTTAATTTTAACCCTGCGGTGTAGTGTACTTAAGTTGTGTACTTATTTCAGTGAATCACATCTAAGCCTTGTGACTGAATAAACAATTCGTAAACTATAAGAAATAATTTCAGCATGAGAGTTACCGAGAGATTCTGGTGGTGACTGACGTTTCGACAACCTATCTGAGCGGAAGTCATCTTCAGAGTCCAGTGACTGAGTCCAGACTCAAAGACTTTAATCAGCTGGTTGAAACCCAGTAATAGGAAGGTATTTTTCGAATATGAAATACATAGACTCTTAAAAGTGATAATTAATGTTGTCTTACCTGGTTAAATTTGAATGCTTTCCAAGTTGTTCGTCCTAACAATGCGAATCCAGGCAGAGCAGCGCTTGACCATCCAATAGAGAGTTTTAATGCAAGCTCTCCCTGTTGTAATTCATGTTCAAAATCCCTCAAATCGTCTTCAGTTAGGTCACGTTTGGCATCTCGAATAACAATCTAAAAGAAAAAGAATACTTTTATTAAGAACGGTCACGTGATTCGTCCAACTATTTGCTACCCATAAAGGCTACACATTGACCCAAAAATCTACACATTGACCCATAAAGGCTACACATTGACCCATAAATCTACACATTGACACAAATCTACACATTGTCCCATAAAGGCTACACATTGACCCAAAAATCTACACATTGACCCATAAATCTACACCATTGACACATAAATCTACACATTGTTCCATAAATCTACACATTGTTCCATAAATCTACACATGATCCATAAATCTACACATTGACCCATAAACCTACACATTGTCCCATAAAGGCTACACATTGACCAAAAAATCTACACATTGACCCATAAATCTACACATTGACCCATAAATCTACACATTGACCCATAAATCTACACATTGACCCATAAATCTACACATGATCCATACATCTACACATGATCCATAAATCTACACATGATCCATAAATCTACACATGATCCATAAATCTACACATTGACCCATAAATCTACACATTGACCCATAAATCTACACATGATCCATAAATCTACACATGATCCATAAATCTACACATGATCCATAAATCTACACATGATCCATAAATCTACACATGATCCATAAATCTACACATTGACCCATAAATCTACACATTGACCCATAAATCTACACATTGACCCATAAATCTACACATTGACCCATAAATCTACACATTGACCCATAAATCTACACATGATCCATAAATCTACACATGATCCATAAATCTACACATGATCCATAAATCTACACATTGACCCATAAATCTACACATTGACCCATAAATCTACACATGATCCATAAATCTACACATGATCCATAAATCTACACATGATCCATAAATCTACACATGATCCATAAATCTACACATTGACCCATAAATCAACACATGACCCATAAAGGCTACACATTGACCCATAAATCTACACATTGACCCATAAATCTACACATTGACCCATAAATCTACACATTGACCCAAAAATCTACACATTGACCCATAAATCTACACATTGACCCATAAATCTACACATTGACCCATAAATCTACACATTGACACAAATCTACACATTGTCCCATAAAGGCTACACATTGACCCAAAAATCTACACCATTGACCCATAAATCTACACCATTGACACATAAATCTACACATTGTTCCATAAATCTACACATTGTTCCATAAATCTACACATGATCCATAAATCTACACATTGACCCATAAACCTACACATTGTCCCATAAAGGCTACACATTGACCAAAAAATCTACACATTGACCCATAAATCTACACATTGACCCATAAATCTACACATTGACCAAAAAATCTACACATTGACCCGTAAATCTACACATGATCCATAAATCTACACATGATCCATAAATCTACACATGATCCATAAATCTACACATTGACCCATAAATCTACACATGATCCATAAATCTACACATGATCCATAAATCTACACATGATCAATAAATCTACACATGATCCATAAATCTACACATGATCCATAAATCTACACATGATCCATAAATCTACACATGATCCATAAATCTACACATTGACCCATAAATCTACACATTGACCCATAAATCAACACATGACCCATAAAGGCTACACATTGACCCAAAAATCTACACATTGATCCATAAATCTACACATTGACCCATAAATCTACACAATGACCCATAAATCTACACATTGACCCATAAATCTACACATTGACCCATAAATCTACACATGATCCATAAATCTACACATGATCCATAAATCTACACATGATCCATAAATCTACACATTGACCCATAAATCTACACATGATCCATAAATCTACACATGATCCATAAATCTACACATGATCCATAAATCTACACCATTGACCCGTAAATCTACACATTGACCCATAAATGTACACATTGACCCATAAATCTACAAACTGACCCATAAATCTACACATGATCCATAAATGTACACATTGACACATAAATGTAAGGAATACTCACTTGTATTTTGTTTTGTTTTCTCATTAAACTGTCTTTCAAACCAGGAGCAATTAACTCTATAAATTCTTGTTGCAAGTTGACCAGACGAGAGATTTCCGTCCAAAACCCTTCCACAACTTTGGACAGACATTCCAATTTATCCTTTTTCTTTACAGCTGAAAACAGGTGCAGATACATTTTTAAAAAGAACTGTATTTGTTTGAGAAATAAAAGTCAGCTTAAAAGTCAATGATTTCTAAGGAAAGCAAAGATTCAGTCATCCTTTGCTTGGGACTATTTGCTCTGCCGTATACTTCGCACTGAAGTATTACTAGCTAAAGATAGAGGCGCTCTTTGTGGTTGCAGCGCCGTCTAGGCTCTTAATTCCTCTTTCTTAGATCCAGTCCAAAATGTGACAGAGTCAAAAGACACTATTTTGGACAGTAATTATTTAGTCATAAATCTATATTTTTAATTAGGAATGCCTTGTGTACACATAGGAATGTAATTCTTTAGTTAACTGTTTGCGTGGAAAATGCGTAAGCAAGAAATAATTTCCGTACGTAATTACATTACAGTGAGTCATGCCTAGGTTTGGCGCTTGTTTACGTAAGTTCGTGTTTGGGACATCCTGTTTGCACCTAGGGCGTGCAACATTGCATAGGATGTGTAAGGTCTTAAGAATGCAGGTTTTCCCATAAAAGTAGGCCCAAACTAAGCTTAAATCAGTGTAGTAAAAGTTCTTGAAGACGTTGCACATATCAAGACAAGGAATTCTCTACGATGTAAAGGTATGAATCTTTGAAGCCTTTTACACTTATACCTAGGATAGATTTAGGACAAATCTATGTTAATATCGTTAACTAGTCGTTATATTTTATAGCTTAGATTATTTATATATTTGTTAAGCATTCGTTTCATGTTGTTGTAATGCTAGTCGCATTAGCGCGTAATTTAGTACAAAGTTATTCACGCAGTAGTAATTTAGTAATCACGCTGAGTGTATCTTGTCTTTTAAACTCTTTAAAACGTTTACTATAGGATCGCTACCGCCTTACTCGCTTGTTTAACCTTTTTACTACGATAAATAGCCTTAACTGCGGGATAAAAGACCTTTTCTTTCCAACCTTTAATTTGTTCGCTACTTAAACTCTACACTCAAGGTCATTGTCGCGACCGCGTGTTCAGTAAACCGTGTAATTCTTAGTTTGTCATAAACAAAGGTTAAAATACTTACCTAAAGCCATAGTTAACCTCTAGTCAATTTTTCCTATTGCTTTTTTCCATTGGTTTAGTTCATTTTAAACGGTTTACCGACTTGTACATTAAACTTTGCAACCTAGTAATTTTCACTCGCGTATTGTAAACACTGCTAATCAGTATGCAATATTCAAATTACCTGTGACGTAATTTACGTATTTCCGTTTCTAGTTATATCTAGCAAGACTGTATTCTATTCATAACTTTTTAGCTATTTAGATAAGCTACAAATTTATTTTATCTCATTGTAAATATTTTTCTTGTTTTCATTAGAGATATCCTGTAATCTCGTTCCCGTTTTTTTTCGAGTATTGTAAAGTTGTGTGAATTTTTCAATAAATTCTTTTGTCAAAACCACTTGCAATCTGATTCATAGCTGAGCGCCTTGCCGCCGGTTACAAAAAGAAATGTCTTTTGTTTCTCTATTGTTTCGTCTCTCTAATACATTACGGTCCACGAGGAGAAAGATGACGGCGAGGCCGGAGATAACGCGAGACCTCAGTTTCAAATGGTTTTTCTTGCATGCGCTGTCTTTCGTGGCGTTGCCGTACTCTTTGGAAGTCAGTTGGTTCTTTTTTATCTTCCCAGCGTCGCCGTCCTTCCCCCCCTCCTTCGTGGGTCGTAAGGTCCCTAATAATAATAGCGTACGTTATATATGATCTATGTTAATAAGTGATGAATAAGTGATGAACCTTCCTGAAGCCTTTTGTCCACTTTTTCTGCTCTGTCTTTGATTTCACATTGTTTTCTTTTGAAATTGGCTTCAAAACTGCAAAGGTAATCAAAACCAAGACCACAGCATCCATGGATGTCATAGATTGTCTCTATTGTAGTTGCAACAGCGGTGACAACAATGCTGACGATAAACAGTACCAAACCAAACAAACCTGGCGACAAAGAAAAGGTTTAAACTCGGAATTACATCCATCATGAGTTATGAGTGTAGCCCTGACTTTGCTTTCATAGCAGAACATGGCTCGGAATCAGTATAAGTAGCGATCCGGGCTCAATACGAAAATGTACGGACCGTTTCATAAAAGTGGTATATGAACAGGATTTTGGTCCAATCAACAATCCGGCAGTCAGAGCATTCTCGGCCAGACCGGAAGCAGTGGCTGCCGTATGTAAGAACAGTAGTTTCAGCAATAACTTTACTCACGTTTCTCTCTCCCCAAGGCCCTTGACGATGAAAGAGTGAGCTCTAAAGTTGAGGGGTAAAAAACGGGCTTTAGTACAAATATGTAACAAACTTTCCATGCATAGTTACCCTGTGTAATTTCAATATGATTCAACTAAATACTTTCAATGGCCGACAACCCCAGTTCTTTGAAAATATATTTTGATACATTACGATGGGCCTATTCAGGAGTGTACGATTCAAGACCTACGAAAGCAATGCTTGATACCTTACTGAAAACGATTGTACGAAGCCTGAATGAGCACTATCCAGCATAGGATAAGATCCAGTGAATAAATCCAATTCAAGTTTCGTGCAACCAAATTATGCCATCCGTGATCTGAATAGTTTATCAGCTGGATAAGGTTTTATCTGGTAGATATATAGTGCTTTTATTCGAGCTTCGCATCCTTTTGTACAACCGGCTCCTGATCTGCGGCGGTTCCTCGAAAACCTTTTTTTCGGACGAGCATGAATAACAACTAAGATTATTTCTTCTGCTCATTGCTTACCATTCGATGTCATTGTTTGGTTGGACAATAGATAGTCGTCAGCTAAAGTAGGAAAACAGAGAAACACTAAGATCAGCATACATTTAGCAACTATATCAGACAGCTGATTGATTATTTATATTGGGCTACCTGTGCAATGGACTGTTGTTGACTATGGTGGTGTCATTGACTCTACTACCAGAATCCCTTGAAACGTAGCAGCAGGTAGGGGGACTCGCGATCGATGCCAAAGATATACGGGTTTAACTCGCGGATTTACGAAGACGGGTACAGCAGATTTATCGCAAACGGAGGTTAAAATATCTTATAAATATACGATGCACGAATGTAAGAAGTTCGTTAACGACTTTTGCATAATTTGTCTAAGACCTAAAGTTATCGTACCTAAGCCAGAACCCTTTTGGTGTTGTGGTAAAAAAATGCAAATAGAAGATGACACGTCAGCACAGTGTTACGAGTGTGGTAAGAATATTCGTAATGCCGTACCAAATGCTACCAAAGAGCAATATTACGCCAATGGAGGTCGTAAGAAAACGCCATATAAGAGATTAAAATACTTCAGGGACTGGATGAGTCATATCCAAGGTTTACATCCGATATATTTAAGCGACGAAGTAAAGAAGAAAATCATAGACCATTTAGTAGAGTGTACAGAATCCCATTTCCCCGGCAACCACTTTCGGCTACCTTTTTTTGTGTCCCAAAAGATGCGTATGCGTGTCCCAAAAGATGTGTATGCGTGTCCCCAAAAGATGTGTAAGCGTGTCCCAAAAGATGTGCGTGTTCCAAAAGATGTGCAGCCGCGTCCCAAAAGATGTGCATGCGTGTCCCAAAAGACGTGCATGTGCTAAAAAGTGTCTCGGAATGTTAACGATAAGGTTAAATCTTTGTAAGTATGTGCTAAAAAAGTGTCTTAGAATGTTAACATTGAAGTTAAATCTTTGTATATGCTAGTAGAGTGTATGGATTGTCCGCGCCTCGACAACCTTTTTTTGTGTTCCCAAAAGAGTGTATGCGTGTTCCCAAAAGAGTGTATGCGTGTTCCAAAAGATGTGCAAGGGCGCCCGCCAGACGGGCTCCCTAAGGCATTCCTGGTAGACGTATTTTTTGTACTGCGACACCCCCCATAGTAGTAGCCAAAAACCTTCTACTCCTAGATATAGACATGGACTCCCAAAAGAGTATTTCGGTTACATTGCAAGAAATGGGCATACGTGCAAAGAGCAGAGTGTTGGCGCATTTGCTGCTGGACAATGCATGCGACGGGAACTTGCTGCCGGACATATCCAAATGCGACTACCTACGCAACAACGAAGGTACTACCAGTTTGCAGCCGCTGGAAGGATTGCCGCCATTCGTAGACGACATATTCGTATATGGTTTCGTTGCGGAAGAGAATTTGTATGGCAAGAAGCTGCTCTGCAGAAATGCAAAGACAATAGTTGCGCAGATATCTACGGCAGCAACAGTGGCATTTGGTGGGTTTCTGCCCACGAGTATCGTACATACCTGCAAGCAGGGAAAGATCGTAGAAAACATCGCAAAGATAGAAGAGCGCTCCAATGCCAAAGGCAAATGGTATGGAATACACAACACAGATCCTGCTGGATACTTCGTGGCCAAAGTAGACACTTCGGAGCTGCAAATAGAAGATGTCGGGGAAAACGTACGCAAATTCTCCATGGCTTTGTATGGGCAAGGATATGGCATCTACTCCGTGGACTACACACAGGATTTCTCCGGTACTTTGGACAGAGCTGCATTGGTGCGCAGACTGCGGCAAATGGGCTACAAAGAACAAGGAGAAGTTGGTTGGCGCGAAGGTACCATTTTGGACAATACGCATGCCGTCGGGAACCATGTTTGTACTTGGATGGAAGACGGAAAGAGAACCAAAATATACAACAAGATAGTGTCGAACTTCGAAGCCGGAGAAGTGCAAAACCCAGTAGGAGCAAAGTTGGCAGAGTACGTGGATTGCCCCAACGACCATTTGCGTAGAACATTCCTACGCCCAGACGTGCAAAAAAGAGGATGCACCAGAGTGGAAATATCCATCTATGGCAAAGATTTCTCCAAATCCCACACCAACGCCATCGCGGAAACACTAGAACCTTTGCAGGACATATTCGTAGTACAGCCGCCAAAGAATATGTGGTTGGCACTTGCGGAACATTTGGACAGGTGCTTGTGCATTTGCTGCGAGGAGACGAAAGAAATATTCCTAGCTTGGTACTGTAATTTGGAAACCAGACGCATAGCCGGAGTGCGAGTTCGTGGCAACGACAAATGGGAACGATGTGTACTTTGGACCATAGCAGAGTTTGGCCTGCGCAAATGCCCCATATTTCGCATAGATGTGCTTGGTATGGAACCTGTGGAAATAGCTCCGCTGCGCTGCTACACAAAAAACTCGCCTACGGTATTGGCGGAGTCCAAATTCCCCACCCGAGTGCATACAAATGCCCCTGCCATTGCCACAATGCTGCCTCCGACGGAACACGTAGAGTGGATATGGCGTACGAAGAAGGCGCAAAGAATAGGAGTAGAAAAGAGTCTCTTCGGAATACTGGAAGTACCTACGGACCGCAGGATATCCTTTCTGTCCAAAAGAAAACGACAACAAAGATTGGAAGACATACGAGACGATTTGGAAGGCGACGAGTGGGTAGAAGCCACGCAGAGATACCACGCAGAGCTGTCGGAACAAAAGCAAAACATCCTGCGGCAAAAAGAAGAAGACAGGCGAAAGATAGAAGAAGAGTTGGAAAAGTACGAAAAGCTGTTGGATAGGATTTCCAAAAGAACAGACAATCTGCGTAGATTGTTCTTTGGAAAAGAAAGCTCGTTTGGTCCAGAGACGCCCAGAGCCAAAGTGCATAGGATGGACCAAATACCCGCAGGAGACTACAAAATACTAGGATATGCGATCCCCAGAGACTTGGATGCTGGCTGGTCGGCAAGGGGGCACCGAGTAGTATTGCGGAGGAATAGAGAAACGTCTGTGGCATGGGCCACGGAAGCCCTATTGGAGGCATTTGCAGCTGGAAAGTTCGAAGCCAACGGCAACATACGCACTGCCATACCAGGAGAAGAAATATTGCTAGAGTGGAAAAATGGCATAGCAACTGTCTTCGTACCGGAAGGACCAGGCTTGGACACATACCACGAGTTGGCCAGAAAAATAGACCACAAAATGCCGCAGAATCCAGGAAAGCTACTGAAAGTCGTAGCGCCACCGAACAAAGAATGTACGCAGGCGCTACATATGCAGCCGAACGAATACCAATGCTGGAAGTACGCCAAAACCACCTACAGAAAAAAAGAAAGGACAATACTGTTCCTTTCCGAGCTATGTTCGGAGTGCGTATTGGAGGGCTGCACTGTGGAGCATGCAACCACTCCAGTTTGGGGACATTTTCTAGAAGAGCAAACTATAGACTGGACATCTCCAGCGCCTTTGTATTGCAAAATAGGCAGAGAAAAGACTACCAAAGCAAAGAAGAAAGACCGGCTAGTGCACGTTTCTACTCCATTTCCGGAATCCTAGAATTTCTCTGCGGCTCCGCTGGATGTCTGTAGTAGATAACTTTGGGCGGTTGCATGCGCGCCCAAACGACAGCAGCAATGCCCAAGACGGCAAATAGCACATTGCCGGCTATTTGCCAGTCTATGTTTGTGGATATTTCCTCCACTTCGTCCTCTATTTCTTCGAAGGAATCCTCTTCGGGTTCCATTTTGGCTAGCAATTCCTCCTTTGCGTCTCGGAGTTCTTCTCTAGCTTTTTGGAGATCGTCCAAGACTATAGCAAAGGAATCCTGCACTTCTAGGAAATGTTTCTGCAGGTCTGTAGTAGGTGGCTTTTCGGGTATTGCTACCTCCAGACCATTCTCTCGCTCTATCCTGCGTATCTTTGGTATGCCTATGCCGTACTTTTTGGCTACCTTTTGCAGCCCTACTCCATTTCGTCGATCTTCCAACAATCCTGCGATTTCTTCCTCGGATAGTATTTTGGGCGTTGCCATATACATATGTAGACAGGGTTTGGGCATGTGGATCCATAGGGGGTATTCCATGGATCCATAGGATATAGACATGTATTTGTACATAGCCATAGGCATAGCCGGCTACATGTTGGGAAAACAGCGCACGATAGAAATCCTTTTGGACGTCCTAGGAGGTTTGTACAGAGCACAGGAGACAATAGGCAACGCACGCATTCCGGGCTACGTAGCGGCACCATTGCGCATAGCCCTTCGACGGTAGCGCCCTGTTTTGGGGCCCTTTGGAACATGGACAAAATATACACTCTTCTATTTTGGGAAGCGTCGCAAACCAGACATCTTTTGGAACACGCATACACTCTTTTGGGAACACGCATACACTCTTTTGGGACACGCATGCACATCTTTTGGGACGCGGCTGCACATCTTTTGCAACACGTACATCTTTTGGGACACGCTTACACATCTTTTGGGGACACGCATACACATCTTTTGGGACACGCATACGCATCTTTTGGGACACAAAAAAAGGTAGCCGAAAGTGGTTGCCGGGGAAATGGGATTCTGTACACTCTACTAATGCGTTCCTGGGTAAATAAAGCCGTCGGTGATATCTTTCACATGGATTCGCCTTCCTAACGTGGTTTCCAACTTCTTGATGTTTTCGATGGTTCCTCCAGTTTTACGAGTAGAATGCTCCCATTTCCTGATGGCTTCTCTTCTTTTTGGCGTAAGCTTACCACCCCGAGAGGAATCCTCGAAAAACTCCCTAACCAGCTTCCCAACGCAGTTACCAGGATGTCGCATTGGTTTAAGCTTCTTAACGTCCGGCTTCTTAATTTCGTATGCACCGTAGATGACCACGGTAACCGGGTAAGCGACCTCGTAGAAGAGCATGTCTATTCCCTCAAGTGCTCCCGGTCGTGTGTGCTTATTCAAAACGAACAGCTTCTGCTTACCAGACGCTCTGATAGGATTACGACCCTTTTCTATTATCCACTCACCGTCTAAGTTCTTTACGAATGTCAACTCCAAACGGTAGTCACCGGCCGGCATTCTGTTGATTATCTTTTCAGCCATTTTGTGATTCATAGTTTTGTCTGTCTTTCCCTCCATAAATGTAGCGAAGACAAAGTCAGCGTCTGAGTTATCCATCACCTGATTTCCGAGCCTGCGCACAGTTTTGCTTTGAATGTCGTTGATGGTGGCCATGTATATCTAAGGAATATTTTAACCTCCGTTTGCGATAAATCTGCTGTACCCGTCTTCGTAAATCCGCGAGTTAAACCCGTATATCTTTGGCATCGATCGCGAGTCCCCCTACCTGCTGCTAACGTCCTATTCTGCACTTTTAATGAGCTTCGGGGGAATCATGTTCAAATCATAAGAAAATGGTTGTAGATTATTTGGTTTATATACTTTCCCAATTAACAAAGACATGTGGCCGCCATGTTTTTTCCTCAGTAGTCGACAAAACCGGCCAGGCAAGAAGACAAATGTCAAACAGTCCAGGATAATCGGGCAGGTACCAGGCGCGCAAAGCATTGCTTGTAAATGGTGAAAAATGATTTTCTATTATCACTTGTCAAACGAAATATTTTTTGCCCATTGAAACGACAAAATAAGCTTTTTTTTCTAATTTGGTGAAACTTTCTAAAGGAATGAGTTCTTATTTATTTATTATTTTTTGACGTAAAAGCCATTGTTTTTCGAGCCGAAAACATGGAACTAACAAATGTTGATTTACGAACAAAAAGTTCTGTGATAAGCTAATTCGTTCGAGCTGAGTGAAGCGAAATCACCTCCAGTATCGGGCCAAAAATACCTTAGTTCGCTTAGATTTGTTTAGTTAGGTAAAAATTGAGTTTCAGTCTTTCCCTTTTCTTCGAACATTATCCATCCAATAATTAAATCATCAACGGAACTTCCCAATGGAATTTCAAAACCAACCTGTTTCTACTGGAGTCGTTAGACGTGGAGAAGTGATGAGCTCAAGATCATAATGTGATCTGGCGATGACCAAGTCCTGATGAAGGATGATCAAGCAAAGAAACACAGCGATCCTTTTTGATGGGACGCCCATCTGGAGTTGCTGAAATTGAACTAATGAACAATAGATAGGACAATAACTAATTATAGGAAATTGTGTTTTAAAAAACAAACAAGCAAAGTATGGAAAATGAAAAAAGCTGAGAGAGAGAAATATATAAAAACAAAAACAAAAAAGGGTTTTCGAAAAAGGCAAAAAATAAATAAATTAAAAATTCGAAACAAATTAGGGAATACTGAGTTATAGACAAAACACACAAACAAAAAATGATCAAACACAAAACCAAAAAAAAAGAAAAAAACCCAAAACAAATATTCAATACTCACAAGCAAAACAAAAATCTGGCCAATAAAAAAATTTAATCTAAAAGTGAAAAAGAGTAGAACAAGAAAAAGACAAAATACGCATACCTGGCTTGTTTGGTGACACAGTCAATCTGATCTAAGATTTTATTAACGCCTTTTTTAACCAAGTCTTGCAACGTAGCATCAATTAAAAGATCTGTTCATCGCTTTTCAACTAGCTACCCCTTATTGTTTAATTTCAATCGTAATTAACACATTCCTCGACAGCGAGCAATAATTTATCGAAGAATGACGTTAAGATTGGCAGTTTTATTTTTGAGAAATCCCAGTTTTCTAATGATTATAATAATATTTGTTGATTACAACATACGTCTTAACTGAGTTAATCTGAGTTGACTTTTGATAACAAAAACAAAACATGAGTAAACACAAACAAACAAAAACACAAATTTCTAATTCGTTGTACTCTTTCTACATTAGAGCGACCACACAGTAAATCCGTGAAACTTTAGTAATACTAAATAGCACAATTTCATGCAAATTCCATTGTTTTCTATTGTTTAATTAGCACTATTTTGTACTATTTAGTAATTAGTGTTTCACGGATTTACTGTGGTCACTCTATTGCTTCATTGTACTTAAAATTACTGTTAATAGCTATTTTTACTGTGTCTTCCTAGTTTTTGCACGAAAAAGAGAGATTTGAATCAAAAAATGATTTTATAGCCAGTTCAAATTAAATAAATACATTTATTTCTGAAAACATTTATTGGTCAATCTACTGAGGCGCAAGACTTCATGATTTTCTTCTATTTTTAGTAACAAAATGACGTACATGATTGAATCTTTTGATGGATTTTACTGCCCAAGGACGTTTTCTTCGATTGTTAGATCGTTACATCAAGTTCTTTCGAAAAATCGGGTCATTTTAGTATAACTAAGATAAAGAAAATAAACAGGAATATTTTCCCCGCCAAAATTTCGAAAACCAGAAGAAAAAAAATTGTAATTGAAATGGAAAAATTATTTCAAAAAATTCCGATTTCAGGTCTTAGTTGTGCTCAGCGTCAACGGTTTGGCTTGAAGCTATTTTGCTTGAATAATAAGTAATATTACAGGCCGGCTATCCCCTGCAGGAAGTTTGATCATGTCAGTAGTGTTAATTAAAAGGCTTCCCGTCGTTCGTCAAGTAGTTACCTGTTATTTTTTTCAATTTCGATCTCATAATTGACGCATTTTTTAAAAAAACCTGCTGTAGAAATATTAAAAATGAATTTAAGATGAACAGATTGAGGTTTTGATAAATTCCAATTGTCAATGTCATTTATTAAACTAAGTTGATCTGGTAATGGCTGTAAAAAAAGCAAACAAACAACCAAGAACGAAAACACCTAAAGCACGGTAAATGGGTCGAATTTGAGTAGCGCGTGAAGCGGGGACAAATGATTTCAAATTCTTATTTCAAACATATTATATTGTTGTTGTTTTAAGAAAACTTCGTTTGAAGAAACATAAACCATATATTTAACATTATAGTCTTTGCCCCTATAGAAACTACTTGGTATGTTTGCTCTATCTTCCTATTCTTCACATTGGCAAATATGCTTGGACAAGCAGTTGAAATTAAAGTTGGAAACAAGAGATTTAACTGAGGATCAATGGAATGGCAAACAAGGTTTATTCGCAAGGTATCAAGGCTGGGGATTTGTATCCTGTAATGTGCAGAAAGATTAGTATATAATTAAATGGAAAGGTTAATTTTATACAGGGAAAAAATGCTCTGTGGATACATACATATATAGACCATTGCATGCATTAATTTCCTAGTGGAATTGTTTTGGGGGCAAAACAATAGACGAAAACAAATATGCGAAAACAATTCATTTTTTATCCCCAGAACAATTCTATTCCTCTCGGAACTCAGTGTATTGAGGGCTGTTAAGGGCTGTATTTTTTTGGTCCTTTAGTACACGGGTGTGAACAGTGCTGTAAACTGCTTGTGTGTCATGAGTAGAGAGTCGGGGTTCATCCCATAAACAAAGGTGGTCCATACTATGACAGACACGATTTATAGTGACTGGTAAATTCAAAGGATAGGATAAGCTTGGGAGTAAAAAGAACAAACCCTGGTGTTTTTGATCAAACAAATAGCTTTGTGTTCGTGATTTGCGATGTTGAAATGAATCTAACTAATTATTAGCTGTAAAGATCGCATTCCTTTCAGTTGGACCACTGACCACAGCTGCGGCAAAACTCCATCTATTGTAGAATTATCTATCTTTGGGTGCAACGTCGGAACATTCTGTACATAGAAATTTTCCTTTATTGAACTTTTTTGTAAACTTTAAGAGTCCATCAGATCTACTGGGTGAACTTCTTTATGAGTTCCAAATATAACAATAATTACAGTTCATGGTTTGAATAGAAAATATTTATAGAATACTTTACATATCTATATTTTTTATATTCATATCTACATTGCTGATATTTATGCTATGACTGTGGCAGCCATCTTGAAAAGTAACCAAGCCTTCATAATCAATCAACGATATTTTAATGCATTGTGATCATTGAACGTTGTCAGTTGATGAACCAGGATGACTTGACTTTCAAAAGGGCCACCTCAGCTATAGAAAGGACTGGCTGTTGGAAACTAAGACTGCGAACTTTCTTTGAAATAAAGCTATTGCTAAAACCACTGGGCCCGGTTGTACAAAGAGTGGATAGCGTTATCCGACGGATAAATCCAGTCTAATTCAGTGGATAAGTCGATACTGATATCCAATAAATTTATCTACTGCATAAGATTTATCCATCGAATAGCGATATTCACCCTTCGTACAACTGGGCCCTGGCGGAGCTTGAGCCGACGCTCAAAGTAGTCATTCGATATGCGACATTCTGTGTCGATCGTCGAAATTTATTTAAATGAAAAACAGAAATCCACGTTCCTGAGACTTCATTTGTATCACATAATATTAATAGAATTTATACCAAAGATGTACTTTATTAGAGGTTGGCTGAGCCAAAGATTCAGCGGTTCTCGTGGGAACATGGAGTCCGAATTGATATCCAGCCTTCATAAATTTAAGTTTAGAGCTTGGTTCTCACTAGCGTCGGAATCGGAAGCAACATAGGCAAACTCAGTAGTTTACTGGTCATGAACAGCACTTTTTTCACACCTAGATAATCAATGCGACTTCCGAGTCTACATGTTGTTTCAGATTCCTATTTCGACGCTAGAGCCGGACCCAGGCAACACAGAGTTTGAACAGTCAATAGATTACTAATTTGAATATTTACAGCATAATATTTGGCCGCATAGCTGCTACTTATTCGTTTTTCGTTTCAACATTATTTTTATACCCGCGAGGTGCCGGGCTGCTCGCGAAAAAAAATAAAAATAAAATAAAAAACTTTAAATTTTGTCGATACCCTGAAACAACCGCTAGACTGATCTAAGTCAGGGGATAACTATACTCCTGAGCTAGGTTATACGAAGAGTGAAAAGCGCTATCCGACGGACAAATCTTTATCCAGTGGTAAGTCGATGCTAGAATAAAAACTATCCATCGGATAGCGCTATCGAAATAACCCATCGTACAACCGGGGCCTGGTCAGTCCTCTTCCGAGATATGCTTCGCTTGTCACACACAAAAGTTCTGTTACGAGGCTACGTGCGAAATTAAATTTATTCTTTTCTCCTTTCATGAACTACTGAGCATTATGCACGAAGCCTCGCATTGAAACCTTTGTGCGCGACATCGAAGCATATTTCGGAAGAGGGCTATTCCATAATTCAAGCTATTTCAATTGTTTCGGTTGTATTTTATTTTTAGGTTACTAGTAACTCAGTGTTACGATATATTTTGATATAATGTTTTCCACAAAACCAGCAATTCGCTTTTTTACAAACAAAGAATTTCATTCTCAAGGGGATTGCACGTGGTCTGAAATGGGGAATTATTACGGCAAAGTTGCAAGTCATTCAGTCTACTAAAATTCATATAAATAGACCCCTTGCATGTGACGTCAAAGCAGTTCAATTTGAAGGACAAAACAAAAGAATTTCAATCTCCTGAGAATTGGAAATCTATTGTTATGTCCTCCAAATCGAGCTGCATTCCGACGTATTGCATGGGGTCTATAGACAGTAACCGCGTACTGCATGGGGTCTACAGACAGTAAGATCTATTGAATTTTTTAAAAATGTATCTAAAATAATGAATACCCATCCTAATGTTTACCGTACACCAAATCCAAGTTTCTGATAGTAAAGGCACCAGGAGGTGAGCTGTGATAACCTTGGGATATCGACTGGCTAGCATTCATCGCCTTTGTATTTGTCTCAAGTCTAGTGACGTCATCTTCAGTGATGACGTCATAATCAGTCAGGACTTCAACTGAGTGGGAAGTAGTTTGAGAGACGCTGATACTCAACTGGGATAAAGTCCGCCTTACGATCGCATCTGTAAAATATTTACACTCAAGGAAGTTTCTCATATGAAGTTGATTGAAAACGCTCTCTCGCCAGCGAGGTACTAGTAGCCGGTCGCGATATTGACTCTTTGATCGAGAACGCCTTCCCATGCCTTCCACAGCATGACCACTATCTTCTTCATCGGTATCTTTCACACTAAATTCTTTCTTGGATTCCATGTACGCCTTGGCACGCTGTGCAACACTGTTGCTTCGAAGTCTAGTGGCCTTCCCACCATGGCTTCTTATTGCATCGAGAATCTCAGTTTGATTGATAACATTTGGCTCCGCTTCGACGAATGCAGTGTTTAACGCGTCTTTGTGAGGACGAAACTCGCCGTACTTATTAAGATAGTCCGCTAATTCTCTATTTATCCTTACCTTTGATTTAGCACTAGAGGTTCTTACCTCTTGTAACTGGGTAAAGCTTTCGGTTTGTGTCTTATTTCGTTGTCGTAATTGCCATTTGATATTTTCTTTCCACCAAACGCCAGTGTCATTACTACAACGCGGCGGTGCGTAAAGTCGAAACCGAATAAGCTTCTGAGGGGTTGAAATACACGAACAGGATGTATGATTACTATAGTCACAGTGTTTCTGAATAGGTCCCGTCTCGTTCTGAAGAGGGTACAGAACCCGTTACACGTGGTGTACACGTGACAAAAACATGACCCATAGTTCCAGCCTCCTCACTGTTAAAAGTTCTGTCTTTATGAGTTCCATGACATTTTTTCGGAGTACTCTGTCTAAAATTACCGGAACAAAATTCTTCCCGTGAGGAAGGAATCACCACAAATTCCTCGAAGTCCTGCAATTCCGGATTCTGAAAACAATTTTTCCCGGAGTATTTGTCTCTCGTTTTCCGTACATTCACTTCAATACTGATGACGTCATAATCATCAATCTCAGCTCTCGCACCTCCTATCGGCAAATCTGTAGCGCATTTGGGACACGGATCGATTTCGTCGTCTCCATAGTAACCAGAATTGACGTCACCGCTGTACAGTCCACTTTCGCCGCTACTACTGAATGAGTTGCTATGGTTATGGGACTTCAAAGTGGACTCGGAGGACGATCTGGACAGACTTCGTTTCCAGAACTTGTATCTTCCTTTCTCTCGTGAACGGCTTGAATGGCGTTCCTTCCAGCTACTGTCGATCTTGCGCAGTACATTGAAGTATGAATTATTAAGAAACATGATCAGAGGTGGAGTATGGACGACCTTTGGAAAAGACAGAAGTACAAATGTCAATTCGTGTAATAGACCTCTTCAAGTCTGGTGCTGCAATGATTTTCCCATTTTAGATCATGTTTCATTCTCTTGAGAATGATATTTTTTGTAAGAGTTGTATCCATATTCCTTTGTGCATGTCTTTTCGTGTGCAATTGTTAAACAAAGAAATGGTACTCTAGGGAATGACACATGGTCTGAAATGGGAAGACAATATTCCCAAGTGCCACCCTCAGTGCCTACACCTCATCCTAACCATCTCTCTTTCATAAATCATTGTAAAGCGCCTTTGAACATATCCATATGGAAAAGAGCGCTATATCAATATCAATATCATTAAGTCAAATAATTGATGTCAAATTGAGCTTAGTAGGCAAATTAAGTACCTTTATTTTGTAATACTATTGTATTTGCACTTATCCTGGTATTAAATGCCCACCTTATCTGACTTGTTGTACACGGAACATTTGTAACAAAATGAAGGTTTATTGGGTTATAAAGCTTAACGAGTATCCGCAAGAAGTATCGGAGGTTTTTACTGTGTGAACCCTTCGACTGAGGCCATTTCTTAAAATCATAGTTAATGGAGTTGAATGGTTTGTAAACCTATTGTTCTATGTTTCCATACCGCTTTATCCAGTGTTATATGACGTTGACCATGCCAAGTAAGCATGATTTCTTTATCAAATCTTGATAATATGGTAAATTTTGACCATTTTGTATAACTCGTAACTCATAAACTCAGTTACTCCCCCATCCTTTAAGAACAACAGTATACCGTTTTCAACACGTCGTCTACATCGTAAATATTAAATAACAGGACATGGAAGTCGACATCAAACAGACTAAATGCATGTTTATTCAGTTATATAAGAAAACAATGGCTGATAATAGTACCTATTAAATGTCCCACGAAACTGAACTAATTTACCACCAGAACAAGCGGGCCACACTGAGTGTTATTCAGAATGTAACGAAAACGTCTTTAGCAGACGGCGACGTAATTTTATAGTTCTACAAGGCTCTTTGACCCGGCGACGAGAAAATACCGAGTATTCAGGGTCTCGTAGAAGTATTTACAGTAACTATTTAATACTATCGATCTTTTAATGCCTCCGGCAACAGTCATCGGCCGAGTCAGTAGATCCTACGATAATTCAAATCAGAATACAATCCTAAAAGATGATATATTGTCTAAACAATTAATTTCATTGAAATTTATTCCAGAAATAAATCTGTGTTATTTAAATTATGTTCGCTGTTTGTTCAAGTTATATTTCGAACATAAAAATTAGCTTTTTTACCATAGTTAAAAACTTTCCTCAACTGTAAAAGGAAGAGTTAAAGTGGGTATTTTCAAAGCTCTTTCTTGTATCTGTATGAAGTTATATTCTCTTCCGCGATGAAAAAAGTAGATACACCATTCAGTAATACGATTATTCAAGCTATGAACCTAATGAGCGCAAAAGATTTTCCCTCGCATTAATTCGTAAATGTTTTTGAAAAAAAAAACAATCTAATTATTCAGTAATTAAAAGTGAATACAAATCATAAATAAAAAAATTCAAAGGATGAGTTAACTTAAATTTTAAAGGTTTTTAAAACGCGAGCTTCTTCATCTTCTTTGTTTACATCGTGTAAGAGCTGTTCTTACAAAAGCCACTGCATATAGGTCATCAACAATTGAATATTCACGGGACTGTGGCGATAAGTTTTAATATTTATATCCAAGAGTAAGAAGCCGTGTTCTAAAAGCGTAAAATCTAACTCAAGAGCTAAGCGTGGCGCCATACCAGGATGTTCCAAATGAATACACAACTCTATCAAGATTACCTTGGGTCGTTCAAACTTTGTTCTTCTTGGTTTATTGACTTATAAGTCTTCCTCCATATAAGTTGAACTGTAGGACGTTTAAATGGACAGTTTTTCTTTGAATCCATCGTCGACAAATGGCTAGAGTCAGAGCCCAGTATTCAATAATGTGTAAAACTGGTTTATAAACAAGAATGAAGCGAGGTCACTCGAGTTCGTTGCATCATCCTGTGCCATTCACTGACGCTCTCACGCATGTTCAACACGTGAACACCACGCTCGTGTTAGCGCATCGTATATAGGGTAAGTATATTCGAAGTTCTTTTGGAATTCTGATCTTCTAAGCACTTGAATGTTAAACAGTTCTTTTAAATAGTTCGCACAGGGAATACCTCTTTTACCAAAAGCTCTGAGCTAGTTTTGACGGCTGATTTGCATTCCGAACACCGGCCTGTTTTAAGCGACCACTCATATTAACTGACCGATTTACCAGAAGAAACCGACCAACCATTCTGTAATAATTAAATCTAAAGTAAAAATAAAACAAAACCGGTTCATTTTCTAAACAAATACCCTTGAACAGAGACGGTGCAGGAAAGATGTACTTGGACCGGTCAGCAACTGATTAAAGGACTACTCAAAAGATACGATCACTGGCAGAAAAAGTTGCAAAACTATTATTTTTTTGTTCGAAACTTGTTTGAATTGTGTGCATTTGCACTATATTTGTTTTTTGAATTATGATAAGTCCCAGTTTTAGGCGGGAGGAGGGGTGTAACATTTCTGTTTCAGATAAGCTTTCTCAGTTGAGTACATGCAAACTAACCAACACGTTTGAAATAAATATCACCAGGCGCGATTTCTTTTTGCTAAATTGGGTTTTAAATCAGTCATTGCGTGAGCGTTGGTCCGGGAAATTCAGCCTTCGCGTGAGAATCCCATATGTTGAACAAGCATTAATTCAATATTGACTGTACTGCGTTAATTTATATCACATGCGATGGTTTTCTATCGGGGCTCATTTTGCATCACATGTATATTTTCCATCCCGGCTGAGGTGAAGCAGGATCAAAACCTTGATTTATAAATGAAAATCAAAAAGTATAATTCGTGTGCGCAACGTAGTAATGCAGAAATGTAAACGGACAGACAATTGCTCAATTCTTTACGAGTTTACTTTGCGAGTTTGTGTCTGGGTTATTGCGCTACCTTGCGCTACCTTGCGTTACCTTGCGCGCGCCTGTCCCGAGGGGGGAGGGGGGTACTCCCCTATATTTGCTATACGGGTATGTGCCGCCCTATAGGGTATGGTTTTTCGGCTTTTGGGTCTGGGGTAGGGTATCATTTTTTGACATTTTGTCTGGGATAGGGTATCATTTTAGTCTGGGCTAGGGTTAACGATTTGGTCGTTTTTGTCTGGCGAATAGGCTACGCTTTCTGCCGACACAAAAACATTAAAAATGTTAGTAAATATTGATTGCAATCGATTGTAAAACCGTATTTTCCGTCTCTTAGTCTGGGATAGGGTGTACAATTCTTAGTTTTAGTCTGAGGTAGGGTATGTAAAATCAAAATTTTAGGTCTGGGATAGGGTCAGGGCTTTGAGGTCCTGGCGGCACACCCCTACCCAAGTTGGGGTGGTAGTACCCCCCCCCCCCCCCCACGGGGCGCCTGTTTTCCGTGAACTTAGTATCTTCAACTAGTGCTAGTCAGAGCTGACGGGCTGTTTTCTGTTGGTCTTGCTGGAGTTGATGTTGACTTAGATCGATGTAGGTGCTGCTAACTTTGTCTAACATTGTCGCTACATTAAACATTTTTTTTAAGGAATCTAATACATTTTACCATATCTGAGTTGAGTCTGAATTGTGGAACTCCCTCCCCATGAAACATTAGAACCCGTGATTCTCTATCAGGTTTTAAGAAAGATCTTAAACCTTGGCTCTTCCGGCAAGTGTACTAAAACCATCTTAGCTAAATATCATTACCAGCTTTATATTCTATGAATATATTATTTATTCATTTTCATTTATTAATGTAATACCGTTTTATAAAACGTTGTTGAATCTTGTAGAATTAACGCTATATCAAATAAAGGTATTATTATTATTATTATTATTATTATTATTATCATTATTATCGTTATTATTATTATTATTATCTGAAAATAATATTTCTCTCCCTTATTAACTCCTACGCAGACGTTAGTGACAGACAGACACTAAGAACCTAGGCGTAGAACGCTATCATCAAGAGAGCTGCGCGCAGACAGCTTGAAAAAATATATCAATCAAGTAGACCGCCGACTGAATACCTAAACGAACACATGTATATATGATATCGCTAACCTGACTTGCTTTGAACTCTCTAGTCATCGATATACTCTAGATAAATCACATCGATGTTCAGGTTTGCACGATTAGGATTTTGCAGTGTTTACGACATATAATGCATTTTGCCTTTCCGGAATATTAATTCAGTCATGATGCTATGGTTTCCCTTCAATGATAACAGAACTTGTCGCTTCTTGTATTTCGTTTTTTGTTTTTTTTGTTTTTGTTTTTTGTTTTTGTTTGTTTGTTTGTTTGTTTTTTGTTTATTTTTTTGTTTTGTTTTGTTTTGTTGTTGTTATTGTTGTTGTTATTGTAAAAAGTAAAAAGAGTCTATAATAAATAGATCAGGATTGTATATGCGATATACAAGCATATTATTATTATATTATTATTTATTATATTATCATTATTATCATTATTATTATTATTATTATTATTATTGATATTATTATTAATATTATTGTTATTATAGATCGGACACCCCCTAACCCCCCCCCCCCCCCCACCCCCCTTTCCCTCGTCCTCTTGCACCGTCCCACGGCACAAATACAGTACACACACCCACCAGGCACAGAAAGTCGAATAATATTAATCATGATGAATAAGAAAAATTGCCACTTTTGACCATATTTTTTTAAAGATATATTTTATTATCTCTCATAAATATTCTGAATTTGAAAAATATACTATAATATATTAATGACATTTTCAGTCGTCTGATCATAAATTAAATAAAAATCTTTACAGCACTCAGTCTATAAATATATTAATATCTCTGATAAATAACTATAGAAATATTGCTTTATCTGCTATCATGATAATATATATCATATTTCATTAAAATCTATTAAAACATTTTAAGATTCATAAATTAAAATTAAAATTTTGCTTTCACTTGATTGAAAATACCTCTTGTTTCGAATGTCGAATGTTGGTTTTATTGAACTGTCTTGCGTTACTTGTCACGCTAACAGTAATTGTTAGGTACCGTGACATTTCAGCGTGACAGCATATTTTAGATAGCAATAAATAAATATTTCTCTCTTGATAAATTAAACAGATAAATAAAATGCGTATATTCCATGACGTACTTTCAAGTCAAAATATTGACACATGACACGTCATGATTAGTAACTTCATTGACCTTATTTTCCAGGAAGCGCCTTATTTTCCAGGAAGCGCCTTGGGTGTTGTGAAAGTGAGGTTGGGTCTTCCTTCTTCAAACACACAAGACACTCCCTGGAAATTCCTTCCCACTCAGGGAAGGTTTTAAAAACTATTTAGCTTTTTATTGCAACAAAGTTTCCTGTGAATTACCTTTTTAAGCGAAATATTTTTTTCTTGTCACATTCCTTTTGCACTACTTCACTTTCATTTGCCAGACTTTTGATGTATTTCTTTTATCATCTTACTCTATTTAAAGCCAATAAGATTTCGTCGATTCTAAATTACCAATCGCTGCTTTCCTTCCTTTCATCCAATAGCAATCGCTGTTAATACATCCAATCCTCATCATCTTAATTCCATGAAATGCGCTGCCCTTTGTGAGAACCGTACTTTCTTTGCGGATTTCGGTGCACCGTTCCTTCTGATCGCAAGATACCAGTTAGCTTGGATTTTCGATCGGTAGGCTGTGTATCCTTTTGGATGATGGACTTGATAGAATACACACCGATTCAAGCTTTGTCCTTGATTTTTGTTCTAAAAACGGGAAAAGAGAAATCGTTAGATTAAAACCAATGATGTGTCCAATCAGTTTACTAGTTCAGTATTACAGCTATTTAGAGTTATTTTACGTATCCAGCAAAGGTCCTAGAGAGCCTTTGACCTGTCTTTCACCTGGAGATTATATTTTTAATGGTCACCTAGAATTAGAACATAGCAATAAGCTAATAAACAAGGCCAAGGTCGATTCCACGACCGCATGAGAACCATTCATCTTTTGGCTTGACAAACGACAGATGTGAACTTCAAAAATAAACCTCGGACATATCGATTTCCTTTTTACTAAGCTTTCAAGGCCAAAAATCCATCACTAGGTCACTCATGAATTTGACCTTGGGTTTGGCTATAGTTGGTGTTTGTCACGGCCGCCATATTGGAAGAGTTTAGTGAATTAGTCTCTGTGATTTATCGATCATCCAACATGGCCACCTTGTCTTTGATTATTTCATTTTTCATGGAAGTGACTGCAAACCACCTCTTGCAAAAACTGATTGAATCACAAGAAAGTCCTTGTAATTATTCTTTAAGTACATTTCTACTACTAACAAGAATGATACTCAAGGGAATATACAGCTATTTCACAAAAGGTTGGTGTAGGTTTTGTTGCATCTAGCATGCCGTATGTTGCATATCAAGACCAAACTCAGTGCATCCAAGAAAACTTTCACCAATCTTTTTTGCCATAGCTGTACATGATTTTCTCTTAGCTGTAATATAATACTCGAAGCATAATTTCAGTCGAGAAAATAGCACATGGCGATTATCATTCAAAAGCCAGTTAAGGTAGAGAGAAAATTTCTGCCTAGAGCAAAAAAGGTCTTCTTACGTACCTCTACCATAAGGCTACCGTGTCCAGACATACACAAATAACGGCTACCATCGGATGATTTGATTCGAACTTGACCCTTAAAACCAGCTGATTCCAGCACTAGTTGAGCTATTGGCAACAAGAGAAAGAAAGAGCATGATTAACGACGACTTCTCAGAAAATATTGGCTGCTTACTAAAGCAGAAACAAAATATCCACGAGAAGGGCGAGGAGGCATTCTACACATTAAAAACCTAGAACGCATTTTTGTCGTGGGGGTAGAAAATAAATATTCTCTTAAACAAAATAAAATAAAAGCACCCTTGCATGTGGTGTCAAAGCAGCTCAATTTGGAGGACAAAACAAAAGAATTTGAATCTAATAAGAATTGGAAACCTTTTGCTGTGTCCTCCAAATAGAGCTGCATTCAGACGGACTGCAAGGACTATTAAGTCACCGCCGATGTAAAGTTGACTTGAGTAAACAATGCATTGCGCCCCTAGCTTCAAGATTACTTGGCGTCTGCGTCTGGTTAAGCGACGTTATGACTGAAATCAGCTTTTGCTGTTCTTACCATTCGGATCTGAACGATTACCAAAGCCATCTACGCTGTTATTATTGATCCTTATATACTTGGCGCTGTTCTTTGAGTATAAGTGTACTGTTCTCTCAACACCAATTCCTTTCCCAAGACCCGCTAACGTCTGAAGTAAGAACAAAATATCCGATTAGAATCAGCAGTGATCGAATCAAAAGAGTCGTAGAAAAATAAATAAAGGACTTGAGGTTGGATAAACTGTCGTCCGTCGGCAACACGATCACGACAGCCCCACGCGGGGAAAATCCTTGGTTCATAGCATTTGGATTTGAATTGTACCCTATAATGAAGTTATCGTATTGAATCCGGAAGGCTGGAACAGTACCGAATGATTTATTTCTGGGTAGACCCGGATCGCACTGCGGAATCAAATGAGATAAAAAAAGGCCGCCTCTTGCTGGTGTTTGATACATGCTATATTCAGTGGACATTAATACAAGATAACTTGAAAAAGCTATTGCAAAAAAAAAAACTTTTTTCTGGCTTGGTGCAAGTGAAAAACCTGAGGAAATGATACTTTGCATGCAGAAAGAAAATTAAAAAGATAGGATATTATTATACCATGATAAATGTGTTTGCACAACAAGCTAACCATGTTGGCGCGGTGAAACTAAAAACAAGCCACAAAATCCTACTATATAGACGGGAAACTCAAAACCCGTTGATAATGCCTCTTCAACAACTGATAGCCTTATGCTCAGTGTCGATTCTCTAGGACTATAATCCTTCTCTTTGCGGAGCGATGAGTGCGCCGCGACTAATCCCTGCAAGTCTGGAAATAAGTTTTCTTTGTTCACGTTCTGCTCTTACTAATTAAATGCCTTGATTTTGTCGTATGAATAGTTATGCACCTTGGTAAGGTTAAGAGTGATATATGCAAAATACTCGAAGGAATGTCATGTGAAAAAAAACAAACGATCATAGTCTGGTCGCAAATTTGCTTTAAATTCAGGTCGGGAGGTTATTCTTAAAAAATATTTTCATTTATTAACTTCTGACAATGATGGTCGTAATTGAAGGCACACTGCTACAAAAGACGCCCGAAAGAAAGCGTTGATTTTCAAATTTGGGATAGAGGAAAGACTAAGATCTCCGTGATAAATCTTGTATCATATCAGGATGTGCGTTCGCTTTGAATGCAGTGATTGTACAAATAATAACTGATTATTTCATAAAAAGACGATAATCCTGATCCTATTCAATTTTCGCTTTTCCTCCTCCCTCTTCCGGAAGTCTTTCGGCAACCTATGATCGAGCGCTGAAAATTTCTTCAAATAAGATTAAAATATTTCGGTTCAAGAAAGCAATAAGAGACTTTTTTGAGCTCGCTGAATTTTTTCAAACATATGGACAACAGGTATAGCGAAAAATCACTCGCTTGTATTCATATTTAATTCCAATTGCAAGTTTTTGTTGATGTATATGACTTGTGTGGTCTTACTCCAGTACGACGCCGGCTATTCTTAAAGCTGCGTTATCTGAGTGATTCACTACTCTTATCGAGGATATTTTCGCACGCCAACATGGTAAGTTGGCCGAACTCCGACCGCGTACCAACCGCGCTCATGGACACCGTCAGTAGATATGACTTAGCTATAGCTAATGTGGCCAATGAATGAAAGACCATGGGAATACATCACTTTGACGCTAACTGCTCCAAAGTTACAGAGAAGAAAACACTAAAGAGTCCATTATGCAGACCACTCGAGCTCGTCATTTTCTCGCAGGATGATTTCATAACCGCAATCGCTTCCTGTCGGATCGTTAGGTCTTTCTGAACTTTATATCAATACTTGAAAAAAAATAACTAAGATTTGGGAAAAAATTGTATGAAACTTTACACTGTGGTAACTACAGTTTCAGAATCTCATTCTTTGCCCCCGGCCCCCCCCCCCCCCCCCCCCCCAAATGCAGGCCGGCTGATATTATTATCGGCATGAAAACACTCCATTTGGTAGACGACTAACTAAATTTCAATTATTTTAGTTTTCTGTGGGATTGGGCTATTTGAAGACCGCTTCGTCTCACAGACAAGAGGTTTTAGGCGCTTCTTTAGTAGTGCTGATCTATTTAAGTGTTGACGCATGATAAGTGTCTACGGCTCTTATGTGCCAACATCAAAACTTGCCAAAACAAAGACAAAAGCCCGCGATGCGCGCTTCCGACCGCCAAGAAAAGAGTTTTTCATCGATAACACGTGGATGCCTCAAGCTTATGTTTTCCAGTTGAAACATTCATTTTTCTCCCAAATCATTGCTTTTTTTCTTGATTCAAAGCCTTTTTTCTTTCTTCCTAAAAAGTTGGTATCTTTCGCCCTTCCGATACTAAAAACGACATTTCCCGGTTTTAAAGATGTTTTTCTCTAAGGAAGGATTTCTGGGTTGACTTACTGGTTGATGTGTGAAAGGTTAGCCCTGTTTTGTAGAGTATCAGTTTCATATATTTTCTCACATACGGCTGGCATCTGACCAGAGATCAGGCTAGACGACTAATCCTAGTCTAGAAATAAATTCAAGGGCCCATCTAAGCTAATATTTCCTAACTGAATTTCTCCCAAAGGCGACCGAGGAAAAAGCAAATAAATGTAAACTATAAACTTAGGAAAAACTGGCTAAAGTTTGAATGTAGAAAAGACTTGAAATTTGTTGAAAAACTTTAAAAAGTCATGAAACATTTGTCGATAAGTTATGAACGATTTCCCATAAAGTAATTATCATTTTTATACTGTAAGTTAGTAGAGCGAGAAATAACTTTGTACTTTGAACGAATAAAATTTGAACTTTGCTCAACTTTTAAATTAAATTATCTCTCAAACATCGATCACGCAAGAGTTTTAGATTATTACAGTTATTCAATTCATGAATCAACTTGTCTTACCTTGGTAGAAAAGACGTAAGGGAGAGTTGGTTTTGCTTTAGTCCTGTATGAGAAAAGAAATGAATATCTAAAATGACAAGCTAAGCTTGATAATCAAACGCTAAATGATTATACGTTAATGAGGGTCAAGTTATCACTCTAAGATACAGATCTTGAATAGTACAAAGAATCGCTTACTTACATAGAACAAATTGTAGCAATGAAGAAAAATACTTGTTTCAAAAAGTTTCTCATTTTCGAGGATACTCTGTTTTTATCTTACTCGAGTTTGTTCTCTGCTGTGTTGCTTGCTAGAGCCAACTTGTTTAAAGAGGGTTTAACTTCCCAGGGAGTATTTATTAACATACGGTTGCGGTAATTTTAGTATTAATATAGGCCTCGTTGGAGTATCGGAATTTGATACTTAAAATACCGTGACAAGTCGTTGGTGTCGATGTGATTACGATAGAAAACCGATGAACTTCCGATAAGGAACGTAACAAATACCCAGAATATCCTCGAGAATTAGGAGAAGGAAAGACAGACAAAGGGAAGGCAGTTTCTTCCCTATTCCTATACGCAGGCGTAGGCGAGTAGCAGACATAGTGGCAGTTATTTTGGATGTTATAACTGGGCGCGATTCAAAATGACTGGGGCAATTTTAGTGCAAAAAGTATGTAAAACTGCAGCTAGTTTCTCCTCGCAAAACAACGTTTCAGCACTAATTTAAAATTCTGCCACAAATCGTAATTCAAAAGCACTTAAAGTTAGGTTTTACGGAAGAAAAATGAGCTAAAATAAGCGGGGGTGTCGAAACAAAAGGGGTTTTACCAAAATCAAATAAACAAGCTGACTTCGTCATCTGTAAGTTATCTCAACTTTTCCACGCATTCGAACTATCCAAATTTCATTGTCATCTTTCTATTCTTTTTCGCTTAATCATGATTTTATTCAAATTTCGACAACTTAAACAGTCTCGCCTTTATTTTATGAACCATGAAAAATGTCATAGTCAAATCTTGTGGAGTACGAAGTAACGTAATCTCAAAAATCATGACGTAAGATGTGATTTTCGTGACGCTTAGCAACAAGTCAGTCTGAGTGCTTTAGTTCGTTGGTGATATTGAAGCACATGTTTTAGGCCTGAGTAACCAAATTACTCAAAGCCTTAGCTCTAAATAATTGTCCTAAGATCCTAACATTTTGAATTTTCTCTATGTTTTGAAATGATATTAATCTAGGCACTGTCAGAATGTCAACCCTTCAAAAAAAATTCATCAAACCTCCGAAAGCGTTCTAGTATGATTCATTTTCCACTGAAAACAATACAGGTTATCGTAAAAATGAGAACTATTTATTCAAATTGAGCTCACCCAACATTTTCTAAGATATCGATGGTCAAAAGAACAGAAAAGGTGAAGTGAAAGCGGACGGAAAGAAAGATTTAATATGCTTTCAGACGACGAGACTTCGATGCCATTACAATTAGTATACTAATGCAGTCAAGTCAAAATTATGGCGATTCTGTGTGCAAAATATTCAATTAAAAATGCATGTTCTAACAAAATATTTTACATGAGATTCCAAGCAGAGTAATCTTATCTTTAGCTTTTCTTTACTATTATTTATAAATAGTTGCTAGTTGAATTTCCTTAGGGCAATTTTTTTTCTTTTAACTTTTGAGTTACCGATTGGCTTTTCCGGTGCTTTTCGTTCAATGGTATTGCCAAATTAAGTTAAACAAGTTGAATACACCTAAACTAATTAACACGACGTTGTGGAATTCGTTCATTTTTAGGTGTGAGGCGTACATTCGTCTAACTCGAACAGCAAAATGTACAAATATTTGTACAAAAATTATCAATTGTTTTGCCAATTTTTTTATGGTAGAGTGACGACCAAGTGTAAATATGAAAAAGAAATCCATCTTTAATTGGACATAGTCCACTAACCAACTACATGGCTGCTACATTACTACTACATTACTTCCAGTTTGTGCTAGGAATTGAAAACCACTCTCTGACGCGGTCACGCGTTTTGGCAGCACCTATTAGCAATAGAATCTGCAGTAATTTTTAAGTCATGGTTGATCTAAGCCAATTGCCAAATTTTCCAAACGTGGAAAAAAACAACATTACAATTCATTTAATTGGATACAGGAGAAATAAGCTATAAATGAAGAGTTTTCTGATGGCTATATATCTAAACTTTTTAGAATATGAATTGAAATGATCATCTATATTTTTCGAAATCGCGTCAAGGGATCATGAGGTCTTGGCCGGGAATCTCACTTATCTGTACCTAAAAAATTCTCATATATTATCACTCAAAAACGCGTAAAAGCAAAGCCATTTTAATGCAGATATGTTTATTAATGCTGTATTTTTGCCAATCGGTTTTAGGTATTTTTGGTTCTATATACATCGTTTCGTGGTTCATATTGAAGCTGAACGCTTAGTACAACGGATTAGAAATGTTTCCATTTTGTGCCTTCAAGTTTTCATTGAATTTTTGTCGTTCAAAACAGACTATTAACTAAGTATCAATGACATAATCGATGCCACTTGTACGTGGAATAAAATAATAAGAAAAGGATATCCAGCCCTAACCATCTTTTACCACTCACCCAGCCCAATATCAGGCCTGACTCGGCGTGACACAACACCGGTTCGTTTGATAACAGGTCCAGGTATGTCATCAGTGATTGCCTACGTCAAATCCAAACCACACACACACGTGTTTATAACAATAACTCCGGCTGTGAAAATCTTAAGGATGCTAAAAACAACAGTTACGAACTAAAAATTGGTTTAAAATAACGTAATTTTTGACTATGTGGTACACACATGGAGAGGTTTTCGTAAGGTCACAAGAACCCCGGTAGTGACTAATGGGTCGAAACACTCTTAACGGCTAAACGGGACATTGATTGCTTACGTGAAAAATTAAGCGTTTGTCTGTTCCGAAGTTTCTTGCCAAAGGGGATCGGTCCAGCAGGACGGAAATTGTATATATCAACGAGATGAAAGATTTGAGGGATACTATGAAATCTTAGTTGCAAGACGTTCATGGGGTTAGGCCAAAAAAAATTAAAAAACCCGCATGAAAGTTGACCTCATCCGAGAAATCTTAGACTAATAAAATCCTCATAGCAAAAGTTGAATTTGTCTTTCTTTGTTCGCTATAAAATAAAAATCTTGGTAACTTTCTAAATAACGCATTTGTAAACGTAAATTCGATTTAGACAAGTATGCATGCTGCCACTCAAGTTTTGGTAAAAAAAGCATAGTTCATAGAGGGGATCCAGTCCCGTCTAGTAACTATGATAAAAGGTTAACTAAAAAAAAATGTAACTATAATAAAAGGTACACGGTCTCTGCTCTGTAGTTATTTTGTGGAATTTCATTTACAAAAAATATTTTCAGTAGTTGTTTGGTTTGATGTACTTCACGTCCTAAGGGCTGTATGTGCTTGTTTTTGTAACCCTAGGTCAACTAAGAGTGGTGTTTTTTTTATTGAAGACGGAAAGCCTTCAGTAAGACAATACCATGTTTAATACTAGACAAAAGCATCCCTTCCTCCCGGTAAGGCTAAACAACAATGTCGGTCTAACGTCACTACCGCTCGGTATGAAGATTGAATAACAGCCAAACGTTTTTTTCCCTGTGCAGCAAATACCAATATAAAAAATTCTACAACTTTCTGTTGTGACCAATATATCCATTCACTAGTTTATAAACAAGTAAATCTGAATTGATCTAGAACGAGCTAGAATTGTGGGGGAGGTTTTGGAATTTGAGCTCACTTCTTTATTTTTGGAATAGAAAAGAAGAAGTATTGTCAACCGTAACTTGTGTATCAGTTACTCAACTTTGAGCTTTATTTTCTCAGTCGTAAGATTTCTCAAATTCTTGCTGTCCTGTACAGCATTCTCGTCGTGCAGATAGAAAATAATGCACTTGTTGTTCAGTGTGTTGGCCAAAAACCAAAGAAAATAAAACACTGATTTTGCCGCTAAAAAAAGCCAGCATGAACGATTAAGACTACCAAGATCAAACTCTCGGCCGTCTCGTACATGATGTTACCTTTTTTACAATAATTCCCTCCACATGGGATCTCCTTATTATGAAAGAAAAATTAAAGAGCTAGGGGTATTGATATTACCGACTTTTGTTTCCTAGTTTCCTTGGAACTACTTACTGCCGCAAAGCCGCTGTTTTTTTAATTTAAACATATTACCTCTCTGTGTTCTCTCCAAGAGCTAGGCTCATCGTGGGAGATTACTGTTTTTACTAGTAACCACTGGTTCCTGCGCTCTAGGGTATTGGAAATTACAAGCGAACCGTTCAAACGTCGGTAGAGAAAAGTTAATGTAAAGCGGCATGATAGAGGATGTTTTCCTTTTTTGCCGATTTATTTACTTCGATTATTCGTAAACAATGTTTCCCGTAATCAATTCAAGAAAAAACCTTATCAGTGATTTTAGGGCGCTCTTACGCGATTAACTTTTTAGCTGGAATTTTGATGTAACAAAGTTGCGAGACAAATTTCACCGCAACGTGTAACATGTAGCTAATTGCTTGTTTTTTGTTTCTTTGTTTTAATTCCGAAAATACAAGGTGCTCTATAAAAATCTAATGCGTTTACCACTCCTGGGTGGATGGCTTAATGCCTAACAGGCCTTGCGACCCAATTGATAAGGCAGCCGATAGATCGAATTGATAATTTAGAAGTTGAAAGTATCTAGTCAAGAAAATTTCCCAAGATAAGAATGTTTTACTATACTATCAGGTTTTATAGCACAGCGGCCGGTTCGAACGAAGAGCACTAGTGCTAGTTTGTAAGACTGCTACGTGCTCAAAAGTCTAACCTAATGGCTCATATTTCCATTGATTTGTTTTTTTGGTTATTTTTCAAGCATTAAATGACGCTAAAACTGAGAAAAACACTGAATAAGTACTGTCAAAGCGTGCGTCACAAGTAAAACTAACATCCGTAAACTTGATGGCAATTGATGCTGGTATTCCTAGGGACACACAGCTTTATTTCCGCTTTTCTCCTGGTACAAACCCAAGTAAACACTGACGAAATTTTCCCCGCCAATTCTTGTGAACCGCCGCGCCTTCATTCCAGTTGCCAATGCACTTGTCGAACTGTGACCAAAAGGAAATAAAGCCAAAAATAAATCAGCTTCCTATCTAATAATACCAATAAACCAAATGGGAGTGCTTTTGGTCCTTTTTACGGAACAGAATTCCAAGGATTCCAGAAAACCATTTAACGGTGAAATATTTGACGAGCATCGGATTAATCTTTTACCGCAGAACAACTTTAGCGTCATGCTGGAAAGGCATAGGATAATTGGATGAAAAAACGAAACAAATTGCAATCATTCACTGCCATAAATGGAAATACCACAAATGACGAGCTTAAGCGTTGCAAGAATGATTTACAGACAGTAGAAATCATATGAGGTATAAATATGGATCGCATCGTCTAAAGTGATCCATGGATTATCGTACTAGTAGAAGACAAACTGAAGTGGATCTACGAGCTGTGAACTGTAGCTGCATTATTGTCATATTCCATAAAAGCAAGGTTACTCAAGGTTTTGTCTCAGAAATCAATCATTAAGAGTTTGATAAAGTAAAATTTTTGTTCTGTTAAGCCAATCAAAGGACTTAATTTTAACGGAGTTTCGAAACTCGAGTTAAGGTAGTTGCCTTGGAAAATGTTATTTGTTACAACTTTATTTCTTAGCAAACAAGGTTTTTCTGCGAGAAAAATATAAAACTAATGGTATGGCACATACATATTTTTAGTTAAGGGTATGAATATGTCATAATCATAAGGAAAACAAAAATGCAAATTATCGATATTTTTTCCGGCTCTTAAGTGATTGTGTGTGATTAACCTGTTAGCCGTAATTGCTCCATCAAGTCCAATATCTCCGCGATGGTGGCGAGCAGAATGACATTGCATTCAGTTGAGTATGCCTGCAGATTTAAAAATTCTTTTCCTTTTAAAGAATATATATTTATCAATATCTTAGAGTTCAAATGAATCACTGTCATATCGATCTAGTGAACTAAACTTTTAATGCTGGTTCTTTTTGCACGCGTGCCGGCGAAAACAATATGACATCATCGATGACGTCGTCAGTGTCTGACGAAACGGGATGATGCAAGTAGCACACATTTTACATTCTTCTTGACTGAATACACGTGTCATAGTTTATTCTAGAGAATCGAGGGATTTGTTTAGAATAATCTAGAATGATAATTACAATTATAGCTATTACCCAATAAAGTTGTAAAAAAAAAAAAAAAAAGAAGAAGATTTTAAAACTACGTTTTGAATCTTTTTGCTTCTTTCTTCTTTTTCGGATTTCTTGTTCTCAGACGAACCAAATGCATCGCAGAAATGTGGATAACAAATGAAAAGAAATTAAACTTATTTGGAAGAGATGCACAAGTTGATGCTCTATAAATCACACCCAAAGAATAAATATCATTCAACTATACAAGACTTGAAACATTGTTTCCTTCCAACACCTGTTTTCAGATGTCGAGAAATGTCGTTAGAATTGTCAAACACTTACTTGCCTAACTAATCGAAATTATGAATAAAATGGTAACTAAAGTGAGCAGAATCAATGGAATAAACATGTTACAACTGATATATGGAAGTTTTTCTAGTCTTCAAGCGTAGAATAAGAGACTTCAGTATATTCTAGGGATTGTGAATTGTTAATTAAGAACTGAATGAATGGATCCGTTATTATTTACGGAACGTGTTTACTAACGTCGTATACTGCCATACAAAACGAGATCGACATCCCTACATTTGTTAAAATTGATGTTGTTGGTCTTAACCGTTTGTTGGCTTCCCTAAGATTCTAATTTTATTCTATGCATCCAAGCTTCAACAATATTCTATGCAGTATTTCGTAATCTTACAACAAAACACTGCTAAAAATCTTTTTCAGTTCATGTGGTGACAGGTTTCTTTTTGTCTTTTCTTTCCTATCCTTTACCCTCCTCTTTTTTTCTCTCCTTTCTTTCTCCTTTAATTGTTCTGTTTTTGAATGCAATAAACTTTAAAATCTAAAAAACAAAACTAACTTACAACTTCATTACCTAAAAAGCTCTTCCATTGATTCTTTGGCATCAGCTCCGCTGTCCTCAAACATTTCAATCTGCTGTAACTCGTTTGCCACATCGTCAACTATTTTTCCTCCACTAACCATCACACAAAATAAATAATAGCTATACAGTAAAAACGTTGTTTTAAATATACGCATCCTAAAGAAAATCAGTGATAATGAAGTATTCCACGTTCCGTATAAGTGACTGTGAGTTATACTAACAACTGGTGACAGATGTAACTCGTTTGTCACTCTCGAGACCAAAATATATAGAAAGATAACTTAACAAAATCTTGACTTTTTACATTATTGACCAAGCTTCGTTTAGCACCGAAACAACTGACCAATCAATTGTGCTTCCAAGAGTAGCCACCATTTGATACTTTATAATTTGTAATATTTCGTGTTGTTCATTATTAATGAAGTTGGACGCATTACTATCATTAACGTCAATCTGGAAACAGCATTTCACTTAATCAAATTTTAAAAGCGTTTTTTCTTTGCAACTGGATGGTTGGCAGTTTTCTACCTCTGCTGAGAATAACATTTGTTACCAAACTTGTCTTAAATTTCGTATATTGAAAAGAAAAAACATCCGTGACTCTGTAGAGGTTTCTATGATTTTGACAAGTACTTTTTCAGACTTTTGATAATTGCACATCAGTTTTAACAGACAGGATGAATCACGTTGGTGTTTTCTGTCTGTACGAAAAAACCCTTGAAGTGCTCACTTGACTAGAAGACCACGTGTTTTTACGCACGGCACGTGGTTTTTTACATGCCAGTTTTACAGACCCAAGCTTGTCCTTCACCAAGTAATATTTTCATAAAATGAAAATGCTTTGAAATTTTGTTCCTCAATTAACTCAGAAATGAAAAGAAAAGCTAAAAAGTTTAATATCTCGTCTTGCTATGAGTATGTCTTTGCGTTTAAATGTCGATGTTCAGGCTCCTCGCTGTTGTTGGTCTTAACCGTTTGTTGGCTTCCCTAAGATTCTAATTTTATTCTATGCATCCAAGCTTCAACAATATTCTATGCAGTATTTCGTAATCTTACAACAAAACACTGCTAAAAATCTTTTTCAGTTCATGTGGTGGCATGTTTCTTTTTGTCTTTTCTTTCCTATCCTTTACCCTCCTCTTTTTTTCTCTCCTTTCTTTTTCCTTTAATTGTTCTGTTTTTGAATGCAATAAACTTTAAAATCTAAAAAACAAAACTAACTTACAACTTCATTACCTAAAAAGCTCTTCCATTGATTCTTTGGCATCAGCTCCGCTGTCCTCAAACATTTCAATCTGCTGTAACTCGTTTGCCACATCGTCAACTATTTTTCCTCCACTAACCATCACACAAAATAAATAATAGCTATACAGTAAAAACGTTGTTTTAAATATACGCATCCTAAAGAAAATCAGTGATAATGAAGTATTCCACGTTCCGTATAAGTGACTGTAGTTATATTAACAACTGGTGACAGATGTAACTCGTTTGTCACTCTCGAGACCAAAATATATAGAAAGATAACTTAACAAAATCTTGACTTTTTACATTATTGACCAAGCTTCGTTTAGCACCGAAACAACTGACCAATCAATTGTGCTTCCAAGAGTAGCCACCATTTGATACTTTATAATTTGTAATATTTCGTGTTGTTCATTATTAATGAAGTTGGACGCATTACTATCATTAACGTCAATCTGGAAACAGCATTTCACTTAATTAAATTCTAAAAGCGTTTTTTCTTTGCAACTGGATAGTTCAGTTTTCTACCTCTGTTGAGAATAATATTTGTTAACAAAATTGTCTTAAATTTCGTATATTTAAAAGAAAAAACATCCGTGACTCTGTAGAGGTTTCTATGATTTTGACAAGTACTTTTTCAGATTGACTTTTGATAATTGCACGTCAGTTTTTTTTTTTTCTTTTCTTTTTCTTTCTTTCTTGTAATTTGTAATAATTTGTTTAATTTATCAATTAAGATTGAGCTTTTAAAGTAAGATATTTAGTTGTAAGAAAAAACGTTTAAAAAGATTCTTTGCATTTAATCAGTTTTCTGCCTGTTCAGTGAGTTGAATATGTAGTCTCGGGCTTGCCTTTCAATTCTGTATGCATTTTTGCACAAAGGCAGCTAGTTTTTGTGTGTGTGTGTGCTCTTTAAGAAGCAGTATTTTTTGGTAGTGACTGACGAAGACGGGGAGATTTAGATTGCAACAATTTACATTTGAATGTAGACCTATTGATGAAAACGAATCTTGAGTTGCGTACGTAGTACTTCGATCATGCATGTGACACCACCGATGCTTCAAGAAAGAATCCTTAAGTCGTAAAGAACAAATGCAGATTGCGATGTTTTGCCGTGTTAGAACCGTTGTAGAATTGATTAGAATTAACTAGAAAACTGACAATAAGAGATATGCTCAAAAGTTGTCAACTTCGTTGGAAAACATTTGATTTACGATTTCGTGCATTTTGGGGATACCAAAAACACCGCAAAAATGTGAATTGATTGTTCCAAATGATGAATTAGAGAGAAATATAAGCTGGTGTACTCCAGACAATCGCTAAAAATAGAATACTGAATCTAAATAAAGGATTCAAAATAGTTTTCCTTCAACCAACTGATTTCGAAGTTGGTTCAGCCTTTGTTAAATGAAACGAAATTGCTGATCTTTTTTTCGTATATTACTCATTCTAATTATAAGTCAAACTCTTGTACTTCATGCGAAAATCCGAGTTATCGCCCTACAAAATATTAAGATTGACCTACCATTTTCTCACTTATTTAAAAAGTACGAACTGTGAACAATACAAGTCTAGAATTTACTGCATGGTGTCCGGCTTGTGCGCACTTGAATGGATTGAATCTTGAATTTGCGGTGACTATTTCATTCAACTATTTCTATAAAACATACATAGGTGTGTTAAGCAGACCGTGCTGTTTACATTGCTATTCATTAAGTGATTATAAGGGAATTAGGTAAATAATTAGAGAGTGTTTAGCCACGCTTTTAATGCAATTGTTTTTGGCTCAAACTAAAAAAAATCGTGGTTTGTGAATAGACGATAGAGGAATTTAACAGACAGGATGAATCACGTTGGTGTTTTCTGTCTGTACGAAAAAACCCTTGAAGTGCTCACTTGATTTAGAAGACCACGTGTTTTTACGCACGGCACGTGGTTTTGTACATGCCAATTTTGCAGACCCAAGCTTTTCCTTCACCAAGTAATGTTTTCATAAAATGAAAATGCTTTGAAATTTTGCTCCTCAATTATCTCAGAAATGAAAAGAAAAGCTAAAACGTTTAATATCTCGTCTTGCTATGAGTACGTCCTCGCGTTTGAATGTCGATGTTTAGGCTCTTCGCTCAGCAGCTCAGTGATCTTGAACGCTATTAAATTATCAAATTTAATTATAGTTTATTAAAAACTACGTATTTACCTAAGTAATACGGAGCTGTAGCTTTCGGTCAAATCTTAGAGCAATACAAAGAGCTTTAAATCAGGAAATTCCACTTCAAAAATATTTAGTTTTGAAAAAAATATAAAATTGAACATTTAACTAAAATGTAACCGAGCAAAAATATTTTCCACCTTGTTCGATCGTAGACAGCTGCTTTAGTCTTGTCTTGTTTGGTCTTTGCCTTTTTTCTTTTGTGTCTGTCTGACGAGCTAGACGCCATTAGCTCAGACTGTATGGCTGAAAAAGAGAAGGTCTTCACTGTCGCCTACTAAAACAAAAGCTAGTAATAAATGATAAAGCAGAAGTGTGCCAAAATGTAATGCTCTCAGAACAATAGCTATCTCGTCTTAATTCTACTGCATCGCAACATAAACTTTGCTCTATCTTCCAACTTACGAGAGAACATTGTAAAATTTTATCAAAATCTTATAAATGAGTCGAAGAAAACCCCATATATTTGAGTTATTTTTGCCTTGAATTTGGTAGAGCAGCGTACGCTCTTTATTTCGTCTTCGATACGTACATGTTGTTGTAACAATCAAGGCTGTAGTTTACTAACAGTTTTGATCCCTTGTTTCATTGTCTTTCGAATTATCCAGACACTATTGTGATTGTAATAAGGTTGGCAGGGTATTTATTTATGAAACTGAGACCGACTTAGCCACTTCAGTCCACACATTCTCGATTCCGAAGTCAAGAGTCACTATCTACCTGGATATATTTTATCGAGAAGCATGTTTCCTTTAATCTCGGTGCTGTGGTTCGTGTGCTTAAGCTCAACATCTGGTGATACGTTTATGGGAAAGCTTTTTTCTAAAGGATCAAATGGTAAGACCACAATTCTTCCTATAGCTATTTTGGTAGCAAATTTCTATTTGAGACAAATTTCATTCCCTAAATTATTCCCATTCCTTAAAGTTTTACGGTTTTGTCCGCGCCGAGCGTTTCTGCCAGATATATCTCTGACACAGCTGTTTGCTTTTGCAAATGAGAAGTTACGATTTTAATTAATTGAACATCCTTAATGATTTATATCTCGCCTTGTTCATAGGGTGTCTAGAGTTTAATTCATGTTTTTCTATATGATAACATGCCTTAGACTATATTTAGGCGCACTGTCAGTTTAAGGTTCGATTTATATACTTGAGATTGACGTGCTTAAAGAAAAGGCTGAAGTAGTAACTCATTTTTTGTCTTCAAATTGTTGTTTGAATTTTACAGGTTCACCCACTTCGCTTACTAACAGCGCAATAGCGATGTGGATGCAGCGAAGTGGCTTAGCAAGACGAGTCTGTCAGAGGGGGATATCAGTACATACGTACGACTCTAGTAAGTAGGATTAGATATTTATCTTTTTTTTATCCATTTGGCATCAGTTTTTCATTATCTTTAATACTATTATATGTTTTTGTGTCAGGCGTTTCTGCAAGAAGTGCGTCAGTTGTGACAGGACAATGTGAAATCCAGTTTATAAAGTCAAGTGCTGGAGTTCCTCTGAGCCCAGATCAAAAGGTACGTAATAGTGTCGTTATCACACTTATATTTACATAAGTAAGGATTGGACTCATGAGAACGTTATTACGCCATCAATGGACCCTTCTCAAAAGTATCTTAAATGCCAGGCTAACATGGAAATAGAAAAGTGATCGCAAATTCCAACGAGAACAAGTGTTTACTTTTGTATTTTCATGTTCCTCGCATCCAAGATAAATGTGAGAAGGGTGCGGTCCATTAGAATCGATCAATCGCATTTTGATCAAACGTTGCTTTGCTGACTTGCGCAGTAACTGACGGCATGGTGTATGCGGTCGACTGGGAATTTGGGTCGACTTTAGACTTCAACATTTGAATGAAATGTCGCAATTTCGGATTTTGAGACTTAACATGCAAAATTCAATGAACATTCTGACCCAAATTGATGATCAGTATTCTTTTTGATTAATTTAAACTGTTGCATTTTATTCACAGCCATGCCCTGGCATGCAAGCCTGCGTTCCTACCATGTCAGAGATTATCAACCTCAGAACCACCAATGGCATCAGTGACGTCACGAGTGCAATCAACTGCGCGTGCGCACCGAAGATTTCAGGTTGCCATCGTCGAAGAAGACTACGTGTTTTCTACCGAAATACAAAATTCGAACGAGTAGTTGACGTCGGGGAATGTGCGGGAAACTGTGGACAGAATAGATGCCAACCGCTGGCCATAAAAACCGTCGCCATCAAGAGTCCAAATGGTTAGTAAACGACTGAGCTGAAGTCGTAATCGAACCTATTTGCTGGTTTTATTTTTCGTTTGTTTGTTTATTTGTTTGTTTGTTTGTTTTCTTTCTCTTTTTTTTGTTTTTGTTTTGTTTTGTTTTTGTTGCCATTATGGTCCTTTCTGGAATACGATTTTTTGTGTTATGTTTAATTCATATCGGTCCATTGTTCGTCTCCAATGTCACTTGTAGTCAAGAATAATACTCTAGCAATGAAAGATTACATAAATGGGCATGAGCTTTAAAATTCTTTTTAGTCATAGAGATTTTTTTCTACCGGCTGAGATATTACTAAAAGCTTTATTAAGGCCCCAAAGGAGAGCCCTGTGGCACGCCAGTATAATTAAATGCAGGACATTAGAATTGAAATCAAATTTGATCTAAAAGTATGTCTATGTTTTTGATAATCAGGTCGCAAAAGTGTTGAGGTTGTTGAGAAGTGTGGATGTGCACATTCGTGCTACAGAATCTCGTACAAAAAGGCTTACCAAGTGTTGACAAAGAAACAAAAGAGTAACGCAACGGAAACTAAGGTAAGTCACGCATAACGCAAAGCGGAATTCGTAGTAACAAATAGTAGATAGGCTAGAGCTATGTTATTTCTTGTTCAAAATGAATTGAAAAGTTAAACATTATCAATAAGAAGTGTCATAATAGGACATTGATCGATTCGAGGCACAGTTTTGCACTATCTGATATTCTAAGATTACACTAAGATTACCGAGGGACAACAAATATACCTTTGCATGATGAAAAATATTTTTAGCTGAGAATCAAGCAACATGACCCTGCAACATGTTGATGTCGTTGTTGTTGTTGGTGGTGGTGGTGGAGGTTGTAGTGTTAATCTATATATGGTAACTTTTTCTCAGGTTATTGATATCGGCACCTGTTCAAGCTCATCAGTTTGCACCGGCCACGTACAAGGAAAATGTTTGTACTGGTAAGTCCTATCATTTTTACAAATCCTGGTTACATCAGTGATTGGCAAGCAAAACTTTAGCAATATATTTAACTTCATTTAGGCTGGAAAAAAGAGCGCCAGCATGCGCAAACCTTGCTTAACAGATAGATAATATTAATACGTAAATTTTAGTCAACTATAATATGTTAATTTTCCCCCTCATCTCTATTCAGGGCCAAACCAGTTGTCACAAGCCAACAAACCTCGCCATTCTCAGTCTCTAGTTCATCCGAGAAAGTTTGCCTACTGCGCACAAAGGGTAGACCACGTGGGTGTTACGCTGAAAAGACCCGAGTTATAACACTAAACACGCTGCAAGAGCCCAATATGAAAGTAACTGTTATCGACTCCTGCACATGCTCATGAGGAAGCACACGTTGTCTAACAACGAGCTCTGGAATGTAATATCTAGTTTGTTGAAAAACTACGACGAAAATAACGACTCAAATCATAGTTATTTTGTGGGTTTGTCTTTTCTTTTCCTTTCCTTTTTTTTCTTTTCTGTTTAATTTATGGTAAAATATATATTAACTAAAAAATATTCACCTAGAGATCACTAAAAAATGCTTATAAAGACTTCAGTAGAATGTAAATATTTCACAAGTCGTATTAAGATAAATAAATAAATTGAAAGACTAAAAACTTAACTGTAGTAGTGTGACGCTCATAAAAATGTGTATTGAAAAAATGCCGTCTGAGTCGAGTTACTTGATTTGAATCCATATTAGTTTATCGACTCGCTGGTTTTGTTGTTCATTTGTCACGTATTTTTAGAATCGATAATTTATTCTCTCTTTTTTTTTTTTTTTTTTTTTTATATAACAGCTTAATTGGTTTGGCAAATCACGTGTTCTTTTACCGCCATATTTGATGGACAGAAGTAATATAGTAGCAATAGTTTCTTGCTAAGGAAGGCGTGTTTTTAATCGGAATCAAAACAAACTTCTTTTGACGCATATTTAACGTTTTAAATAGTTAGATTCCCTTATGAAAGTCTAGGTTAAAACTAAACTAAATTACTCCATCTAGTAAACTTTTTTTATTAACTTTTGTAGGCAGCTTCAATCCCGGGTCGCCTCAGTAACACCCGCTCGCTTTGTTGTGCTTATTCATTTACCCTTCACTAACGAGCTGACCTCATGAGAATACTCTCATTCAACTATGAACAAAAGAATATATCTGCGAATAGCTTTATTGTCTGAACCACCGATTCAAAATGCTAATGACTTGTCCAAATACATCTACGACAATTTAGATATACAATGCACACGAAGATTTTGAATTCAAGGCAGATCATAATATCAGGTTTGATCTGTTGACTACGATGTACAATGCCAAGTTTAGATCGATTTGGTTTTAAAATTTAAAGAAAGTAAGTGTAAGTTGTAACTGGAAGCACCGATGTTTCAACAACGTTCACTCTCACGATACTTTTGCTGGATATTGATGGCCATTAGTCTCGCAACACATGTGGTCCTCGTGAATGGAAAAACAAGGCTCGGAAGGTTAAAAGAAAGCAGGCTTTTAGCTGTACGTGGACAAATCTTGACCAAACTTGGGCTAACTGCTCCTCCAATCGACAAGACACAACGCAACACGAATAAAGAAGACTTAGAAGCGTATCAAGCTGTTGTTGAAGAGAGCGAAAAACAACATGGCCAGGAATTCGAGTGCACACGACATCTGGATAGGAGTAATTATTTTGCAAAAAGAGTCGTACGGCTTCCTTTGGCCACAAGATTTGGACGAACAATTCAATTCACTGGTAAGTAGACTGGCTTCGGCAAGAGGCATATAGCCCAGAAACCATAACAAGCTACAGCGAAATCAACTTATACTGTTTTTCCCTAAAATGATGTAAGGCTTGAGGCGTGAAAAAAGAGAAAGAAAAACACATTTCTCTAGATGCTTTTGATCCGAGAGATTAATTACATTTAACCTAGATTCCAGCTACGTTTTTATCGATTTAAATTTCCAGTCAGCCTCTATATTCAACTCAATAGTGTGCTTGTGTGTATGGGAAGGGGGAAGTGAGGGGGGGGGGGGGGGGGGGGGGGGAGCGTACGTAGCTAGATCTCAGTGGTATTTAAACACTTTGATAAACTAGCTAATTAACGATCTAAATACAGCTAATAAGTGAGTATGATTTGAGAAATATAGTTACTAGTTCCAAGATGGTCAAAATCCTTTTGTTGTCCTTAATTGTAAAGACTTATTTGATATTTTTAACCATAGCTTTTAATAACGTTTCTCTGTATTAATTCGATTGATTCATTGTCGCGATCAATGTTCATAATATGCATTGTTGGGGAGGGCCGTAAACGATGCGTTCTGATGCGTTCAATCTTCTCAAGCCGTTTTTTTTTTTTTTTTTTTTGCTCGCGCTGAAAAGGTATACCATGGAGTTAATGATGGTAATTGAACTGAGTGGAGTGCAATTTGGTCTGAAATCAAACGCGCATTTACAAAATCGCACGAACGCGTAGTGCGAGTGCGATTTGTAATTGCAAGTTTGATTTCAGACTAAAAATTGCATGACACGAAGTTCAATTACCACTTAATCATATCCTTTTTGTAATCATGCACAAGAAAAAGACACAATAAAGAGTGCAGAATAATCAATTTAATGTAGTAGAAGAACTTAATGCAAACAAAAAAAACATCTAAAAAAAAATTTTTTTTTGTTGATTTTTTTTGTTTTATTTTATCTTATTTTATTGTTAAAAAAAAAAAAAATTAGGATGCGATTAAGAGTTCCTAAGGATGCAATTTGGGAATTAATCGCACTCCTTTGAACCAATTTGATTGCAGGATTTGGTAGCGATTACAAAAAGGATATGATTAAAGTCGCAAAGGCTTTCGTACAATGAAATATTCGACATTGATTTTGATATCATTCTTCAACACGTCCTAAAACAAAACGGCAACAGATAAGATAGACAAAGAAAAGGAAGCTAAGAGATGTTTCTTGTGCACCTATGAACCATGGCTCGATCCATAACCATGCTGAATTTTGCATACAAAGCGAAAGTCAATTGTCTGAAAACTTAACCGAACTAAGGAATTTTGTGCTTTTCTTGATTTCATACATGAGGAAATTGGTTGTCAAGGAAATTACGTTGCTTTGAACACAGAAACTTGACATTAAAAAAGTTTCAATGGATGTGTAAACAGCAACTACAACTTGATCGCAGAAAAAAAAGTCAAGGAAAACTAGTTTTTGGGTTTCAAATTCCACGGAAACTTCGCTTGGGGATTGGACGAGGTTTAAATAAAGGCGCGACTACACGGAGGAAATTTCTCTGCAACTTGTTTCGCAACGGCGTTGCCACCCAAGTTGCATGGAGCATTGCAGCCTGTAACCTACAGCGCAATTTGAAAAAAACATTGCGAGACAAGCTGTAGCAATCGTTGCCAAAAGTAGAATTCGTTTCTACTTTTGGCAACGGTTGCGTCTCTGTTGCACTGTGTTATCACTCTTGCAATTTGTGACGCAACGCCGTTGCGAAACAAAATACAGAGAAAAATGCACCGTATAATCGCGCCTTAACGGCTGCAGCAAATTGCCCAGTTTTATTTGATATCTTTATCACTACTCCCATACGATCTGCTTTTTTTGCGGTTTAAAGACTGAGGAGATTCATCACCATAAATATTATTCACTCTGTTACCTGTATGAACAACTACAGACCTATTTCTTTACTCTCAATATTCAACAAAATAATGGAAAAACTTGTGTATAAGAGATTGATTTCCTTTAGTGACAAGCATAATATCTTGTATGAAAATCAATATGGCTTTAGGGAAAATCATTCTACATTACACACTACACTCCTGATAACAGATAAAATACAGCAAGCAATAGAGGACGGCCACTTCTCCTGTGGGATTTTCCTAGACTTCTCAAAAGCCTTTGATACTGTTGATCATGGAATTTTATTAAAAAAGCTAAGCAATTATGGAGTTAGAGGAGTAGTGCATGATTGGTTCACCTCCTATCTTAATAATAGAAGGCAGTTTGTTTCGATTGGTAATATCAAATCTGAAGAGGAAATTATCACCCATGGAGTCCCTCAGGGTTCAGTGCTAGGTCCACTTTTGTTTCTTTTTTATATTAATGACTTTAGCAATTGCTGTAGTTTATTTGACTTCCATATTTTTGCAGATGATACTAATTTATTTTACTCAGATTTCAGTATGACTAAACTTGAAAGTGTGATTAATGCTAATCTGAAACTTGTCTCTTGCTGGCTTATGGCAAACAAACTATCATTGAATATCGATAAGACAAACTTTATCATATTTCACCCTCCACAAAAACCAATAAACTACAAAGTTCGATTAATGATCAACAGCAAGATGATAAAACAAGAGAAATATATCAAATATCTAGGTCTACACATTGACTCCAATTTAAGCTGGAAATTCCACATCTTACATATAACAAAAAATAAAATAAATAAATAAATTAAACGCAGTATCGGAATCCTCTCAAAGATTAGATATTATGTAAGCCGGCAAGTACTCGTTCAGCTTTATTATACTTTGATTTACTCTTTTTTATCTTATAGTTGCATCACCTGGGGAAATACTTATAAAACTTCTCTTCAGCCTCTTATTACTTTACAAAAAAAGATAGTGAGAATAATTACCTTTTCAAATTACGACTCTCATTCCAGTCCACTCTTTTTCAGTCTAGGAATACTTAAATTGGAAGACTTGATATACTCAAATAGTGTTCTTTTTATGTATGACTATAATTCAAGCAGACTACCAAATACGTTTATAAACTTTTTTAAAAACATACATGAAGTACATCAATACAACACTAGATTGGCATCTAAAAAAACATATTATCTTCCCAAAATAAGAACCAATTATGGAAAATTCAACATTCGCTTTAATGGTACTAAAATATGGAATGCAATTGGAGAATCTCTCAAATCTATGACTCGCAACCTTTTCAAAAAAAAAATCTCTATAATATCAAATTATTGATAGTTCTATGATGCACTTCTAGTCCAGCTGATAGGAGCACAGCCCATTTTGTCTTGTCTAATGTCTTGTCTTGTCACCGGCTTATCTTGTCTTGTCGGTTTTTTGTTTTTGTCTTGTCTTGTCTTATCCATTGCTTTAGTCAATCAGCAACAAATAGATTTTCTCCGCATGGCCCAGCCACTTAGCTCGATTAGCTATTGCTATTTCTAATTGGCTGTGCTCTTATCACCTGCAATTTCAACTATTATTATTTATATCTGTAAACTATTGAGCACAATAAAGATTGATTGATTGATTGATTGATTGATTGGACAAAAAATTGTCATGAGAATCGCATAGAAAACTAATCCGTGCGTGTAAAAGCAGCTTTTCATTGCCAGATGTATTTTCTCTGACGGTTTTACAACGTGAAAATAAGGAAAATTCATACACAAAGTTAAAGATTGTGTTTACGCAATAGAAAATGAAGAGAAGCAATCCCTACGCAATTTTCAGATTGCTACTTCAACTTCCTGGTCTTCACGTTTATTTTGCCAGGCTTTCGACCTACACGGTCATTTCAGGGCAGAGTCGAAATGAGAAAAACGTAAGAAAATTAGAGCAAACAATTCCTTTTTTTCTTGGTTAATCGTTAAGTGGTGGCAGGAAATTCGGAGGACAATAGTCGATATAAATTAAAGTGCCTATGACATCTTACTCGACATTTTCAGTATTGAGAGATGAGGCGGTAAGCCGTGTATTGATTCAGTACATGAAGTGAATAGTTGAATGTTGAAATATTTTTATATGATTTGAGGGATTCATCTTGAAGATATCAAGGTTTATACTTTCAATATGCTGTGTTATGTCATTATAGGAATTTATTTGAGTTTATTTATCATCATTTGTAGATTAAAACACTGATTATTATTAGAAAACCAATTTTCCACACCCTTTCTATAAACCCTGAGTAAGACAATAATGTTTTATACAGGATGTTTTACTGCCTCAGAAAAGTTTCGCATATTTAATGAGGCCTCCTTTGAGAAGGAGCCACGCAATTTGATATACAGAGCTAAGTGATGGCGTCTCTTAACGTAACAAACACGAACACGACAAGCCCGTCGATTTTTTCAGGAATCCACATGTGTAGTAAGTATATTGATGAGTTGAAGGATCCCGAAAAGGCAACTCCTGCTTCCATGGCAGCATCCTACTCTGTTGTGGCTGCAAGCATCTTGACTTGTCCATTGACTATCTTTCTCAACACTTTGATTCTTCTGGCGTTTTATACCAAGCCAACTCTCCGAACACAATCCAACTTTCTTTTCGGGGCCATCACGGTGAATAATCTGGTGTACGGCGTGATTGGTTGTCCACTGCTTTTGGCCAAAGAAATCACGTATCTAATGAGACGTCAACAAAACTGCCATTTGAATTTTATTGTGTTTAACACTCTATCCCCAGTTTTGGCCACTCTGCTTACAGCATTGAACTGTGAGCGCTTCCTTAGTCTTCAGTTCCCAGTTTGGCACCGAGTCCACGTAACCAAACGTCGGCTCGCGTTTGTTGCCGTCGTTTCCTTTGTCGTTGCCCAAAGTATATCGATTTTGCGAAGCTTTGTGGAGGAAACAAGAGTTTTGATGATGCCTTTTATCGGCACGTGTACCGTGGCAACATTAATTTTTGCTACTCTAATCTGGCGTGTAATTCGTCGACGAAATCGACAGACTCAAGCCCAGAAGCAAGAGCAACCAAGCCGCGCTTCAAGATCCGAAGCAAAAGCAGCAAAGATTGCCACATATCTTGCCTTGTCGTTTCTCTTCACCAGAGTGCTTCCTCTCGTTATGGTGGCATCCATGATAACAAAACAAGGATGGGTGAGCATAGTAATGGGAATTATCTCCATGGACGTTTTCATAAATCCCCTGATTTACGGCCTTATGAACCAGAACATCAAAAAGGCGTGTTTGGAAATAATCAAATGTAACTGAACTTTGGTAGAAGGTAAAACCGCCCGAGAAACAAGTTTCAAGATGAAAAACGGATGACTGAAAACCTTGAACTTAAGAAAACTTGAACTTATTAAATGTGATTGAAAAGTGTTAATATTATAAGAGTTTAGTAAAATCGAGATTCTGTAGCTGGATTTTGTTGTATTGTAACAATCATAATTTAACGACATCGATCTTTTGTCATATGGCCTTATAACGTTAAATCGTATCGTCCTTGTTTCGCGAGGACATATTACCTAATAGCCAGTAGCTAACAAATCCGTCGCCCTCGTTCCATGATCGAATTGTATTTTAGAAGCTGTTTTTGGGAGAGCGGAGGAAAACTGGAGAATCCGCAGAAAAATCGAACCTGGGTCGCATTGATGAGAAGCGAGCGTTCTCACCGCTGCGCCACCCGTTCTTCGCTTTATAACTAATGAATATTATGAACATTAGCAATAAATGAATTCATAGAATAGTTCTTTGGGCCAATTTAACCTATATTCTCTTACGTAGTTTATATTAAGTGTATTCGAGTTATTTAATCTAAACGACCATGATTTCTCAATGTACATAAATCAAGTAAATTATTTATATTAGATTAGCCCCCGTTGTTGTTATTGGTACCAAATAAACATATTCTGTTGTATGCAAGCCGAGAGAGGCTGGAACCTAGCTTTTGTTTTTCCGGAATTAATTAGTTTTCTACGCATTTTCCTTGAAAGCTTTTTTCCAGTGGTATATGGATACTATGTGGTGATGGGTGTTCTCCGAGCCGTTTTGACCCGGAAGTCATTTTTTTCTATACGAGTGACGTCGCACTCAATACTGAGCTCTATTTAAAAAAACAAAGGTATTTTATGACCGGTTTATCACAGGTAACCCGGTAAAAATGATGAGAATGCGATGATGTCCCTTTCTCAAATTCCTAGAAACGCCTCTGCTAACATCTTAAGGCAATTAATTCCCTTGTTTTGCTATGCGCATGGGAGTAAAATTATGAAATTACACAGTTTGCCCATTTTCCTTTCATATACAGGGTAAACAATCTTCGAAATTCGGGGGAGATATTTTACTCACGTATTCGATAGGCAGAAATTATTAGACAGAAAGGCAAACAAGTCGTAAACTGGGCTATCTGCTTATTATCTCATGTATATATATATATATGGTTTTCAGATGCGACTACAAATAAACTATGGATCGCAGATGTCAATACCCTGACATTCAACACCGATCAACTAAATGGCGAAAGTCATATCGAACGTGCTGAGCTGCGCCTTAAACCAGAGTCCCTCTCAACCATCACTCCCCCAGGATCCAATCTGGAAATCTGTTTAAATGCACAACCGCAGCTATCACGAGAATCCAACGACACACTCTTCAGGGAATGCTCACAAGTTCTTCATTCCAGGTTCGTTACTGCACACGAAAATGCCTTGATTAGCATTGTTATTACCTGTATTATAAAAGATTGGATCTTCAGGTCTGTGTCCAATAATGGCATCAAAATCATCCTCAAAAACCAGGATACAGAGAAAGAAGGTAAGAGTAGAGATGAATCCTTGGGGTCGGGTCCCTTCGTCCTGGTTTGGTACATCCCAAATGATAGGTACGAAATCGAGAAGCGAAGGCGAAAGCGTAGAGCGTTAGATTCTGCGTTCTGTAACAAGCGTCCTAAAGAAAAACGTTGCTGCCTTCGACCACTATATATTGATTTCCAACGGGACTTACGATGGAACTGGATTCACGCCCCTCTTGGTTTCCATGCCAACTACTGCAAGGGCAAGTGCCCCTTTATGTGGAGTATGAACAACCAGACCCACCATACGTCAATCATGGCTTTGTTCAACTCACTCAATCCCGACGCCCCTAGCGAGCCCTGTTGCGTCGCGCAATCGTACAAACCACTGGTGATTTTATATTACGACAAGGGGAAGCCTAAGATTGAAGAACTTAGTAACATGGTGGTGTCATCTTGTACTTGTATCTAAACGTAACAAATTAAAAAAAGGCAGGCACACAGAAAACCCAATCTGTAGCGTTAAATCTTGATTAGCGACAGCCTTGTGACCCATTGTAAACATAACTTTTGCTGGAATATATTCCTCGTCCAGGTTTAAGCACAAACAAATGGCGGATATCATATAGACAATACAATACAATGCAATACTTACCTACTAGTCTGACAATGCATTTGATTGACATAACTAAGCCTGCATTTTGAGTCTTATACAAATGACAAGACCCTATGTAATTCCTCTAACAGAAAAGGTAAGATTTTACGAGTGCACTGAACATTTTATAGTTCTGTTGATAACAAATCTGTAGCTCTCGTTCTATATTCATATAAATGATTTGATTGACTTTGAATTTAAATTTGGAATTGTACTTTTGAGAGTATCAACATTGTTCGTCTTTAAACTGATTGTGCTGTCTCAACTTTTAATATATTTCGAAGACTTTTTTGACAATTTTGAAGCTTTCAACACATTTATTGTAAATATGTACTGACTCTATTACCATTATTACACTTGTAATATCTGTGTGACAAATAAAAGAAAAAAAAGTAAAGTATTTATTGGCAGCCGCATCGCTTAACGATGTTTATCATCATGCTCGTCTTTCCATCAGCATCCAACGTGAAGCGGCTTTTAAAGACCCGAGGAAGACAACGGGTCTCTCCTCTTTTCTTGACTTGAACATGCAGACAGTGCGTGATTTGCCGCTAGAAGTACGTTGTATGGCCCTAGGGCACGGAGAAACATATGGTTAGTGCTTGTCAGGAAGAAAATGAATTAAGGAACAATAGTTTGCCGCTGGAAGTAAGCTGTATGGATCAAGGGCATGGAGAAACATACGCTCAGTCTTACCAGGAGGGAACTTTATAAAGGCAATAATGTCGTAAAAAAAGGGAGCAAAGCGCATTGTATACAAACCAGGGTGTGTAACTAGCTGTATCGTTCGTGCAGAGCCCAGCAAGAGGAGACTGATATGTATGGCAGGGGAGTAACCAGGGATCTTGCAGGAGAGGTGCACAGGCAATGATTTGCAGAACCAAAAAGAAAAAAAAGGTAACCAAAGAAAATTAGCAGAACCAAAAAAGAAAAAAAAGGAATAATGGGTGAGTGATTCTTAAAACTGTTCAGTGCAATATGCAGATGGAAAGTGGTCTTCATCTAATCAAAAAAAACCATTTACATGCAATTTTAAAGCAAAAGGAGGTGGACCTTTTGCTTTTATGGGGGAGGGGGGGGGGATTGCACGTGCACCCTGTGCTCCCCCCTGGTTACAGTCCTGTATGGGAGTACATAAAACTTAAAATATTCTTCTAGTTTTACCAGTAGATACAGGAGCTGGGTCTTTTCTTGTAGCACTGACCAGAACATTTCCCAACATCAATTACCTGTCGTACAAAACGTATAAAGGAACCTGACTATATTAGTTAGGCAAGTACTATAAGTCCACTCGGTAAACATTTCATTTGGGTATACTGCTTTCCGTTTCTTTAAAATTTTGATTCGATAAGGTTAAGAACCAACCATCATGTGAACAAAGCAGCTTGTTTTTTGGTTCTATTTGGTTCTCTGCTCGGCTTACCCGATAAACTGTTCTATTGCTGTTCGTTGTTTTATCGAACTGTCTTGTTCTGAAGAGTTGTTTGTGAGACACGCGGTAACACGTTCGGGTACATGCGCACTTGGTTATCTTCTTGACGCATTGTGCACCTGTCAATGGATCAAAGAAAATAGATACAACTGAATACAAGTCATTTTTTCTGATATTTAAAATAGTATATATCCAAGCAAGACCTTCAAGGGATCTCGTTTCCCACGGTCAAATCTTTGCAATTTCTTAAGTCATGCACATACATACTTGTGTATCTCTGAGCAAATAATAGAATAATAGTGGCCGGCATAACGCGTGGTCTCAATGGTAAAGAAAAACATGATACTTCAGAGAATGACAAGTGATATTGGAAATGGGATAGCTGTGGAAGACAGCGAAAGAAATGAACTTTACCCAGCGAGAAAGTCATGAATGTTGGAATGGGGGATCATTGATATGGGGGGTTATGACCGGTTACCAAGTTCCCCAATATGTCTGCATTAGAGAGATTTTCAGTAGAAGATGATTACTCACCATTTGGCCCATTAACGCTAATCGTAGTAGTAGACACCGCTTTGCATGTCTTCTGTCCTGATCATAATATATGGTGGTAAAATAAGTTAAAATGATTGTATCAAATGATAGGTACTAGAAGTATGATCCATGTATGGTATGTAACACTGCAGAATATTTCGTGTGTGCTATGAGCATGTTATAAGACCTCATCATTTGGAAATTGGTTTTGATTGCATCCTTCATAGTAATGCAAACCTCCTTTGTTAGGTTAGGTTTAGTTTAATCATTTGGAACACCGATACATTGTCATTTTATTCCTGTGTATTGTTTTTTAACAATTAATGAAACTTGTTAAAAACGGTAAAGATCAGAACAAGGGCACTAGGACACCGAATGTGGTTGGATTTCTATAGTTTTTTTTTTTTTCCTTTCGATTATTTGAATTAAATTAACGTTATACTTGTTTACTTATCTTGTGTCCGGCGTCCTTCGTTCGCTGTTGTAATGCAAACGTTTTCATTCCAAAGGTCAAACGGTTTGAATAGCCTATGAGCGTTACTTCTTTAACGGCCGTTCCGTACTTGACTCTGTTTGTACTATGCCTACCCCGGGGCTCTATATGAAACTTAAGGTGAATTTGATTAACTCTGGACGGTTGAATATTACTGACGTAAGGAGCATCGCGCGGTTACGTTGTTGTTGGTATAGTACAAACAGAGTCAAGTACGGAACGGCCGTTAAAGAAGTAACGCTCATAGGCTATTCTAACCGTTTGACCTTTGGAATGAAAACGTTTGCATTACAACAGCGAACGAAGGACGCCGGACACAAGATAAGTAAACAAGTATAACGTTAATTTAATTCAAATAATCGAAAGGAAAAAAACCTATAGAAATCCAACCACATTCGGTGTCCTAGTGCCCTTGATCAGAACGCCCATGCCAGTCAGCTGAGTTGACCTTCAACAAACTTGAGGTCAACCAATGAAAATTGAGGATTCAACATTGTATTTTGATTAGCATTTCCCGTGAATTTGCCAAGAGAAACCATGAAATACGAATTCTTCATACAGTCGAACGTTAACCTCTATTCAGCGGTCTCCCCTGGGGAAACATCAGGTGACCGCTTAATACAGGTCAAGTTTACAGTAAATACAGTAAGAAAAGCGAATTTCGGGAAATTATTAAGTGACCGCTTAATAAAGGATGACCACTATATAGAGGGCCGCTTAATAGAGGTTCGACTGTATTTTGAATTCATCGTAAATGCTTGTCGAGCTCATTCATAGTGGAATAGTCCAGTTTCGAATTCCAAATTACCGCTGTGTTCCTTGATTACAGACTCATTTGCACAGTGTTAGCCTCGAATCAGTGTCTAATATTCACAAATACCAATGGTGAAGTAAAGAATGCACAACTTCAACAATACAAACACTTTGAAACTCGACGGACCTTGACTGGAACACGCGAATATTCTGCACAAACTCGAGGCTAACCCTGTGTAAATGAGTCTGTAATCAAGAGACACAGCGGTAATTTGGAACTCGAAAAGGGTCTATTCCATTTCAATCGACAAGAGGAATTTACATTGTAGCCAGCTCATGCTAGGGAAATGCTAGTCAAAAAGAGTTGGTCCATAATTCCTTTCGAGCAATGCTGTCAACTCGAGCTGGAGATATATTGAAATGATATTGTGTGATTATAACTGAGCACGGTGAACCTGCAAGATTTTACTTGCCTTTGGCACAGGTCCCTACACACCGTCCTACATCCATCGTCGTCTTATAGTAAGATCCAGCATGATAAGTATGGAAGCTAGACACACGCCTGCATGCTTGACTAGGGTCAACACATGTACAGTGTACAGCACTACTCGCTGTTATGATCCCTGATATGGTACTTATATCATGTAGCTGACTCTTGGATGCGAGACAAAGATGGTGAGAAGGACAGGAGGAAGGCTAGAAAATGAACCAAAATAGTGATATGTTATTTGAGGAATGAATTACTAAATGATTGAAGAAAGAAAGGATAAATGGGAAAAATAAGAACGTCAGTCTGTTGTGCGGGAGGTCGTGGTTCAAGCCTCAGCCATGGTCCAACACTCAGGGTCTTAAAATAACTGAGGAAAAGGTGCTGCCTTTGTAATTACATCTGCAAATTGTTAGACCTTCACGTGGCTCAAATGTCCACGTTAATGTCGGTCCCGTCCCTAATCAACTAGAGACGTCAAAAATTTTCAATTGCTGTCAAGTGTCATTCTCTATAAACAAAGTTCATTTATTTTATTTTTTGTATTGAATAATCCGACATTAGCTGCAATCTTTGAATTAGTCCACTTACGGATGACAAAAAAAAAAGTGTTTACAAGTTAGACATACAATTTCACACGCCAACAACAACAACAACAACAACAACAATAACAACAACAACAACAAAAACCGGAATCGAGGTACCTTCGTTACGCTGGTAAATCATTTAGTTCGGGAAAACCTATTAAGGGATTGACGTTGAACCTGGGCAATCGATCGATCATATCAAAGCCGATGATAAACTTTTGAACCGAATATTGTAAGAATGCTATATTGGCTGCTGCTAGCGCATGGACACTATTTATTGCTCGATGCAACATACGCCCATTATTCTGTGAAATTCAATTTAATGTCAGTGATGAGTTTTAATCAATAAAGATTAACTTAGTCGTCTTACCTGGTCTTCCTCGGAGGAAGATAGCGATTGAACCTTGGCGCATTTTCCTATTCCTCGTTGGATGAACTTCAGATCTTGTCCTAAGGAAATCCACCAGATATATTAATATTCTCAATTTTATATCCTGATCACTAGATACAAAGGGTAAAACGGGCAGAGAAATGCCATACTGACCTTGTGCAATATTCGTCTTTTGTACAGACACTTTGCAGTATGATGGCCTGGCATCAGTCATGATGATCTTGATCAGGATGATGAACTGTGTTCAATAATGTTGCGTTCAATGAGGAAAAAGATTTTACGTGCGTTGGCAAATATATGTATTTAACCTTAAATGCATCATCAGTCAGATGATCTTGATCAGGATGATGAACTGTGTTCAATAATGTTGCGTTCAATGAGGAAAAAGATTTTACGTGCGTTGGCAAATATATGTATTTAACCTTAAATCCTTTTTTCCCACATGAGGGCGAAAAAGAAATAGCTACAATTCGTATGTTAAAATTTTAAAGGTAAAGACACCTTGTTTCAATTGCTAATCGGAAACATTTTGGTTACTTTGTTACCTCCGTATTTCTGTATCTGTTTTATGACTTCTTTTTGTCTAAACAAAATGTTCAAACTATCCGTCTCTAGGCTCCACAAACTGACTAGTACAAGAACTAGTACCCTGAACATCGTACACTCCTCTGCTGTTAACAAGACTGACTCGACGCGGATTACTAATGGGTACCGATGAAGTGTGAAAAAGATCAAAGAAAATAGACTTGAATGATAATAACCTCAATTTGGTCTCGAATAGAGTGGTTGGCCAATCGTATTCATGGAATTAAGTGACGGAGGTAGTCTAGAAACCTGTTAATCGTCCAGGTTTGGCTGTTTTTTTCTTGAATGCCGCATAGACAATAAGGGAGTATTCTATGATTAAGAAATTAAGACAACAAAAGGCAACAGGCACGACAACAAGTAGTACAGTGAACAACAAGTAGTACAGCTGTAGTAGCAACTCTACTTACTGACCACGTTATATCACCACCATCAACTGTATCATTATCACAATGTATTAGCCACTGCTCGTTGACGCAGCCTACATCACCATTATCACTACCACCACCACCGCTATCATCCTCAACATCATCATCATTGTCATCACCATTAGCATCATCATAATCATCATCATTGTGATCATCGTCATCATCATTATCATAATTGTCATAATCATCATCATTGTCATCATAATCATCATCATTGTGATCATCGTCATCATCATTATCATCATTGTCATCATAATCATCATCATTGTGATCATCGTCATCATCATTATCATAATTGTCATCATAATCATCATCATTTTCATCATAATCATCATCATTGTGATCATCGTCATCATCATTATCATCATTGTCATCATAATCATCATCATCAGCAGCAGCAGCATCATTATCATCATCATCATCATTGTCATCATCATCATCATCATTGTGATCATCGTCATCATCATCATCATCATCATTTTCATCATAATCATCATCATTGTCATCATCATCATCAACATCATCACTATCATCATCATCATCGTCATGATTGATAACAAATTTATCATATAGCATTGAGCATAATACGCTATTTTATTCAGTTCATATGCTATGCTGTACAATTTCATTTCTATAAAGTATATATCCTGAAACTTGAAAAAGTTTCGTTCGTGCTCTGGTTAAGCTCTTTATTTTAAAATCTTATTTGCTATATTTCAAAATAATTAATAATAATAAATTGTGTGTCTTTATTATTACAAAATAAATGCGCGAGAGGTGTATAACTGCGGGAAATATACCCCACGGGTCCATATCACCTTTATATACCAATGTCAATATTATACACTATCGAAAAAATATATTTGGGTTCAAAAACCGAAGACATAGAAGCTGAAACCGAAATGGTACGTGAGAAGTACGTTAATAAGATGTATCTCGAGATGCAACTGGTGGAATGTTTATAAAATGTTTCATGTTTTTGTAGGTGAATTAATATACATTTTATAAGGAATCTTGTTCAGAAAAATTCTTATAAAATCGACACAACTTCGTACTCATTAACTAATCTTTTTATTCGCTCGTCATTAGTCTCTCTCTTAGGTCTCACTTCTTCTCTTTGCTTGCTGCCAAACACTATATAGGACTCTAATTCGCATCCCGATATAGGCATGAGATATTCAAACAATCCTTGCGTGTTATGAGCAGCTGAAGACTTTTGTTTTGAAGCTCGATGGCTTTTTCTTTTGGACTTTGTTTTGTCGTTCTTATCGTCAAATTCGAAGAACTCCTCCATACTTAAATCATACTCCGAAGAACTCGAGGAAAGCGGTTCGGTATCCATCATTCTTTGCGCAACTAGACACTCTGTCGTGCTTCCTGATTGGTCGTTAGCTGGAACTTCGTCATCTCCGTAATACCCGGATGAGAAAACCTCGGATGTTCCTGGTGTGACGTCACTAATGTCCAGGCTACTGTAAGAAGTTTCTAGCGCGCTGTCAGAAATCGATCGATGACGTCGGCTGCCTTGAACGTGTTCGTTATGCTGATTGGCTGTTGCTAAGAGTATGATATGATTGACATCTTCGTGGTCTTTACGACTGAGTGTTGATTCGATTTCGCTTGGAGTGAAGTTGGTTTGAAGAAATAAGTGTAGATGTGCGTTGCCAAGTAACACTTCGTCATTAAGCAACCTGTTGGTGAAAGAAATTTAAATGAATATCTTTGTATTTTCCATCCTTTTATTTTTATTTTGTCTTCCTTTTTTAGTGCTTTTTTTTTTTAGTTTTTTCCCCTATCTTTTCTTTTTCTTTTTTTCTTTTCTTTTCTTTTCTTTTTTCTTTCTTTCTTTCTTTTTGTCTTTTTGTCTTTGTTTCTTTCTTATTTATTTCTTCCATTACTCTCTTCCTCTATTTCCTTCTTCATTCCTTTCTGTCTTTCTTTCCTTCTTTCTCGTTCCATCTATTTACCGTTGTAAGTAATCTTCTAATGCTCTCTGTCGACTCTCAATAAAGTCCACAGCAAATCTCCCGAACAGCTTTTTACTTGGTAAACATGGCATATTCCTGAATCCACCAAAAATACAAGAATCAATTACATTTGTTCTCGTGATTTATATAACACAAATCCAGCAAGGCTTTAATATATCATGGCCAATCCTGTAAAAATTGATATCTTTTCTTGCAGTATAAGTATCTCTGTTGCATCATGTACCATCTTTAAGGATCTCTCAGCCCCTTAGGCGGGACTGAGGGGTAGGGTCACTTAGTGGACGCATTTAACCAACAAATGCGCATGCGCAGCTTTTTTTTTGGGGGGGGGGGATGTTTGGTGGTTTGAAGCATGCACTTATGGACCCCCTGCCATAATCAAACTGACGACTGCACCGCCTGTAATTACAGAGTGCGGCGTGTTTTCTTATCAAATACTGAGCTTAATTCTCGTATTGATTCAGGATAATCCGCTTTGTAACGGTAACACACATGAAAATAATATGACGTCCTCTCTCCGGTAGGCGTTAAATCTAAGCACTCATTAACAACACTGATCATGCTAAATGAGACATCTCAGTAGAATCATCAGCAAACAATGTCATACTTAGTCTCTGTGAACTTTGATCGGAGTTGGTTGTGGAGCCACACGAACTCATTGTATCTTCTGCGCACGCTTGAGTAACTTAGAGCCAAGGAAGAACCGACAGCCTAATTGGAAGAAAATAGAAAAGTCGTATACAATAAAAATGCGAAAAATGATATGTATTAATGAATCCTAGAATAGAAGACAAAGGATTGTGCACTATTACTATTTTAGTCATGCCCTGACTTTGATATATCCAGAGATTCGTTCTTCTGGGTTCGATATAATTTGAAAGTCTTTTTGGATGAATGGGAAAGGTTGCACATCTTTAGATAAGGTTCCACATCTCTTTATGTGTGTAGCCCTGACTTAGCACACGAGTGTTTTGAAGTCAGGGTCAAATGGTTCCAGTATGTCCGCAATATTTGTTCAGCTAATGAGATTTAAATGAGAAACGATCAATTTACTTTGTACCTTGATTTCGATTCTGTAGTCAGTAAAGACAGCCTTTCCATTCTGAATGTGAGTCATTGGATCGCGAACACGTAACTTGATCTCCTGTTCAAACAGATAGAATGTCGCAAAAGTCTAAATATATTTTACAGATTAGGGGTGTGCGAATGAGCTTGGGCCAGGGCAGAGATAAAGAAAAAGCAATCGAGAAAATGACAGGAGCAAAGAAGTGTTGTTCCCTTTTCGCAAAAGCCATCTTTTTTCATACTAATTCTTTCTTTCTTTCTCCTTTCCTTCCTTCCTTCCTTCCTTCCTTCCTTCCTTCCTTCCTTCCTTTCTTCCCCTCCCTCCCCTCTCCTTCTTTCGTTTTTGTCTGTCCTTTGTCCCAGTCTCTTAATTTCTTTCAATATATAGCAAACAAAACATTGTCATTCTTCACTGACCTCTTGTTTATCATCTGTCCCTGACCATCCCGTTGACCTGGTTCGAGTTCTAGATCTATTCCTGGCGGCCCAGAAGCACTCTGATTGGATGATATTGACACTGAGGTAAGGTCTCTCCTCTGGGCACAGCATGTTGCAAATAAACCTGAAAAAGACCAAGATTATGTAGCAATACATACTACAATAAGTATTGTGATGCGACATGAAAATACAAAAGAGATCACACTTTTTCTCGATGGAATTTGTGGCATTTCTTTTGTTTTTTCATGTTAGCATCGCATTCAAGACAACTTTAAGAATGTTCCACAAATCCGTTCTGCACTAGACCAAAGGAAATACGGTCTACGATAGATAAGATTTTTCTGTGACCACGGCGTTACTACAAAGTGTAATTTAAATTTATTTACCTAGCAATGATAACGTCACGTAACCTTCAGCGTCGAAGATCAAGTGTCGTTAGTGTTATTTTAGGGCTGGGATCCCGCTCTATTCGACGGCTAATTGTTATGTCAGCGATGTTTACGGAGATCGCTTTAACCTTAAGCGTCGATGCACTTTGATGGTAATAGCTGTTTAGAGAGGGAATAACTTGTTCTTTAACTTCCTTTGTGATTTTCCACGTGCGAGTTTGCATGTACCTTAAATTGATTAGTTTAAACCTCCCGGAACGTGATCGCGTATGAATTTTGGAAATGATTCAGAAAACACCACAGAAAAGGTTGAATAATGAGAGCGTAGTACCCACTTAATACAATCCAAATAGGACAGTTAAAGTTTTCTGTATTTGTAATATAAAATGATATGGTCTTCTTTCAGTTTTACATTTACAAATATTGGATTTCAGAGCGTGATTTGAATGAGAGAAAATAAAAAAGATACGCCAACTAAATTCATATAGCTTTGTATACCACGATGGTTGTACATGTAATATAATCAAGCGTTGAGTTGTAGAATGGAAAACTATTTTGATGTTATTAGGCATATAGTGTCCGAAAACCGCTCAATTTATACTACTCTTCAAAAAAAGCTAATCTCATTGAGTATCAGTGTTGACTCTCAAATATAAGGCTACGTAATAATAAATGGAATTGCAAAGCATGAGAAAGATTGCAGGTATCGCGCAAACTTTAATTTACTCTGAAAGGTGTGGCTTCTCATATATAAGTAGGCTAGGCATCCTATAGCTTAAAGTTTGAAGCAAGATGGCAATTTAAAATCTACGCTCTGAGTTTGTGCTTTATTTGGTAAATGACCCATTCATTCAGTCAAGAGGTTTACGGCATGAAATAGTTTTAACATTAAACTACTCTTAGAAGTCGGTCATGGTGAACTGAACATGTTCGTTTTAAGTCGCGCACTTGGTTTAAAGCCGACATGAAGAATTCCTAACAACTGACTTACCTGAAAGACGATGTATAGGATCGTTACAGCACAAGAATGATTTACTAGTAAGGAATCAAATTCCTTGATGTTTTGTTTGGTTCCCAGGACCGTAGTGAATGTGTTCTGATACCGACGCGCCAATGTTAAATAACCGTAAACGCCACTACCTTTGCCACGCCTACCATTGTATTGGTTGCGTTCGTACAATCAGTATTGCATTACATCGTGTTTTAATGGATGGCATTTCCACCGAAAATTGCTTTTTGACCCTCTTTTGTTAGGTTAGGTTTTGTTTAATTGCTTGGAAGACCAATCATTTGCCATTTTAACCCTATGAAATATATTCAGTGTGAAAACAGACAAAAACTTGTTATCAATTGTCGACACAACTGCAAGTACAGCAGTGATGCAGCTTAACGGGTCGAACTGAAAGCATGAAACTTGTTGCAAACAGTTAAAATCGCTCTCATCTTTTGTGTTTGAAATTGCTACTAGCAGGGGAAAAAGGTTGCTTCTAGCGGCTTCCTACCTAGGCCATTGCAAGTTCAATCGACATTACTTTGTTGTCTTTAGATGCGTAGCAGAAGGAGGAGGCGGTGCAGATATTGATACAATGTATATATTTTCAGTACTTTTGCTACAATCTTAAACCTTCGTAAAAGCGGTATAGCCATACGATTAACTAATATTACATAACGACAAAACTGCTCGGTAAAACGACTTCGAGTTTTTACTTTTTATATTGATATCATTTGGCTAATGATATTCTTGCCTCATTGCGTGTTGACTAAATGCGTTTGTTTATCAAGCGTATTTTCCGGATGTTTTTGCTTCCCACTCATATAGCTTGAGAGCTCGAGAGGTCACGCCAACATACAGTTCTATCGTATTCACTTAGATCGCGTGAACCATTTCTTCGATTTGAATCCAGGGGTGGAGATAAAGGAGTACAGCCATGCAGGCCCCCAATTTCTCAGGCATATAGAGCATGATGATTTTATGTACGCCAATTAAAATGATCCTGGACGTTTACGAAGGATTGACTAATCACAGTCAGTAATACAAAATGTTGTTGCACCAGGATGGATTACCTGGCTGTTATTTATTACCATCCCAACCAGACAATTCCCGTAAAGAGGAGGGGGCTATACTATATGTAGAGATGGAACCCGTCTGGGAAGAAAATATCCTTACGCTCCCCCTCTTATCTTACATCCATTGAATCATGCAGTATTTACGGTTCGCCATGACCTGCCAGTTGGCAGACGATCGAAGTTTTTGGTGTGTATACTCAAATGCTTAACTATTATACCTAAACCAATCAGTCGACGCTGGAATAACGAGCGCTTTTTGGTTCAACTTCCTGATGTCCCGACGCAAATGACAGCGACGCTTAACTTCGCATGAAACTGTGGCTAACAAATGACTTCCGTCCCAGACCAATAATAAATTTCAAACTAGCCACTGATCAACCCACATTGGTTCATTTACAGCTAAACATCGACACTTGACGTAGACCTTATTTTCTTTACCCCCAAGTGATTTACATGCAGTTCCTTCTTCACCACAGCTCTGACTCTTGGACATCGCGTTTATCTTTAGCTTATTGCAGTTTACGAGGTGCTAAACGTTATCTTAACCTTGGTGGACTTGTAGACATGGATACCACATGGAAGGCTGGGGATTTTAATAACATGAAGTTGCAGTACACATGTATAAACACAGCCAAAGGCATAGAGAGAATTGATTTGACAATCGATTTGATCTCTGATGTCATCAATACACGCACATAACGATATATATGACTTCACTGAGTAGACATCGATACCACCGCATGTATATACAGTAGTACACGTGTATAAACACAGCAGGATGATATATAGAGGTCAAGATTAATTTAGAATCAATATCAGGGGCAGAGCAGAATTTTATAAGATGGGGTAACTGTTACAGGGTACCTCGCACGACAAAATTATTTCAACTGATATACTGTGAAACGAATAGATGGACGAATGGATTGTGCAAAAGGACTGATTGAATTAGATGGATGGAAGAATGAGCGAATGGATGAATGGATGGGACAGGATAGATGGAGGGATAAGTAAAAGTATGGGTGCTTTATGAATTTACTTTGGGCTCCCTGTGGCGTTTTCCACCATTTTTCCTTTGTCTCCGCTGTCCCTATGTACAGTTGTCTCATATCCAGCATGGCGTCTTCATATTCAAACACCTCACCTTGGAAACCATTTCTTTTCCTTCTTTCTCTTCTCCTTTCAGGTAATTATTGAAAAATATTTATCATTTCTTACTTTTACGTACATTTTATCCATTGCTATATTTAAATTCTTATTCTGAGAGCTTTATTTTGAATTATTCGGGTTTTCAATTTTTCCGTTATTGTTTATTTGTTGACATGATAATAATTATGGCTTCTAGCGTTTCGTTCGCTTGAATAAGCATTTTTGTCGCTGTGGAATAAAGAATTTAAATGAGTTTTGCATTAAACACTTTTATTCATTAAAAATGTAATTTAGTTGCAAATATTTTCAACATTTTTTACCTTCTACGCATCCAAAAACGGAGGTGTGAGAGGGTTTTCTTACATTCTTTAGAACTTTTGGATGGCTTTCAAACGCTTTATGGCTTACCAATACCAGTGGGAATAATGGACGTTTTCAAAACATGACTTAATTCCATAAGATAGAAGAATATTCCCCCCCCCCCCCCCCCCTTTCTGACAAATATTGATATTGGCTTGATTTTAACTGTTCTGAGAAGTTTAGTTTATTTGAACCTTGCGTTCCATGAATCATGCTTTTGGTGTACTGAAATATGAGCATTAGTTAATAATTTATTCCTGTGTCTGTGCATAGTAAATAATTAGTTAACTATGGTTTGTGATATCCTTTTTGGGATAAGAACTCATTTTTTAAATAAAAGGGGAAAAAAAACTGTAACTTTGAATTTAATCAGTTGTAGGTAAAAGAGTTAAAAATACATCCATTATTATAGTTTTTGTAATGGGAAATTATATATTTCTCATTACAAAAAATTATTCATACATATAAGTGGAACTCTTATCATTGATGGTTTCATTGTTGGGAAATGCTAAAAAAAGTCACATGGATGTTTATTGTTTTAAAAAGTTTTATTTTCTGTGACTAAGTATTAATCAAATAATCAATATATATATCTTTTTTATAAACAGCATAAAATAATTTTTCTGATGTCACTCTAGTTTCAGATGCAACAGACTCTCTCCCTTTCATCAATGCTACATCAGTAGATGTGGGCTTCCTGTGGGAGCATCCTAGACAAGAGAACCATCACTCAACTCGTGTTATAATAGCTGATAATCACCTTAAAAGTGTCTTAAGCCTTATCTGCTTTATTTCGCCACCTCTACCCCACACACCTGAGTACGAAGACAAAAAGAATGAACTAGTTAGATGGGAAAAGATTACGACAAGGGGTGCAGAGGCTGTCAATAATGTTCGGTATTGGGCAAGTGATAGGACAACAGTTGCTATTAAGTACGACAATATTACCTCAGATGTAATTGGCAGCTATACATGCTCTTATGGACAGTTATCAAAATTAATTAATGTTAATGGTAAGTTTCTATTTGTTCGGTTTTTAGCTTAATTTGAGATGGGCCAGAAGGAGGAATGGATATAATATGAACTTCATTAATTCAGTAATTACATGTTACATGTTTAAATAAACTACTGTCTATTTAAATTATTGGATAGAGAAAGGGGAGTTACACTACATTTATATATAGTATGTGATTATGGGCAATTACGGCTTATGAAAGGAAAGCCTAAACAAATGCATGACAACCATATTAATAAAACCAAACAATTTGGTTGTTGCTTTGTTTTGGATTAAACCAGGAACACTATACAGGTAAGCTGTACTGTATTTTGATATGCATCAATTGCAAACCTTCCAATTCTATTGATACCCTGTAACAACCTCTGGGCTGATTAATTATTGGCAGTTGAGTCTGTTATTAATAACCATATTTATTGTTGTTGTAGTTGCCAACGTTGACATAGTAAAGGCATTGAAGATGCCAACAATGTATGAAGAAGTCAAGAATTATGCAACCCACATGGAAGATACAACAGGGATTGCAGGCTGGAATAACGACAAGTCTCTTTCCCAGGTAAGTCATTGATTGTCTGTGAATTTACCTTAAAAGGTTGATCAGAATTATTAATTAATAAATATGATTTGAACTGTGCTATACACCGTACTGTAAACACTTCTACAAGTTTTTGATTTTTTTGGACATTTTTTGACAAGTTTTAATGGAAGGTGCTGTTTACCTGCTTATCAATTATGTATTAGCACTTGGCTTTAATGTTTCAACATTGTTACATTGGTATAAAAACTTTGCATATCTATGCCAACTTCTAAATGGCTAGTGATAAAGAGCTTGTCAAAAAGATGTCAAAGAAAATAAACTTGTAGAAGTGTTCACAGTTTGGCATGTAGCACAGTAGCCTGCGTAGCAGCCCAAAATGGGGGGAAGGGGTGGGGGCCTGTGGAGGAGGGACAAGGGAGGGGGGGAAGGGGTGAGGCCCCGTGGAGGAGGGACAAGGGGGAAAGGGGTGGGGGCCTGTGAAGGAGGGACAAGGGGAGAAGGGGTGGGGGCCTGTGGAGGAGGGACAAGGAGGGAAGGGGTGGGGCCCTTTGGAGAAGGGGGGGAGGGCAGGCTAGTAGCACAGTAACAATATACCTTAAAGTTTATGATGTAACTATGTTTTTTGTACATTCAAGAATATATAATTTAGATAATTTTGTAATGTTTAATTTACAGAGTAAAGGGTCAAGTCTCTCATGTAAACATGCAGCTGTGATTAAATCCAAGGATTCTCCTGCAACAAGTAAGCATTGTTTTTGAGTTCATCTTCAATTCATTAAATGAACTGTCAATAATTGAAATAAAGTGCTTGGGATAATGTCATGAGTTATGCCCATGCAGTATGTATTTTTATTATTTTTTAATTGTATTTACATACAACATGTAGGGGAAAACAATTGAACTTGTAAAACAATTCATACAGTAAACGTGGGTCCTAACTGCAATTTCAAAAATATTTAATTCTATCTTTCATTTAATGAATTTCATTTTCTTGCCTATACACAGTCCATACTGTTCGGCCTGCGGACATCACAGTTATTGCTGCAGTAGGCGATGGTTTCACAGTAAGTCATAATTTTTGTTTTATTATATATTGAATGAAAATAAACAGGCAAATATGCATACAAGTTAGTTAATCTACTTATTATAAAATAGCATGAAAAGTATAACACATTTGTTTCAATTTCAACCACAAGAAGAAAAAACTAATTGAAATAAAGAAATGGAGAAGAAAAGAAGGGAGAGAAGGAGAGAGAGATAAATGAAATAGAAATGAGAGGAAAGTTACTGTCTAGTGTCAATAGAGAAATTACTCCACTATGATCAGATGGTATCGCTCTCTTTGAACTGATTGTGTTAACCAATTAGTACAAAGATGTGTTTATCAATATTACTGAGTATTCTGTCATAAATCTCTGTGTAGACTGGGCTTGGTGCTAGAGCTACTTCATGGAACGGATTTTTCACTGAATACAGAGAAACATCATGGAGTATTGGAGGAGAAGGACATCTTAACCAAACTACAACTTTGCCAAGTAAGTCAAGATTAAAAACATGAAATTATGCCATTAAAAATTTACAGTGTCAAAATATAATTATTACATCGATGCTTAATATTATAAAATTATTGTTAGTTAAATATTCTCATAGACTTGATGATGGTTTGCTATCTTGTATATCTTACCAAGAATAATGCCAGAATCATCTTAATAAATTTTTTAAAATTTCTAAAAATATTTTGTCTCAATTTTCTCAGATATTTTCAGAGAATTTAATCCTGGATTGAAAGGCTATTCTACACAAGCTATGAACAGTTTGGAGTTGAACATGGCTACCTCTTTTTCCTCTTCATGGTACGTCTTAAATGTTGTTTAGTTTCTGCCTGTTGAGTACAGCCAAGCCTCTAGTACCAGAGAATACTTTGTTTTAATAATAAATATTTTTAAAATATTTTTTCAATGATCTTTTTTTCACCCTTTAGGGATCTTGAAAAACAAGTCAACCAGTTGATTACAACAATGCAGAGCAACAAGGTACATTTAAGTGGCTTTTAGAATTACTACTACTATCATTGAAGTGCGACCTCCAAAGTTTGATGTCTTGTTTGCCAACTAGCATTTCATCGACAGTCAATCAAAGAAATAAATAATAGTAATAGAATATATTGAGGGAGATTTTGGATTGAATTAAATATTTTAATAGATGATTAATTGATGATTAATTGACCTTAAAATGCTTCTCACTTGAATATTAATTCAAGTCGAAGATGTCGAAACGTTGTAATTTAGTAGTGTTCATATTCATTTTTAATAGATTAATTAATTATCTTCAAAATGAATGCTGGTACCCCCATTTTTGGCTCTTAGATACAAGGTGACCAGTATTGATTATCTCAACACAGAGCAGTCGTTTTCATTGTCTAAAATTCAATGGCATATTTCCTTTAGATTTGATGGGGAGTTTCTGTAGATTTGGTGGTTACATTTTTGCCAACATATAATGCATGCTCCCTCCTGCCATGCAGGACTTGAATGATTATGTGGAACAAGGTGAATTATGTGGATCTGCATCTGCGCATTCTGTCAGAAGTCCTGTATATGTATCTTGTAAGGGACCAGTTGTCAATTGGGACTCTTTTTAGCACCTTCTATCACATGCTCGTCTTTTCGTTCCTTTTTTGTACTGTGTTGTCAGATTGTGATTTCTATTACAGCCTGTATGTGTAATGCTCTGTGTGTTTTCAATAAAATATAAAATATAAATATGCAATTATGATAAATATACATTCATGTAATTTGTATTATTCAGGAAATTGATTTCAAGAATGATTGGAAGGTGCTGACTATATCTACAGGTGTAACAGACCTCTGCCACATCTGTAAAGACCCAGTAAGTATACACTCACTTAATTCCTTTTTTAAATTTAATGAAAAAGCCTCTTCTGAGCCTTTCAATGCATTGCTATCAGGCCTTGAACTTATCCTCTTTTTATCCACTATCAAACATTTGAATTTCCGTTTCTCAACAAAAAAAAATTGGTTGACCAGACCCGGGACATTTACTTGCTAGTTGAGCACTAGTGCTCATTTTGAGCCCTGCAGCTTTATACGTATGTACATGAAAAAATTATTTAGACGATTCTAAGAACAAAATGGCTTGCTGGCTGACTGACTAAGCTGATGTGTGGGTACAGTAGATAAATGGACAGACGGACAAATGGATGGATGGAAGGATGAGAGGATGAATACAATAATAAGTAATGTATGGAAGGAAGGACAAATCAGTGGTAGATGGTGGCATGGTTGAACAGATGACAGACATGTAAAACATATAAAAACCTGATTTTCAATCTTTACCTGGCTAAACTTGATGTTTTGTTTGTTTGTTTGTTTGTGATAACCAGGACAGATTCAGTGGAAGCCACTACATCAAGAATGTGATGCATTCACTAAATATTCTCAAAAATAAGGTACATCTATAAAAAATAATTTTAAAAAAACGTGTCATAGTTTATAACTACCACAAAGTACAGCAGTGGCGCAGCTCAACAGGGTCGAACTGAAAGCATGTGAAGGCACCTCTGACAGCGGCTATACAGTCCATGTATGACCCTGGAATTAGTTAGGGTTGGTTTGAGAGGAGGGAGGAAAAACCAGAGAGCTGGAAAAACCCTCGGAGTCAAAGGGAGAACCAACCAACTATCTTGGGTATAGATGCAAATCATCAATATTATTGATAAAGTAATCAAGTTTTCATGGATAGCTTATTATATATTGTTAACTTAAAATCAGGTTCCCAGATTGTATGTTAACTTGGTACCTCCAATGGATGTCAGTGTTCTGTATGGACTGTATGATAAGAATCCTTCATGCCATATCATGCAGTGGTGAGTAGCAGAGAAGTTTCTAATCAGGGACCACAGCTCTAGGGGGAGAACCATCCCCCCCATTCTTTTTTTTCTATCACATGCTAGTCTCTAATATTTTCCAATCTTAGCCCTTTCGTTTTTAGGGGTGCTCCGCAAGCCTAGCTAGAGTGCTCCGCAGCATGTGTTAAGAGCCAACAAACCTCTTTATTGTACATTGTACCTTGGAAGTAATGTTTTGCCCATTTCATAGCATACTTCATTCCCTGGAATGTGATTTCTCAAACAAAGAATCTTATTCTCAAGAAAATGACACATGGTCTGAAATGGGAAAGCATTACCTCTAAATCACTGTACATTGCACCATACATGTAGATGTTTTCTGTTAGGTTTCTTTCTTTTATTTCTTGTTGTTTTCTCTTCTTACCTGCCCTGCTTGCTTGAATATATGCTATTTTTCACTGTTTCACCCACATTTTCCTCCCTTCCTTTATATCTTATTTTATATCAAAGGAGCGCTTGTCCTTGTGCTGCAAGACAAGACAAAGCTGCAAACAATGTTGTTTCTAAAGCTGCCAAGAAGTTCACAGTAAGTTCATCACATTTGCCTTAGCCTTTCCTTCAGCCAATGAAACACTTTCTCACAAACCCAGGGTTAGGCACACTCTGGTATACATGTAGTTAATTCAAGCAACAGTTCACTTGAAATTTGAGGATGGTTTGTAAAACATTAGTCTCCTACTGTACACAACGACAGGGTGTCACGCAACGCTTTCTCTCGGTTTTCTCAGGGAAAAAGAGCGTTGCGTGACGTCTTTAAAAATAGCTGCGTTTTAAAGTTAGCAAAAACCAAACTAACAGGATTAGAGTTTATTGCGATGGCTGTGAACGGCGTGACACATTGTATTATTAAAGTACAGGAATGGCGACGTCCTCTAAGCTTTACGCGCGCGAGATCACTACTTATGGAAGCAAGAGTTTTAGTTCACACATCCAAAGTACAGTATGTACAGTCTTATCCTCCAATGTATTCTCTTTGCTGTTTTTTGGTAATTTGTTTTGCTTTGTTTTATTTTGCTGTTTAGTCATTGCTGGAGGAACTGGTCAACAGTGGTATCTATGATCTGACAGATCAATTTACTGTGGTTATTCAACCATTCATGAAAGGTGGACCAAAAGACAAGGTACCTTGTACAAATCCAGTGACACTACATTACTAGTTTTGTTATCACACAAACGAGTAAATTACCCATAATCGCAGACTGCTTTATTTAGATGCTTCGTTTCATAAATTTTATTTCAAGTTTTGATTTATTTATTTTCAATTAATAGCTTTTTGCAGTGCTCCACATTTGCAATTTGACATTTCTTGGCTAGTTCAATAAACTACTTTGACGATACGGCGGCCATCTTGCATCGCAAGGCATTATGGGGCATCTAAGGGACAAATAAAGCTTTGTTACAGTAATGACGTCCATTGATGTTAACGGCTGACAACGAGAAAATATAACAAAAAAAATAAACTGAGACGGTACATCGATCACCTTTACCCGTTAAAGAAAAGCAATCACACGAAACTCTATGTATTTTCCGTCATTTTTTTTTTTTTCTTAGTGAATTACGTGGAGTCAAGAGATCAATGACTACCTTATGGTCATTTGCGTCTAGTCATTCGAACATTTCGCAACTATAAATTACAATGTCGATAGGTGACTTACTGTTACTTTTTTCCTTTTCCAGACTGGAGGATTAGCATCACGGGTGTTTGGACCAGATTGCCTGCACTTCAACACTGAAGGCCATGCTGCAGCAGCTATTGCTTTATGGAACAACATGGTGAGGACGAAAAGAAAAACCCCACAAAATCTGAGAACTATTTCTGATCGATAGACCTCTTTACCTTGGGCGTAATGTTTTCCCATTTTATACAACGTGTCATTGCCTAGAATATCTTATCTTTGCTGGACGGTTGCGCATAATAAAAGACGCAGGAAATAAACGCCCAAGGTAAAACGTTCTTATCTGATATAAAATAACTGAGGAGAAGGTGCTGCCTTTGTAATTACGTTTGCAAATGGTTAGACCTTCAAGTCTTCTTCTCGGATAAGGACTTAAAACCGTAGGCCCCGTCTGTCTTCACTATATAACCCTGTATAAGGCGGACGTAAAAAAACCCACTGAAGACGATGACCATCTTCAGTGCCCGTGCAAACCCTATACAGGACCCACAGTAATTGGTTGTGGTGTCCCTGCCCTCATGGGAAAAAGCTAAATAAATAAATAATTCAAATAGATATTAGTTGGTAAAGTCATATAAGTGATATTAATGTGTTGTTGTCATTAAAGATGGAACCCTTGCACGACAAGAATACAATATGGAATACAGAACAGACACCGAAATGCCCAATGAACGTAAGTATCAATCAAGTATCAATATTTATGAATCAAGACACGAAATAAATCCAAAAATTAAGATGACAATTAAAGTTTCCAATTACTTGTTCTTTTTTCTTTCACTTTTCTTTCACTTTTCACTATCAAGCGAAAAAGACGCCATATAAATAATAAAGTGGCCCCTAAAACAGCTCCACGATGCAACGCCTTCTGCAACTGCGGAATGGCTAAAAATTTCTTCGTTCAACGGTAGCACATAGGATAACATGAAAATATTGGTACACAACTCCAACAAAGGATCTTAAATTTTCCCAAGGAAATAATTACACGTTTAGTCACTGAGGTTACGTACAAGCTTAAATCTGAGTTACATGTATTTATAGCCATGTCCTGACTGAAATCAGCCCAGATGTTGTTTCAGGGTTCGATATATGAGTTAGTCGTGCCCTGACTTTGATCAGCTCAGAGGTCGTTTCAGGGTTCGATCTGTGAGTTAGCCTTACCCTGACTTAGATCAGCCCAGAGGTTGTATCAGGGTTCAATCTGTGAGTTAGCATTGCCCTGACTTAGATCAGCCCAAAAGTTGTTTCAAGGTTCAATCTGTGAGTTAGCATTGCCCTGACTTAGATCAGCTCAGAGGTTGTTTCAGGGTTCCATCTGTGAGTTAGCCATGCCCTGACTTAGATCAGCCCAGAGGTTGTTTCAGGGTTTGATCTGTGAGTTAGCCGTGCCCTGACTTAGATCAGCCCAGAGGTCGTTTCAGAGTAAATTTTATTTTCTAAGTCACTTATATATGAACAGTGTAGCAGTATGGTTGCAGTGTTTTTGTGTGTAGAATTTTCTTTTCAGAGCTATCAATATTTGAAATATCATTTATAAGCCATAAAGCCATTTACTTTAAATATATTTCCCCTCTTTCAGGGTCAACAATATTTATCTACCAAAGTCAACAGCAACGTAGTCACGACCTTTGACAGTGAAGACGACACGTCCACAGATATCCCCCCTGCGGCTGCTATTACTCTCTCTGTTTTCCTAATTGCTGTAGTTCTATCGATAACGTTCTATGTGTGGAGAAGTAGAAAATCAAGACCATACACTGATACTATGAGACTATTAGAATTCCCCTACAAACCGAGATTATAGGATAGAAACGATAGTGTTGACGTCATCAAATAGACAGAGAATGAGATGTGTGTATTGACCCGGCGAAGGTAATAGATTCCCTGAATATGGTGCATGCTTTTGAAACTAAGCTACACCGCCAGACGACTACGGTTTTACGGTAAATTTGGGTTGGGAAACAGGATCTTAAACGAGACTGATAGCGGCAATAACGACAATATCAATAGGAATAACATATTTAACAGTAGCAGCGGTATCAACGACAACAAGAACAACAGTAACACAAACAACAACAGTAACACAAACAACAACAACAACATCAAAAACGTGCTAAAACTTGTGAGCACATTTTTAATCATCCTCCAATTGTTTTACATTGTTATTTTTTCCTTTTCTAAACCCTGGGCATTACCAAGGTATCTTCTAGATAATTGAAATCGTTTCACTTGTACCTCTACCGTATTTCTTCTTTCTCTTCGCCCTTCTGGCTTCTCCAGAATAGTGGTAATGAATGACAGGTTTTGGAACATTGTGTTAGTTACTTGTATCTTCGCTTCTTATGGAGCATCACATAAGGCGAGACACCGTTCTCTCGTACCAAATTTTACGTTACATCAAGAGAGCATAAGTATTTGTATTTATGCTCTCTTGTGTATATAGAGTGCAAACAATATAACCGTGAAACTTTAGTAATACTAAATAGCACAATTTCATGCAAATTTCATTTCTTTCTATTGCTTAATTAGCACTTTTGTACTATTTAGTAATTAGTGTTTCACGGATTAGGTCTAATTGTTTGCACCCTACCTACTTGCAAGAACGTTGTCATACGAAAATAGAACAGTGATTTAGTGGGATAGGAATTATATTAAAAAACAAAAAAGGGATCACTGAAGCTGAATTTTTTCCTTTTGTCTTTTAATAAATTCCTTTCTCACTAAATTACTAATGTTCTATCCTTGTATGACAACCTTCTTGCAAGTAGGTGTATATAATAGATATAGATTTTATTGCATAAATGTTAGAAAAACCGCGTGACATTCCTTATTGTTGGAGTGAAAATATGTGCAATTTGTAATAATAAAATTGTGATTTTAATTGTAAATTAAACAAATGATGGCAACTTTATAATTCCTAAAATACCCTTAGAAGAGTACACGCACTAAACCGTGAATAATATTTAGTACTAATTAGTAGTAATTCATACAGAATCCTTTGTTTCTTATTGTTTGATTATCACTATTTAGTACTAAAAATTTGTATTTGTTTCACGGGTTTAGTGCGAACACCTATCTATAGAAATCAAAATAAAATAGATAAACGCTCTGGCAGGTTTCACAGAAATTTGCGCGCGCAACGAATGTTTTTAAAAACTTTTGAAGTAAACAAACAAGCAGACAAACAATCCGCCAACGCTCATTCACTGTAGAAAAGCCGTTGAAATATATCTATGAGATTCAAGCAAAAAAAAAAAAAAAAAAAAAATAGATAAGAACGCCTAAGCGTTTTCGCTTCACATCGACTCCGTAAAGTTCGATCTATTCCATTCCGGATTTTCCAGAAATCGATACCATCTGCTTCGCAAATAATTCGACTCTTATAAATTAACTGGTTCGCTTCACTTCGCTTCGAAGGAGGAGATCGACATCTTCAAAGACAGAAAGAAGGTATGTAATCTTGTAATTTTCTAACGAAAAGCATTGATTTCATGTGTAGGATATTGTAATGAGGTCTGTTTTTAGACTTTTCCAGTCGTTGCCACCACATAAAAGACGTTGAGAGCTTGCTTTATCGATAAATTTGTGTACTTATTGACCTAATTGATCATAAAAAGTGATGCCATTCACATATCTTTTATGTTTCAAAGCTCATAATTATAACTTTTCGCTTTTTGCTATTAGTTTAGAATGCTACTGAATTGTAAGGGTAAATGTGTTTGAGGTATTCTATGAGGGAGGTAAGGCACGAGGATCTACCGGTCGAATTTAACGACTTGTTTAGTTTCTAATGACCCATATATTCATACTGATCCGTTTTTCACCCCGCTTTAATTTCAGTGATGAGAGAGGCGTCGAAATTGCATTAATCTTGACTATTACTGGCTTCAAAACACAGCAACATGTTACAAGGTATCAGAGATGAGGTTCGTCTACGACATTTTTTTCCTTCGCATGCCGATTTTTCGACATTCACAACTTCAAAGGTATGTACAAGAAATGGCAAGTTACTCGAATCTGCAGTATTCATATCCTTTATCACAACTTTGAACGCTCGCATTTGGCCAAGTTAAAGCTTTAATAATATTCTTTAAATTAGTAATATTTTCTATCATGGAAGAAACTGAACTTATATTAAAATCAGTAGAAAGCAATTATCCACTTAGTTGGTTAAACAAATAAGACTTTGCTCGACTAATTGATTTGGTAGGACTAACCTCTTATCGCAGGGCACACCGACGCTGTCTCTTCCTAGACAAAGTAGCGCCTTCTTTTTAAGCATTTTTTCCAAGTCTAATTTTAAGGGTTTTTTAAGAACCTTCCCGGCAATTTTGCAAATTGCTTCAACCAGCTGGTCGTAACTCCAGCTACTGTATTGTATTAGCATAATGTTGCGTGACGGACTGTTGTCGTGTTTTACAAGATCGAAAAGGTTATTCCGGATGATGGATTTCGGATTTTACGCCTTGGATTATAGCTTATCAAGATTCGAGAATTCTCTTTCATTAAGCTCGATTGCTTGGACAGGACTGCGTGTTAGATGTTGCGCCATCGTGAGTATCAAATGGCTTTTGAGATTGGAGTATAAATGGTTCAAAACCTATTTGAGTGTCATGGTACCGCGCTCTTACAACATGGACATATGAGCAGGGGGGTTGGGATGGATGAAGGTTGAAGGGGGCTATAGGGATTACTGGTCTGCACCCCCTCGACATTTTAACCACCCCCTTTTTTAGTTGCCCACGAGCAGTTTGTTCAGTGATTTTTTTTGTTATTGCAGTGGATATCTCCATCCATCTACCTGGCCTATCGTTGGGTGGTAGCCATCTATATGTCCATAGATCTGATCCTTGATCGGCTTTACTTTGGTAGGTGGTACAGCTCAGCCTTTACTATGTGGGGCCTTATCACTGTCACACTATACTTCGACCTGTCGGCTGTCATGTGTTCAGTCCAGTACTACTTGCAAAAGAACGGCCGATCAAGTGTTGCCATAACGACACCCCCAAACTATAAGGACGCTGATACACTTTATAGTGAATCGGAGAAAGCAAATCAACGCAACGAAGTTCATCCTAGAATGATCTTGTTGCTAAAACTGATGTGGATCCTGTTTAATATTGCTGCTGTCAACTCTATGATAGTTACGATAGGTTACTGGGGACTTCTTCATAGCAAGTTTGGCCAAAAATCCCTCGTTGGTCGTATAGGTTACCATAACATCACAGCACATCTGTTGAATGGCGTCTTGATGCTTCTCGACGTGATGCTGGTACCATTTCCAGTGCGCATCCTACACTGTGTCTACTCCACTATTTATGGATTCTTGTATGTATTTGCTACCTTGATTCACTGGCTGGCCAGCAGGAAGACCAAGAAGTTTTACGACTTTCTTGACTACACAAACAATCCTGGCCTCGCTGCTATCACTGTCTGCATATGTTTCTTCGTCATTCATCCACTTTTTCAATTGTTGCTCTACTTTCTTTATCGATTCCGCGAGTGGCTTCTCACTAAGTGCGTACGACTAAATCCACCCAAAGATACCGTTAAAGAACTTCATTGCGTCGCGTAGCAAGTCCAGTTATTTTACACCATATGACATTGAACATGAATATATCTTTGATCTAGTCATAAATATCCATTCAATATTTACTGAAATGAAATTATCTTAGCTCTATTTGAACGCTCTCCAGCATTCCTCTTTCTCATTGGAGATACATATGATTTATTTGTACGATAGTTTCACCATCAATTGTGCAAGTCAGTCTCTGTTTCTTAGACTTCTCAGGGAAAACCTTAAAGTACAGCGTAGACGACTCTGTATTGATTGTACATTTTCGTGAACATTGACTTTAAAAATATATAGAACTGCATTACGTTTTGCTATGACATTGTAAAAAATGATATTGTACTCAATGAAATGATACTACGCACCCGCCCGTCTCAGCATTGCGCACTCCAACTCCGGTTTTCTGCATCGTTTCTTTTCTCCGCAAAACACAATTACCATTTTACCATAATTTTTCACAACGTCAGCAATACTTATAGACATGCAAATTTTGATTTAAATTTAACTTAGAGTGACCACAGTAAATCCGTGAAACACTAATTACTAAATAGTACAAAATAGTGCTAGTTAAACAATAGAAGACAATGGAATTTGCATGAAATTGTGCTATTTAGTATTACTAAAGTTTCACGGATTTACTGTGGCTTTTTTGATAGTGAGAAATCAATTTTATTGGTTTACATTTCGCTTAAAGTTTATTTAGGACCATACCTCCAGACATCGAGTGCCGAAGCGCAGTATGGCAGCGCGAAGCATTTACGGCTATGCCGGAGATTTCGGCCCCGACACCGCTATCCAATGACTGATCAGGAAGCTCGGCCGAAGCCTAAGGGAGAGGTTAGTCGGCCCCTAGACCGTAGATGATGAACCCCTTTTTGTTTTAGCTTCGCACCAGTGTCCCAAGATGTGCAAAAGGGACAGCATGGTGGTCTTTAGCAAGGGGGGGTCCTACATGGACGCCAGAGACACGCCGGGGTAATGAGCCCCGCCCCCCATGTAGACCTACACACTACAGATTACTACAATAAACACTAATACAAAAAGATAATCAAAACATCATTTATATATAGAGTATCATCCTGGTCTACCTAGGATTATACTCGTCAAAACACTTCATAGGTATATTCAAGCGAACACAACGTTTTCCCTTGCATAAACGTTACACAAGTACAAGTGAAAAGAAGACAAAGAAAACTACTTTTAGGCTGACCAGGTTATAACAGTAATATCCGGAGAAAACTTTCCCAAAACATTCCAGGATCTGTTGAAAAAACGCCTTGATTTTCGACTAACCGAACGTTTAGAGTAACAGAGCAGATGGATATTAAGTCGTTTCACAACCTTTGCTTTAACCACAGAGGCAACAGGGAGAGTACCTTCAAAGCAATACTCATTCCTAGCCAACCACACAAAGTACTTCAACAGATTAAGAAAATAGGAAAAAACAGGTGGAATAATCCGCCGTTCATGATTGTCATATCCAAATAGCATATGACGAGATTGAAGGGATGGCGACAAGGGAGTAACACGCAGAAATAAGGTCTGAGCCCATAGTAACAGTTCTTGCATGAGGTTACATTCAAAGAATAAATGAACTGGAGTTTCCAAAGGATGTCCACAAAAGCATGAAGGATCAGCAATGTTCATACCAAACTTGACAAGTCGATCACAGGTATAGAGCACTCCATGGCAAATCTTCCACGATAGATCACGAACTTGACGATCCAAAGGCATAATGTTCACTTGTGACCATGTGTCTGTCCAATAGAGCTCGCCAAAGATTGGGCGAAATTTCAGAACGCAATTAGAAAGCATAACATTCCTTTCAATGATATTTGAATAAACAGATTTTGTAGTAAGAGATGAGATAGACAATGCACTACCATCAGAGGACCGCAGAATAGCAAAAGTTTTCAATTGAACTGAGAAATGGCCACCGACGTATGCCCAAGCATCTAAAAGTGAGGCATAAAAATCCGGTAGTAAATGATCGAGAAGGATAATATGCAGGATATGAAAGAACAGAACGTAAATCATCACCAAATACTTTCTCCACAAAAAAGGAGAAGAAAGCACACCATTTCGATGGGGACAGGGCCCACCGCTTTATCCACTGACAATGAAGTGCGCGCACCTTTGATTGTATATCAATTAAACCAAACCCACCTTGAGTGGTGGATTGGAAAAGAACGTTTTGTGACACCAAATGCTTTTTCCCCGACCAAAAAAAATCCAAAGTACACTTGGAAACTTGCGCCAAGACCCAGTTTGGCATGGCTAGTACTGAGGCACAAAACAATAGACCTGCCATGCCAAGTGCATTCAGGACAAGAGTCTTACCAGAATAGGAAAGATTACGATGTTTCCAAGAATCTAGTATACTAGAAAGTTTGTTTAAGCGACCATCCCAATTTGGATGAGAGACATCATAATTTCCTAAACATGTGCCAAGACAAGGAATACTGTCTGAAGACCACTGCAAGTCAATGGGAGGATCACTACGACCTCTCCAAGAGCCTGCCCAAAGCCCTTTAGATTTCTCTTTATTAATCTTAGCCCCAGATGCCTTTTCATATTCCTCATAGATGGAGAAGACAGTGGATATTTCATCGTCATCTGTACATAACAGGGTCGTGTCATCAGCGTATTGGGAAATAAGTGCTGGTTCATAATCAGGGTGCGGAAGAACCAAACCTCTTAAATAGATTGACGCACGGATACGACACGCTAAAGATTCGGCAATCAGTACGTAAAGGGGCGCTGACAGTGGACAACCTTGTCTTACACCCCTCGATAAATTTATAAAAGGTGTAAAGAAGCCATTTACCAATACCGAAGACTGAGGTCCAGTATAGAACAAGCGTACCCACGAGCAAAAGGAAGGTCCAAACCCCATGCCTTCAAGGACTCTGAGCATGTAGGACCATTCCACCCTGTCAAAAGCTTTTTCCTGATCCAAAGACAATAAGGCCAGAGGTGAATTAGTTATTTTGCCATATGTAACAGCATCTTGAAGAAGCCTGATGTTTTCACCAATAAATCTGCCAGGTACCGAACAGGTCTGGTCAGGAGATACAACATAAGAGACGGCTCGCGATTGATCTTGAAGCTATCTTGTAGTCTGTACATAATAGGGAGATGGGACGCCAGTTTTTCATCAAAAATCTATCTCCCTTTTTATATGAGAGCGTTATAATCCCTCTCCTCTGAGAAACTGATAGTACACCACACCTAAAGGCATAATTAAGTACAGCTACCAGGTCCTTTCCAATGAGATCCCAAAACTTTAGATAAAATTCTTTGGGAAGACCATCAAAACCAGGCGTTTTACCTGACGGCATCCCCTCAAGAGCCTCAAGACATTCCTTCATGGTCAAAGGACCCTCACACACATCTTTCACTTCTAAAGGAATTCTACGTTCCAAGTTAGAAATAAAATCATCTGCAATGGTTTCATCAGTTTCTTGTGAAGTAAATAAACCCTTGTAAAAAGAGAACCAAGCCTGCCTCAAATTCTCAGGATCAGAAACGTATTGATCATTGCTATCTAGAATAAGATCAATCATTTTGTTGGCCCTATTCTTCTTTCCCATACGGAAGAAAAAGGAAGTGGATCTCTCTCCCTCTTCAGTCCATTTGGTACGAGCTCTTATTTCTGCCGCCTTGGCTGCCTCTCGATCAAACAATTCTAATTCATTGAGTACACTATGGTATTGATTTAGAACAGAGAGATCTCCCCCATCTACCAGAACTTTTAATGATCTTGCTTGAGCTTCCAAGGAATGCCTGGATGCCCGTCGTTTGAAAGATAACTTGGAACAAAACCTAGTGGTGGCTTGTTGGATCTTTCTTTTACCTATATCCCACCAAACAAGCAATGACGTACATGACTCTTTCTGAGGTTGCCAGGACTTCCATAAGTCCCTTACGAGCTCCACGTATGCATCGTTATCCAAGATACTAACATTGAGTTTCCAAAAATAAGGGCCTCTGGGTGGAACTTCAGGCAATATGAAATCAAGGAAAACAGCAGAGTGATCAGAATGCGGACAAGGTAAAATACTGCACTCAGAAACATGAGGAACAAAACGCAATGGAAGTCCGATCATATCAATGCGGGACGCAGCCATGCCATTAGTACTGATATAAGTAAATTCTTTGGTTCTAGGATGACAGTGCCTCCAAATGTCAATCAAGCGATTTTCATGGAATAAGATGGGAAGGACAGTAACACTGTCATAACTAGCAGGTAGTACAGAATTAAAGGATCGACGATCCAGAATAGGTGTAAAAACCGTATTGAAATCCCCTAAGAGGAGAATGTCAGACGTAGGATCAAGCCTATCATTTACTTGTGTCAAAAAACCATCTCTTTCAGGATTGTGATTGGGAGCATACAGGGAGACGATAGAAACTTTGCAAGAGTCATATTGGACATCTAAATAAGTGAAGCGGCCATTGATACCCGAGTACTGTTTTAGTACAGAAAAAGGAGAGGCACGCTTTAACAAAATTGCAGTACCACCAGAATGCTTTGTGTTGAAATCTCCAAAAGCTAGATAAGGAGAATTATCAAACCAATTATTGAGTTCTTGTTGTGAAATACAGTGAGTTTCTCGGATGCTCACAATATCAGGCGGGCGAAATAAGGAAGACAGCCAAAAAATAAATGTTGTTCTTTTCACATACTCTCGCAGACCATTTATGTTTATAGTGAGAGCCCTCATTTTAAACAAAAATCAACAAGTATTTATGATAGTTTCAATATTCTGAATAACTGCTTATTAATAAACCATCAATTTCAACATTTTCAATAATCATAACATTATTTGTAACATTATTCATATAACACATGACATTACGTAAACAATTCATACTTCAATACAAATCCTTCAATATATGATTAGGAATATAGATAACTATATAAATACGCAAGAAAAATTAGGGTTTCTTTTTAGAACGTTGAGTAATAACCTCCTTTGGATCCACAGATCTTTTGAGATTACGTAAATTAGTAAAGCAAATGTCCATCCCTTCAGCAGGTTTTTCCTTCGTCGTGTTTTGTTTGACCATATGACTAAATGAAGGAGAGGACAAAGATGTTCCCAAGGAAATTGAAGAGTTAGAATCACACGACAGAGATAGTACTTCAACATTTTGAAGAGAATCCTGAGAAGAAGGATTAGGAAAAAGCGGTTGCGAAGAAATAACTTCTGAGGAGGAATCCTTTTGCAAAGAAGAACGCAAATCTGTAGGTTCCTGTACAACTTCAGTGATCACACCTGACTGAGATATATTTTCTGTCAACTCTTGAGACTCCTCTGGGAGAGAAAGAGCAGGATGTTGCGGAAAGTCCTGTCCTTCTGGACGATCTATAGCGAAACGAGGGGGTTCAATAAGATCCTTCGAGCAAGCATAAGAATGGTGACCTTGCGCACCACAGCGGTTGCAGACACCTTTTAGGGGACATCTTGTATTTGAATGTCCCCACCAGTTGCATGAGAAGCAACATAATGGTTGACTACGGTATCTAATGTGAGCAATAAACGGGTCCAAAAGAACACTCGTAGGAATATGCTCATTTAATGTCACAAAAAGCCGTCTATCTCCAGTTTCGAAGCCAAACTTGTCTAAATTTCTCACCACTTGATTTACGCTCCCATATTTTTCAAAGTATTCCTTGATGTCATCATCCTCCACCTCACAAGGGAGGTTTGAAACCGTCACAACTTGTTGAGGTAATTCAACCCCATTGAAAAAGCAAAAACAGCCCCTAATATAGATTCCTTTCGTAAATAACTGTTCCCTTTGTCTATGAGATTCCTCCTTAAACGTTACTCTACAAGAATAACCTGTATTAGACACCTGAACACATTTTATGGCAGTACGCAATTCATTTCCAAGAACTTTTCCAATGGCCGCAATAATTTCATCCCTGGTAACCGGCTGTCTAAGCCTCTGTAATTGACGTGGAAGCCCTAATTCTAATGTATTTGGCCTATGTACAGAGAACATATTTGACCAAAAAATAATATACCAAAATATTAATAATCAGTGCCCTTGAAGGAAATATTCCTAGGTTGTCGAAGTAGGACAAACCTAGGGAATAATCCAACAGGGGGAGGAGGATACAACTCCAGCTCTCGACTTCAGAAATCTTGATTCTTGAGTCTTGAGAATCTTGAGCCTTGAATCTTGAACTGTGAATCTCAGATCTTGGACTTGAATTTCTACACCGACTTGTAAAGAAAAACTTCACCAACTATCGGCAATCGTGAGCTTACTTGCAAAAGATGATTAACCCCTTGCTATGAACAGCGATTTTCAGTTTGTCTTTTTTGTCACTAACATCATGTAGGCACTCAAACCATGTGGGAGGCTCAAGTGAGATGTTTGACATGCGCGCGGCATAGAAAAGGCTTTTTTGAGGTCACAATATAATCTGAGATGTAGAAATTCATCGATTTTAGTTTATAGAAGCTGCCTGTTTCTAAGTGCGCAAGAATAGAGCAATTGAGTACGTCATGTGCGTGATAATTCAGAGTTGAATCAACATGAAAGGACATTCAACCAATCACATTGGTCTGAACAAGCTGAACGCCGACAAAAATGCTAAGTTTGACAAGGAGAATTAACACTGTTGTTTGAACATACGGTGTTTGATCCTGTCAAGATAACATCCTGAGAAAAGAATGGCCAAGACAGTAAATGATTACACAAGGAGTGTAAGAAGAGCGTGTATTGACTTCCGTAGCCTGAAAACAGCCAATTATTTCTGACTACCGGGACATTTTCCTCGCAAGATCCAGCAGTATAGAAGACATCGATACTTCACGTACATCTCTTAAAGGTAAGGCAGATTAATGTAATGATTGGGTAAAAATGATAACTTAGAGTCACTATATTTAACGTAGGTAGATGCTATCAATGGCAGCCGACAGTGCGTACTCTTTATCTTCTTTTTCCATCAGAGCTGTGTTTTAAGGACAAGGCCTAAGCGACGCGGATGAATTAATAAAAATCCCTTAGTTGTAGTGCTTGGAATTTTTTCTGGTAAAATGTTAAGCAATCGTCAATCGCCGTGTAACGTTATTTAGCAATATTTTATCGCTTAACTTTATCATCAAAAACTACATAAAAAGTCATGTTACATTAAATGAATAATATAATATTTTTGATACCACGAAATAACAGTCATGTGCCATCAAAAATCAAAGTAAAATCTTCTTGATATCACAAAAGAAAGGAAGAAATTATAGTGAACAAGAGAATATTAAGTATTACTTCATATTCTCTTGTAGTGAGTGATGAAAAAAAGAAAAAAAATCGAAATACTAAAGCACGCACTAAAGTCTGTGTTCATTCAGTTTGTCCTTCATCTTTTAGTTGCAATTTATAATTTATTGCAGTTTGTGATTACAAACCAAGTGACCCTTTATGAAATCATAAATTTATTTACAGAATTGATTGAAAAAGAAAGAAAGAAGAAAACTTAAGACAGAGAGAGAGAAAATGAAAAGGGAAAACGTAGCCTCTGAGATATGGAAAATCATATATTGAGTTCACTATGAACTTTAATTAGCTGCTGTTAATATGTGTACGTATCATAGAGCACAAACCTGATGCGCAATGTCTAATTGAAAACGGAAATTTTACAGACGAAATCTTCGTTATTTAGAATAACATTTAGTTTAAATTAAATTAACGATAAGAAATTAATAATAATAAAAAATGGTGATAATAAAAAATAGAAACATTTCCGCGCGATCGTGATGAGGGCGCATTGGCCAGAACAAACGAATGACTCACACTGCTATCGACGTGAGATTCTAGCTTTAGAAATGAAGTTTAAAAGAGGAAGCTTTGTCGTTTACAGTTCTTAAGGGATTGTATTTATTCATAGTCGGTATAATTAAAAAGACATCTTGGATTGAAGGCGAGAAGAGAGGGGGTCAAAATCTTTAAAACAGCTGAATACAGTTAGGAACATGATTGAAGAGTAGGGAAGAGTGATGGACAAACCGATTGAACAACATATGGGAGGATTTATATTAGGGAATACTTTCTTGACGTTCAAACACGACGCGCGCGAATGAAGTTTTAAAAACACCAATCATGCAAAAACTTTCATTTTTTGATATCAATTTGGCTACCATATTGTCTCCTACATTTTGGTAAATAGTAACTTCCTTGTAAACAGTTGAATGCTATTAGTTTTTCGTTTCGTTTTTTTTTTTTTTTTTTTTACCTTTACTGGCAGTTTTTGAGAGTTAAGATCGAAGATTATCTCAAATTTCGAATTCCACAGAATTTCACTCTAAAACCGAATATCCCACTCATCACCTCAAGATTCGCGCGACATCGATTTTCTCATGAAGTTCCCTTGTCAGCCAATTACTTTTACTATAGAATATTTGTGTGTTTCAGTAGTGAAGGTTCTTGGAAATACAGAATATTTGTATTGTTGAAGTTTTGCATTAATTACTTTACCGTGAGCATTTGTGAATATCAGGGCTGTCAACCCCCAAGATATTCAAATCTGGAGAATTGATAGGGAAGGGACATGACGTCACAGCGCGTCAAAAAGCGCGCGAAAAGACGTCTTTCGCTTTGTAACATTTGATGTGATTGGTTTATTTCTGACCAATCAGATTATCGCTTATATTACAATGGCCTGCTTGCATATAAAATAACACAAACAACATGAAATAATTGGAATTTTATGGTTGTGAAAGTCTAGTCTCACAAGACAAGAAATGGTCAGCTTCGGGGATTATCCGGGAGATTTGATACTCTAATCTGGAGACCGGGAGACACGGTCCAAAATCTGGAGACTCCCGGTTTATCCGGGAGAGTTGACAGCCCTGGAATATTCTGATTCTGAAATGAGTCTAACTCTCTGAGTAAATGCCTAGTCTGTAATATAGAGTACAAACAATACAACCGTGAAACTTTAGTAATACCAAATAGCACAATTTCATGCAAACTCCATTGTTTTCTATTGTTTAATTAGCACTATTTTGTACTATTTAGTAATTAGTGTTTCACGGATTAATTGTTTGCACTCTAATAAAAAAACACAGTGGTATCCAGAAATACGAAAATGGTCCATATGACGCATTTTATTTATTTCTAATCAATTTTTGTTCTCTGAAGGGTTAATATGTTGACGATACCAGCGTCTCTACTATTCCTGATTCACTTGACAACATGCAGTGACTCGCAGGACGTTCAAGGCACAAATCACGCGGCATCTTTCGCTGTGTCACCTGACCGCGCACTCATCAATCACGTGCTCAAAACTATCCAATCAGTGGACCAATTCAAATGCGCATTGCTTTGTATGCGACAACAGGGCTGTTTGAGCGCCAACTTTTATTCCAACGAAGAATCGTGTGAGTTGAACGAGAGAAGAAGAGAGGACGTGGACAGCTTGGATTACATAGTGTGCCAAGGATGCTTCTATATGGAAATTCAGGTTAGTTATGGGCGAACGGAAACTGCAGATCGATCTGAAATCGTCTTTATACTCAGAGACGAATTGTCTTTTATAAAAGCTAGCTGTGGGGGTTGGATACTGGGTGAGAAAGTGTGTATGTAGGGGGAGGGGGATTTTTGCTGATAGTTTACTGGGGGCGAGACAAATTACGGGGCCTTATTGATAGTTACATTGCTGTTATATTGCTGTCATATTTCTAGAGGGTGAAGTGTGCTTCAAATCCGTGCCTCAACAATGGAGCCTGTTATCTAGAGTACGAATCAAACATGCAAACCAGCAAATGTAGTTGTTTATCAGGATACAGAGGCTCTCTCTGCGAACAAGGTATTCTCAAGTTTACTGACTCATTGTAACCTTGGGGATGCACAATGCATAGCTTGCGTAGCGTGTTTTTTCGGGGGAGGGGGGAGGGGGGAGGGGGCACGAGGGAGTCAGGGAGGGTATGAAAACATGGAAAGAGAAGAAGAGTGAGACAAGAGAGCTACTAATAAATTATAAACCGCTCATCAAGTTATATTTTCTAGGGAACTCTTGTGAATAGTCCTCGAAACCTTACTTTTAGAGCAAGAAAAATTAGGTATTCCTTAAAATGTTGTCGTGCTTCCGTTGCAGAGATAATCGGATACCACGAGGACCATCCTTCCTTATCATGTAAACAAATCTACGACGAAGAACCGTAAGTTAACCTGCTGCAAAACAAAGACCAAAATAGTACGTTTGCATGATGGTGTCATTGACCTCTACTACCAGACTCCCTTGCACACTTTCTTTTGTTCAGTTAATTAGCACCAACTGTCTTACTATTCTCATAACGAAATATAAAATTGAATAAGAAAGAAAGTTCGCAAATCATTATGGCAGTGGGAGTCAAATGACACCATATCGTGCAAACGTCCTATTACGATACGAAGACGACCCATTTCTTATTCCGTCATTAGTTTTTGTTTTGGTAATTAAAAAAAGTAGTGCGATTAATTTTTACTTGTCAGGTCCTCTCCCTCGGGTCTCTATTATTTCAAAAATATCAGCGGATATGCAAGCATTCCTTACCAGGCCTACTGCTTCATGGGGGTAATTGACAGCTGTGGTGGAGGAGGCTGGTCACTAGCCATGAAAATTGATGGTAAAAAGGTAAATCTAGTTTTTTTCCCCCAGTCAATCGTTACATCATGAATAAGTTTATTCCGCAGAATGAGGCACGACACTGTATGCAATGTTTCACGTAACAGGCCATGCAGTTGCACCGCAATGTACGTGCCTACCTCTTTTGCAATTTAGATCTATTTTTTAAACGTGATGCGCAACGAATGTTGCATGCAACAGGACTTAATTTGTTTCCTACGTCATCTTGAAAGGTAGCCGTGCCTTTGCATCAAAGCCAGACGAACGGTGAGTTTGCAATGATAGACATGTGAATAGTTGTCCAAGGCGTTTAAAAATTAAAAGGTCTATCATTGCAAGCTCACTGTTTGTCTCGCTTCGCCGCAAAGGCACGGCCACCTTTCAAGATGGCGCAGAGAACTTTGATGGGGACTATTGTTAAACTAATTTACTGAACCCCAGCCTTTGTTCTGACAAATTAAGCAGCGTTACATCTTTATTTGCATTTCCTGCAGACAACATTTCATTACAACTCTTCATACTGGGAAAACAAACTGTCTTACAATCCAGCGGCGGGAAAAACAGGCTTCGATGCCATGGAAACCAAGATACCATTCTATTGGTCCATGTCGATTACTAAGTTATGCCTGGGCATGCGCACTGGTAGCGATCAAATCATAAGATGGCTCAAAGTACCGTAAGTTTTCAAAGCACTGAATTGGAATTTTAGTTTAGGTCAATTGGTTTGACTAACTAGCTCCTTTCACTCAGCATTTTAAAAGGTGTTCTTGTTTTCATTCTAGATATTCGGCACTGTCCTTACATGACGTCATATCAACAAATACCTTTCATCCTGTAAGCACTCCTCGGGACCAGTGGAAAAACCTAGTACCTGGTTCATCACTTCAAACATATTACACACGCAAAGGATTCAACGCCAAAGCATCCCAATCTGACAGAATTTGGATAAACAGCCGCGCTCGAATTGGTGTTGTTGGTAACAATGAACGTGATGCTACTACCCCTGACTCGAGGATTGGTTTTGGGACTGGAGGCAGTGGCAGAAACGAAGATGATACAAACTCCTGTGGGAACGAAGCTGCGGGAGATATTGGTGCTGATAACGATAAAGTCTCCATCAAAGCATTCTGCTATATCCTTTTGCAGTAAAATACTGAGAATTTGGAAGCATTATTTTGTAACTGGTTAGTTCTTACGCATAGTGTACTGAGTAGTACTACAGTTGGGATATCATGGCGCAGGCCAGTGTAAGGGTTGCATGTTGTTTGCACCCAAGCTAGTCCACAATGCATCTTGTTTCTCTGTCCTATGTGGTGCGGTTTGTACCCAAGCTAGACCACAATGCACCTTGTTTCTGTCTTATGTGGTGTGGTTTGCATCTAAGCTAGACCACAATGCCCCTTTGTTTCTCTGTCTTATGTGGTGTGGTTTGCACCTAAGCTAGTCCTTGCACAATGCACCTTGTTTCTTTGTCCTGTGGTATGGTTTGCACCTGAGCTAGCCCTGAAATGAATCTTGTTTCTCTGTCTTATGGGTGTAGTTTGCACCCAAGATAGACCACGTAACCTACACAGATGCCATATATCATTCCATCTGATAAGAAGTACGACTCGTAATAATAAGCTTTCATATCAAATATTTATTGATATTGCTATCATAAAACAAAATATATAATTTACAATCTACAATCTAGCTAGTAGACTACGATTTTTATAATCCATTCTATCACTTTGTGCAATACCGTATGATGATATACATATATTGGGTCCTCATGGAGGACAGCGAAATAACGATCCATCAAAAATAACGCATCTTTCTCTATTCTTGTTAAAAATGTACAAAATTATTACAAAATAAATTACGAAATTAAAATCCCATATTTACAAATGCGCATGTTTTGAAGTACCAAGACATTTTTTCAATTATAGTGAGCCTTCAATACAACTGGTATGGGAATGAAGTTGTAAAGAGAAAGAATGGATGGAAGGAAGGAAGAAAGAAAGGAGGGAAGAAAGGAAGTACGGTAGGAAAGATGGTAGGATGGAAGGGAGGAAGGATGGAAGGAAGGAAGGATGGATGGAAGGAAGGATGGAAGGAAGGAAAAAAGAAAGACTGTAAGACAGAAAAAGAAAAAAAGACGAGAAAGAAAAGAAAGACGACTTGACATATTCATATCATGTCTTTACAAATCAATATATTATAAAGTTATCTGTTTTTCAACCAAGAGTGATTTCATTTAACCCGTGCAACAAAACCTAACAGTCCATGACTAATAGTCGAATAAAAATAATAAACGAAAGCAAGAAATAAAATGAGAAAACAAAAATCTGGTTATATCAATGTCTAATGGACTAATATCTATTTCACAGGATAAATTTAATCACTCCATATATACATGGTTGGATTTCTGCAAAAAAGACACTAACATTCAGGCGGCCCGCACCTTTAGCTCAGCCTTTCTTACAACACGGTTTGCATACTTGCATGCTCTACAATTAAGAAGGTCTGTTTTCCATAAAGTCTTTTGATGCCCTGAAGGTGTTTACTTTATATATTTTCGGTTTTCTCTTAGAAGTAGAATTGTATCCCCACAACAACATGAAAATCAAAACTACCACCAACATCTTTATAATCAGCCACACCAACACCACCAAAAATAACACTACCACTACCACCACCACCACCACCAACACTACCACAAACACCAACACCACCACAAACACCAACACTACCACAAACACCAACACTATCACAAACACCAACACCAACACCAACACTACCACAAACACCAACACCAACACTACCACAAACACCAACACCAACACTACCACAAACACCAACACCAACACTACCACAAACACCAACACCAACACTACCACAAACACCAACACCAACACTACCACAAACACCAACATGAACAACAATAAAAATGAAGGAAACAACGAAAGTACAAAAAAACGAGTGCTACGACGAATGCCACAGTGAAATTACAGGAAAGCAAAGCAAACTTAAAGACCCATTGCCACTTACCGTGATGCACCGCGGTTACAGATGAATTTCGTGGTCCATGAAATTCAAAGATTCATATATTGAATAATAACTTCATATTAAATCCTTTTCCGCGAAAGCACTAAGGCACAATAATGATTCTTTTACATTTTTGACGGCTTTAGGGACTATCTAAGAGTTTGTTCAAAAGGTTGGAATTGTTTTTTCGGTGGTGACACGATTCAAAATGTAAACAAATTGTGATGCATCACGGTAAGTGGCAATGGGTCTTTAAAGACGCTGAGAATAATCATTTGAAACGTGGCAACACCACCATTACCTACATCAAAACCAACCATAAACGTACGATAACACAAGAAAACACGAGTTTCACTGATATAAACAAACAACCAAGGCATAAACTCCAGCTATATGGAAAGCAGTCATTATGGCTGACGCAAAAATCTCATGACCTCGTTCTAGTAAAAGTGCTGGCCAATAAACTTCCATCGTATCTATTCGGCGCCAAATCTTTGTTCCGCCATTACTTGTCACCAAAAGTGTTACTCGGGACAATATGTGTCTTCATGCTACGTGGTTACCACGTGACCATGATTAGCCAAATTCAATAGCATTTGGCGGGATAGTCAAGCAAGCCAACCAAATGTTCATATTGATTTCGTTCGGTGTCTCGATAGCGTAAGTTCTTTCGGGTGTAACGATATCAAATTTGAAATCCTTTTTCTTTTTTGAAGATCTTTTGTGTCGATGGACTTCCACGATGGACTGGTAATTGATTGCTCCTTTTGGGTGTTGACTCTGAAAAAGGATGGATTAGGAAATGGAATGAAATAAAAATTGAGTGATAAGAAAACTTTCTATCGCGATTCACCACTGCAAGTACAGCAATGGCGCAGCTCAACGGGTCGAACTAAAAGCAATGAAAGCAATCATTTTTTTCTCGTCCCTTTTCCCTGAGGGTTTTTTCCAGGTTCCTTTATATTCCATCCTTGCTAAAAATCTCAATTATCTTGATAGCCTCAAATCTAGTGTAATGTTCAGGAAGAACTTTGGGTAGTAAACAAAATGTTCAAAATAAAATGAATGATAAATGAAGGGGTTTAATATAAATCATAAAATAAAGCGAATAACCTAAAAGGCGAAATGAAATACGAGATCATACGGTAAAAATAATGATTAGCTCTCGTTCATTTGCTCACCATTTGCTCAAGCTCACCTTTTCGGATTCGAAGTATGCCAAACATTTCTTCTCAAGATCCAGAACAAACCACCGCTTTCTCCAGCTTTTGTGAATTTCTAAATGAAGGGCAAATGGTTAGGAAGAGTACTTCATAAACAAATAAACAATAAATAGAAAAAGTACTTACTTCCTTGTTTGACCAGGTACCCACAGCAAAGTTTATCCGTTATCTTGACAGTGTTTTCTGTCGAGAAGTTGACGCCTACAAACGAAGTAGGAATAAAAAAATAAATCAGAAATATGGAGACCTGCTATAATCATCAGATTATTTCAGAGAGACCTCGGTTACAAATCGACTGATCATTTTATTTGGGGAATACCTCGAGTTTAGTATACATCGACTGATCGTTTTATATTCGGGGATCTATCGAGTCCCCATCTCCAGATTGACAACCTGCTTATCAAGGAATATAAGGATATACATATCGTGGTGAGCAAGAACTAAAACCATGCTAACCTGTGCCGTGTAGATATTCCTGGAGATTGTTATATTTCTCTTGGATTGGTTGGGGCACAACGAATCTCTTCCTTGGCTCTATACATGCAAGAGAAAAGACATCAGAACTCTGCTAGCAAAGTCACTTACATCTGAACAATATTCTTGGGGTGTATGTTACGTCATAGCCGCCATCTTGGTTGACTATACAAAGCGCTCCACTCTCAAGAGCTTTTTTTGGTCAGGTGGTTAAATTCCAATAATAAGATGCTAGTGAATATGTAGAACTATAAGCGCATTTTCATTCAACACCAATCAGCATTGAGGATTTTCGCACGTTTTCCGAAGACGCGTTTTGGCTTCTCGTTCACGTGATCGTAAGACTATTAAATGAAACTCAAATAGAAATTCCATATCTTCACATGCTAATGTAATATTAAAATTCACCTCTATTTAATTCGTCCAGGAGCCGTTCCGTATAAAATTTACTTCCTCCGACTTTTCTCTTCAAACTGGCTCGTTTTAACGTCGTTTGATTTGACACGTTGAGCATGTCGTCAAGTGAGCGACTTCGGGTCATTCGTCGCTCAGGGTTCACCGGCTTAACGCCATCAGTGCTGTTGTAAGAATCGAGAGCAAGCGTTGACGTGAGGCTTGATACCAAATCACTCTGCTCTTCGTTGATAGAATCTGTCGAAGAACTACTGTCGCTGACGGTGAATGTCACGTGATTGGAAATGGGGTTAGGATAATTCGTTAGACCGTTGTCTTGTGTGGTATCGCACTCCGCCTTTTGACGCAAGAGTTTAAATTTATCAAGAAGATCCTAGGAACAAATTAAAAGGATGTGAGACATTTTGAAAACCACAGCAAGGCACTTCTTTGAAAGAATTTTCCTTGGATGGAAAATCCAACCCCTAAAACTTTATTGGAAGCGGAAAACTGAATTAGATTCACTTCAACGGATGAACCGGATCTGTTTAGTGTTGGCACCTTTAGGATCGTGCAAATAGTTGTAAAGTTTGCCGCTAATTAAAACCTTAGAAAGACCACTAAGAAGCACCAAATTTAAGACTGATTTGCTTTCCCTATAGATAATCATGCTTCGTTACATGTAGGACGGCGAAAAGGGCAGTTTTTATTGGATGTAAGAAACATTTGAGTGGAAAGAGGATGGACGTCGGCTGCATACCTTGTATGTCTCTTCCAGCTTCAAACCCTGAAGCTGTCCTGCCTTGCGAGCTTCTCGAACATTTTCCTATAATAACAGCACATGCAGGTTAATACACAGTCCATATTTAGTCCAGTGCAAAGATCGTATCGTTAGTACCATCATTCATCAGTGTCATCATCACTACTATTGCCGTCATCATTAGTGTCATCATCATCATCATGCATCATCATCACCAATATCAGTGCCATCATCATCACCACCATTATCAGTGACATCATCATCATCATCACCACCATTGTCAGTACCATCATCATCATCAGTGCCATCATTATCATCATCACCATCATCATCATCACCAATATCAGTGCCATCATTATCATCACCACCATTATCAGTGACATCATCATCATCATCACCATTATCAGTGACATCATCATCATCATCACCATCAACACCATCATCATCATCACCAATATCAGTGCCATCATTATCACCACCATTATCAGTGACATCATCACCATCATCACCATTATCAGTGACATCATCATCATCATCACCATCAACACCATCATCATCATCACCAATATCAGTGCCATCATTATCACCACCATTATCAGTGCCATCATCATCATCATCACCATTATCAGTGACATCATCATCATCATCACCATCAACACCATCATCATCATCACCAATATCAGTGCCATCATTATCACCACCATTATCAGTGACATCATCATCATCATCATCAGTGACATCATCATCATCATCATCAACACCATCATCATCATCACCAATATCAGTGCCATCATTATCATCATCACCATTATCAGTGACATCATCATCATCATCACCATCAACACCATCATCATCATCATCACCATCATCACCACCATTATCAGTGACATCATCATCATCATCACCACCATTGTCAGTACCATCATCATCATCAGTGCCATCATTATCATCATCACCATCATCATCATCACCAATATCAGTGCCATCATTATCATCACCATTATCAGTGACATCATCATCATCATCACCAATATCAGTGCCATCATTATCATCATCACCATTATCAGTGACATCATCATCATCATCAACACCATCATCATCATCATCACCAATATCAGTGCCATCATTATCACCACCATTATCAGTGACATCATCATCATCATCACCATCATCACTACCATTGTCAGTGACATCATCATCACCATCACCAATATCAATGCCATCATTATCACCACCATTATCAGTGACATCATCATCATCACCATCATCACCACCACTGTCAGTGCCATCATCATCATCATCACCATCATCACCACCATTGTCAGTGCCATCATCATCATCATCATCAGTGACATCATCATCATCATCATCACCACCATTGTCAGTGCCATCATCATCATCACAATCAACACCATCATCATCATCATCACCAATATCAGTGCCATCATTATCACCACCGTCATCAGTGTCATCATCACCACCATTGCCGTCAACATCAGCACCATCATCACTACCATCACCACTATCATCAATGTAAATCATATTAGGAAAATGCATTCACTTGTTACCTGTTTGCAAGTTGACGAATAAAACGTCCAGATTTTAAGGAAGGGAATGTTGAACCGTGGAAAAAGAGCACTGAAATATAAAAGAAAACCCTTTATTCACTTTTTATCCATTTACTATTATTTTTAGTTTCCCAGTGGAGAGTATCGTTGTGCCTCCTGTCATGGCTGCCATCACGTGATGGTGCAAAGCCTCTATTTGATGGCTTGCGACTATTCTCAAGAAAATAAAGTGGCCAAGACATGTCACTCTTGTTGGTACTATTGGTGGTCTTTAATAGTTTGTTAACTAAATAACTAACCTTGGATTGGGTCTGTAGCGTGGGTTAGTGAATCGATCAGGATCAGACATGCTCGCCACGTTCAGCCACGTCCATAACGACGCTGACCTCTCATGTACTCCTTTCTATTGATATTTTAAACAACAAAAATACTCTTAAAACTTCGATTAAGCGACCAAGCTTTATTTAGTGGGCAGTTTTCTAAGTGCCGTTAAGGGATATTACAGTATCCTCTATCTAACGGCCAACATCTATTTAGCGGCCACTTGACTTTTCCCAAACTGTCGAGGTGACCGGCGCTTGATAGGGGTACTAATGCATTACAATCTTTATTTCATTAGTTCAAATGAAGACAATTATGACAAAATGATCAAACAAGGCATTGATTATGAAATTGCATTTGTGGAAGGAACATAAAGTTCCCACGAGTTCATCAGAGAAGAAGTCTTTTTTAAATACAGATTTTGTTTCATCAAGCAAATACTAGAGGAAAAGTAAGTCTCTTCTAGCTACTTCACAAAGGAAACATCAAGAAAATCAAACATACTTAATATTTAATAAGATGTTTTCGTAATGATAATGACTTTATTATGACAGAGAGGTGTTATCGTAGAGTCTTTTACCTTTTTATAGTCAGAGTTGGCCAGAAAATCTCCAAAACGACAAGAGTACGCACTCTCTGCTATTGTCTGTAGATGATGCAAGGAAAATAATAAGAAACGAGGAGGAAAAAGAAAAGATCTATGCTAATAAAGTCGAAGATAATAAATACACCAATTCAAAAGAGAATTGTATTAATTATCGTGTATATTTACTGTTTACGTACATTGTTATTTCTAAAATCAATCCGTCCATCGTCATCATTAACAATAACGAAGTCGAATGTTCCGGCAAGAGAGAGAGAAAGAAGCATCTTACCTCGATTAGCGAAGAGTTAAACTCAAAAGAAAATGGAAATTGTTGAGTTATCTGTAACAAAACATTCAGTGATTTAATTTATTATATCCTTCATACACATATACAGAATTACACACAGAATGGACCACTTCGACAATGCGATGGCCATCTTGGATACAAGGCATTATTGAGCGTCCACGTCGATTGATATTAACAGCTCACCATAACAGAATACAACAAAAGGTGAATTGGCACATCGATCACCTTTTTAAACCATAAAAGAAAGACAAACAGACGAAACTCTATATATTTTCCGTCATCTTTGTTTTGTTTTGCACCCTGGCAAGATGGCCGCCTATCGTCGAAGTTGTCCATTTTGGTGCGAGGACCACTAAACTAACATTTTATAGAGTCTGGCCCTGTAATATTTTTTAGAGAGTGGCCCTGTAATGCTTTTTATTATTTGCTGTTGGTACGTACCTGCCAGACACAGTCTAAGAACTGTAAAAACACAGGGCCATGTTCGTCTGGTGTTTCAGCAGGGAGGGTACGATCAACGAATCGGTGAGCAAAGGCCATCCACTCCTTCTGGATCAATATCTGCAAATAAATCATTATAAAACGTTATGTTCCATCATGAATCGATCATCAGTCACAGTTAGTACCCGTCACAAATTATAACTATAAACCCTCATCATACCCATCCCACGATTAACCCAAGGCACATTGCAGTTGTCTAGTCGTAATTACCTGAAAGCCATCGAATGTTCTGTAGTATGGGTCGAGAAGAAGCTGTGTTAGGCTTGTAAGCTGTGAAAAAAAACAACATTTGAACAAAACATTCAATGAAAGACGTTCAAGAGTTCTTCCGTTAAAACGCACGAAAAATAGGCACGAAACTCCAACGGAAGTTATTTACACTTCCGGTTGACGTCACCATAAAAGTTCCTTACTATGATCTCCTGAGCGTTTACCTGAGCCGTACGATCAAACCCATCGCCATAACTAAACAGGACTGATGATCTATCGCAATCCATAGCAACAGCAGCTTGAGTACCGGTTTGTATTAGCTCACTTATTTGTGACAGCCATTCTGTCTCCTCTAGTGATGTAAGATATTTACTGTCCTCACTAAAATAAGAAAAAAAGTTAGGTCATTCCAGAAGTTATCACAGGAAAAAGGGAGGAGGAGGTTTAACCCTTGCGTCCCACTTCCGGCCGGCCCGTTCGGGAAAATTGATTTTATGCCAATGTTGAGCAGGCAGTTAATGACCTCGGATATTAAACCTGGGTCAGGGCTAATTAGAAATCGCCAATTCATTGTCATCATCCACTTTCTTTTTTCCCAAACTTCAGACCACTTGTCCTTCACTTCAGAATCTTCTCAAGGGTTACTTGTAAATTAAGGAAATAATACTCAAGAGAATGGCATCAAGGGCGGATCCAGCCAAAATTTTAGGGGGGGCGGGGCAAATTGAGTTTAGGGGGGGGGGGGGGGGCTATTTAAGTTTCTTCCGTCAACACAACGGAAAACAATAAAAAAAGCATATAACTCTTCAGTTTCGTTTTTTTTTTTTTCAGCCCCCCTTTGCCCCCCTCTGGATCCGCCCTTGGGCATGTAACTTGAAGAAAACAATGGATTGCATCTGGTTTTTTTTCCCTACGTAAAGTTATTTTGGTCTCAATTCAGTATCCTTATGGTTTACTTTACAAATCATAATAGTGATGCTCAAGGACAACTTACATCGTGCTGGCAAGGAATGTCTGCAGTTTGAAGGCACTTTGTCGAATCGCTTTAAAATCGGGAGCTGTATCCACGTAGACGAACTTACAGTTAGCATAGTAGAAAGCTGTTGGAAAGAGACGATAAGTACATTAAAGTGTATACTGTGTGCAGCTTAAACTTTGAACTTGAGTCACTCAATGAAATAATAATAATAATAATAATAATAATAATAATAATGGTTTAATCAATAGAATCCACGAGGTGGCTCTTCACCTATCGATAAAACTATCTAATTTACAATAACATACACACAAGATAAATTTACGATAAACTATGAAGCTATAAAATAAATTAGACATAATAAGAAATAAGATTGACATAATTACTATTGGATTATTCTAAGCTAGACAATTATTATACATAAATAAAAAGGACAAAAACTGAAGATATTGGGGCTACGCCCACCGCCCCCAAGCAACCACCCCAGGTCGAGATATTCGGGGCAACAGGCAAAGAGAAAACTGTCCCAAATGCTACGACCCAATAATTAGCCCACGAGAATACTCTACACCTTAGTTTGGACTTTGTTTGCAAACTAACCTCCTACCAACTCGACCCGTTGCACTAATTCCCCAATTTGAGAGTCAAAACAATAGACATCACACCGAATCGATGGACACATCGGTCTTTTTTTACTAGTAATTGTTTTGGCATTCTGTGCGATGATTAATTTCTTGAAGATTGAAATTTGTTTTAGATGTATATAGTTTAAAATTTTCTTCACCCCCAGCTAGGGACGTATCGCTTACTTTCTCCTTGTTCTGGAGTTAACTGTCCTGTTGCATCGTTCATCCGTTGGGTAGGAGTATTCAACAGTCCTGCACCAGATTGCTTTGGTCTGCAAAATCAATGGATAGTTTCATACGTTTATCTATCCTTGTTTTTATTCCTCTATTACCCCCTTCCTCCCTTCGTTCCTTTTGTCCTTTTCTTCATTCATTCATTTATTCATGCACTGACTTAAGATATCATTGTTGACTCACTGTTCAGAGAAGACAACAAGCTTGTTCTTGGCAGCATACTGGTTGATCTGACACACGCTGTTTAAAAACGTCTCGTCGTGTTCACAGCGTGACTCCAGTAAACCCCTTGAAGGAAGACATATAAGACATTTTAAAATACCTGTTATGAATTCCATGTTCTGATTGGGTGGGAGCGCGTGTATTATAAGAGCACAAAGCATGCGTTTTCTACTTTGACGTTAGAATCCAAAATAATGGTACGCTATGCGTCGTGATTCTCCTAACTATTCTCTTGTAGTCTGCCAATTCCCGCTTGCTTTATAACTAAACACAGCAAGCACGCGCGTTTTCTATTTCTTTACTAGTGGGCAGTAAAACGTGAAAATTCGACAAAGAAGTGTCTAAGGCACACAAGCTGAGGGAGTAGCAACAAGGAACTCTAATTACGACACAAGCAACTCTATTTATTTACGACACGTGATCGAAAACCTATTATATGATACGAGTTGGAAAATCTAATTCAATATACCTCCGAGTGATGGCTATCGCCGATCTGAGCATCACTGAGCCATTCTTTTTATGCTTCCAACAAACTGCAGGGTAACAGTCATTTCTTGAATATAAACGAGAAGAATATATTAATAAGTATTCTTACAATTATCATCATTCCAGTGTTGGGAGAGAGAAGGCAGGGGGGGGAGTGGGGGGGTGATGAAAAAAGATATACACGCATAAGAACAAAATAATAAAAGAAAATAAGGGATGGACCATTAGATAATTGATGGGGGGGGGGGTGGGGGTTGCAGGAATTTTGGTTGCATGATATTTATATTTTAGCTCAACCCTTGCACGTTTTTTTTTTTTTTTTTTTTTTTTTTTTGCGTACAGTTACATATGCTTCTTCTAGCAGAAGAGGTTGCATGAATTTTTTTTTGAGGTTTTAAAAGTGCTTGCTTGATATTTTTTTGGGATTTACGCAACCCCCCCTCTCATCAACTATCTAATGGTCCGTCCCTAAGGAATCGAAAGGTGAAAATTAATTTAGGTATTTTAGTAAAAAAAACCAGCCTAAAAGACCTGAAATGGCAGTGAAATGACAAGAAACCGCAAGACAAATCCACAGGAAATACACTGAAGTGGTTTTCTCTCAAGGAACTACGTGCCGTGCAATGTTTCACACGAAAAGTGCTGAGACGAGACAATGCATTTCACGCTGATCACTTGAACGTCACGCTTTTTTTTCACAGCCAGAGATTTTCAGAAACTAGATGCTTTGACAAAAGGAAACGTCAAGTTGGCTGAAGGCGCGTGCAAGGACATGATTTGACAAGCAGAGCTTCAACGGTACAAATAGCTGGAAGCTAAGCCAGCTTTTAGTGCTCCGTATCAAAACCCTTATTTTTGTATACCATTTTTGATATAAATGAGTAAAAATATTATGCCGTGAAAAATCCAAGCTAAATGTCTAATAGCGAGCTCGTTTTCGTGATTTCGTGAACGGATTCTTTAGGGTCTAGTCCATGGATTAAACGACGCGTGATTGTCACGGCTATTAGTTTCAATCCACAGCCACCCTTGAGAAACATAATGTAAAAAGCATGACGTTTTGTATGCCACTGTGTTACCTGTGGAAGTTAGCCACGTTTTTAAGATCAACGTCTGTTATCGTTGATGGTACCAGCGTTCTCATTGGGTAATGTTCGCATACGTGACCTTGAGATGGATGAAAAACGAATGCGTTACGTGTAATCATGTGTAACGTGACAATACTAGATATTGAGCTTAATACGATTTAGTTAAGTACCAAATAGATGCCAAGCAGAAGGTAATAATTACCGTTTATTTATAAAAACATGCATGATTGAGAAAACACGTTTTCAGATCCACACGACTGCGACACGCACTGCAAGTATTACTCGCGTCAACGGCTGGCAAAACAATAACTTGTTCTTTTTTTAAATAAGAAGCATTGTCTAGAGTGGCGTCTATCGCTCAATCCGTGCATGGTTTCCACATGTGCTTTCCTTTGTTTGTATGTCTTAAAAAAAACGTCGCAGAAAAAAAACAAACAAAAGCAAATGAAGTCAGAAAAAGCTTATAGAAAAACAAATAGAAACGTTTATAAAGCAAAAAGCAACAAGGAAAGCAATAAAAAAACAAATTTTGTACAAAACAGTATAAAAATCAAGAAAAAGTCGGCAATATGGAAACCAGAAACGAGTATGATCCATGCGAGTATGAGAACGACTGAATTAATGTAGAAACCTTTAAACTTTGAGTATGGCTTTTGGTGCATGTCTCGAGGCTGGCTACGGTGTTACATTACAAGAAAATCTAAATTTCAATATATTGTGCTTACTAGGTACTTTCCATTCGTTTGTCGAAAGCAGGCCCAATCTGTCGATATATTCGTCTGAAAATACGCAAAAAATCAAAATTATTTATGGAAAGAAGAAGAAAGGAAGGAAAAGGTACAAAACAAGGAAACAAAAAAACAAACAAGCAAACAAACAAACAAACAAACAAAAAAAAAACAACAAAAAAACAAACGTCTGAAAATACACAAATCAAAAAAATCAAATTTACTTAAGGAAAGGAAGGAAGGAAGGAAGGAAGGAAGGAAGGAAGGAAGGAAGGAAGGAAGGAAGGAAGGAAGGAAGGAAGGAAGGAAAAGGAATAAATGAAGAAACAAACAAACAAACAAAGTAAAATGTAAATAAAAGAGAGAGAAAGAGATAACACAGAAACCTACCATTGAACTTATAGAAATTTGGAGCATCTCTACTCTCCAGTATACTGCATGTTTTTCTAGGCACTATTATTGCACTTTTATGAGCAAATGCAAACAGTCGACTAAATGTCTAGAAAAAATAAAGAATTAAAATGAATGACTAAATTCATACTACTATTAAAATTCAATATCTCCAATGATTAATTTAAAGTATCTTGTTTTTAGAAGCTTTGGGGAGTCCCTGTCGTTCCTGAAATTCTGAGTATATTGGTATCAGAGAATGAGGGGGGGGGGGGGGGGGGAAGAGTATATTGGTATCCAGGGACGTAACCAGTGGGGAGCACAGGGTACACGTGCACTCCCCATTAAAGCTTAAGGTCCGCTCATCTATCTCGTTTTTTTTTGGTTCTGCAAATCATTGCCTGTGCACCTCCCTGCAAGATCTCTGGTAACACAACTGAGTTGCTATTAAAAACTGATCAATGGTCCAACTTTATTCGATGTGCACCCTCGCTGTAAAAGTTGAGTAAAAGTGAGTATCGATTCTCCAGCCTGACTACTCAACAAAAGATTGCCCCTCACATATAGAAGAGTAACTTTAACTTACTGGTTTGGCATGGTAAGTAAGGAGTTTAATGATACTGTCAGCATCATAACAACTTTGAAGTCCAATGCAAAACTGTGAAGAAAAATAAGTTTACTTTCATCAACAAGAACTTGAAAGTCTCTAGAAAAAACATATAACTGACTATAGTTCAAGAAGTATATTTTAACAATGATATTTACCCGATGTGACTTGATGTTGTTGCAGAGAATTTCAAACCCATCACAAAGGAATATACTCTTTCCTTTAGGCAGGTTTTTTTTCGAATATTTTCTTATATCATAAATACTTGTGCAAGGAATTGACAGCTCTAAATCATAGACATGTTCTGACAAATAATAGAGAAAGTATTAGTTTTAATAGAGAAAGCTAAAACATTGACAGCCTTTCTACCCCTCCTCCATCCCATGAAATGTTTTGAAAACTCTAAATTCTTGTCCACCAAATCCACCTCACCAAGTGAAAACTTTACTTTACAGTGCCTTGCAGTTCTCACACTTAAATGTGTACTTACTTATGTGTTCTAAATTGGATAAAACTAGAGGTCTGTAGGTCATCAGTTTGGGTGTATTAGGGTCATCAAGCCCAGCAACGTCATATGATGTGTTGCTACGCTTCTTCACAGATTGTGAATATTTGAGTGGACTAGGACATTTTGCCAATCTGCTGGGACAAAAGACGACCAGTAGTTAATTATGCGAATATGGGATAAATGAAGGAAATTTAAATGAAAAAGTCCCTATATATAATACTTTGATAATCGTTTTAACTTTGAACTTAGGAATAAAGTATAATGAAGAGATCAAAAGTTATTAACTTCAATGGTAAAATTTTCCTAGGAAATTTAAAAGGGGAAATGATTTTTAACTAACTGTTTCCCAACTTTCTTATTGATTTTCATTCAGGAAAAAGTAAAAAGTTCAAAGTCTGTGAATAATCTGACAGAAAAGATTTCAAGAAATAATACATGTAAAAAAAGTCAGTAATAAATCAAAAAATTTATGGTGAATCATGAGATGAAAAGTTATGAATTGGATGAAAAAGGGATGGGTTGGAAGAATGAAATATCCCTCACATTTGCTGTCTCTGGTAGACTTCTGTTCCTGGCTTTGAGTGGTTTTTCTGATTATTTGCCAGCACGCTTTTGGAAGAGACAGACTGACGCCTTGAGCCTTTTTTGGATAATTCTTCTGCATCCTCATCAAACATGGAATTCTTGTCATTAATGGCTGAGTATAACTATGGTACAAAAATACATTTATTAAGCTGCCATCTTGAACTTGCTAACTCCCTTGACTTTGGTAAAAACTGCATGAAATGAATTAATCTAGGAACATTGTGATTGTTTCAGCAGATGTCATCAGTGATTGCTTACTGTGACCATGTCATGACTATACTATGAACATATCACACTTACGTGAAACCTATCTACTCTATGTACAGGGCTTTCAGAAGTATGTTTTGGAGTATGTGGTCATAAGTCTGAAGTAAACGTAGCTGGCAGTGATCCAATACAAGGAACAGAAGGTATTTTATAAAAGAAAAAAAGAAGCCAGCAGTTAACTTCATAGAAATCACTGAAGCTCCTGCAGCTAAAAGCTTATTCTGAAAGCCTTGATGTAAGTTCATGAAATAAATGAAATGTTCAAAATTAATCATTCTTATTGATTCCTATGACTCCTTCAGCAATTAATCTTAGATTTATACAGAATCGCCTGCAAGCTATTTTGCTGGGATTGCAGTAAATATGTTAGAACTTACATTTTTGCCAAAAGGGCTCTCTTTTTTTGCAAGTATGTTAAATATGCGCCTAATTGGACATTTTAGTAAAAAAAAACAACAAAAAAACAAACAAAAAAAACCCAGAAAAAGTGCAAATATAACTTTCAACTTGTTTCAATAAATATTAAATAAATATAATAAAAAACGTTCATGAATATTACATACTTCTTTACAGTAGTTGCCAGTAAAAATAATCCTGAATGTAGTAAGATGTAGAACACCCTCTGAATGACTGTCAAAGGAGTCCACGCACACGATATGGTCTTGTTGAAAGATGATCTGCTCTCCTGGATACAGAGGTGGGTGGCTGTATATTCTAGCTGGTATAGCACCATGGAAAGGCTGTGATTAAAACAAAAAGAGTTGAAACATAAGATCCAATCAGTTCTGAATGCATTAACAATTTAACAAAATAAAAAATTCATAAAAATAAGTGACAGTTTCAAAGCTGAGATTCTTATTTTATTTTATTTTTTTAATTTTGGGCTAAAAGCTGTTGGTGACCAAGCTGAGAATCTTAAACAATAAAAATATGCCCCAAAACTAAAGTGCTTACAGCTGTTGGCCTCCTCAGGCTGAGAGAAATGAATATAATTACTTTCCTCAAAGTAAAAGAGCAAGTCAGAGCTATTCATTCATTCATTCTTGTCAAAAAGGCAAAACCTTTGAAAACCTGCTTATTACTACTCTTGTATACCTTCAATTCTATCCACATATTTTTATGAATATTTTATCAAATCATTTTGAAAGTAGCCTATTTTTATTTGTCCTCCCTAAGTCTCACTTTGCAACTTTTCCCATTCCAGTTGCATAAGGAAGGGAAAGCAGACAGAGGCCAACCAGCTGTTCTGCTGCAACTTCCCTCCACGTGAACAATACATAGTTGGGTACAAAGTACACCTACCAGAAACCAAGGGTGTGTTGTGACCAATAACAAAGTGAAATTTGAAATGAAAACTAAATCGTGCTTTTCCATAAAAAAACAACAAGCACTTAAAACATTTCTCATGAATTTCCTAAGTTTAGCTTCCCCTCAAAATGATTATATACAATTTCTAATTAAATAAAGTTGTCACTGGTTTAGATATGTCAACTACAGTACATTCTGAACAAATAACACGATATCCAAGTTCTGAAAGCTTATCTCTAAAATTACATACATTACATTTATCTTAAAAACACGAACATTCCTCGCTATTTTTCCTCTTAGAATGCCTAGAATACTCTGTAATTCGTAATTCCATTTACTACACGGAAAAAGCCAGCAAACTGCAAACGAAACCTTAATATGTTTCTTTGAAGACAATGGGTAACAAAGGTTAATAGATCGTTAGACAATATAAGGTAAACACACACAAAAAAGCCCCCAAAAAATTAATCTGGCTTTGTATCTTTTGATTCAAAGAAAAGACAAATTAATGCTGTTCTTGTACTGGGCCATTAAGGTACTAGAATTTTTTTAGTTTGCTTTACGGTAACATCGTAAAAAGTTCCAAACGTTTGAAACGAGATACGAGAGAACACTGTGAACATGTTCAACATGGCTATGAATGCCAATCAGAAATATTCGTTCGTACCTGCAATTTTCTCCTATCCAAGCTGCCTTTATAACGATTTCCTGACATTTTCACGACCATACAAGATGTTAACATATTGGCGCGCTCGAAAACGAGCTAAGTGTGCAGTAAACCTTCCTCTTTACACCGCAGTTACATCCACCTCGGATTTTGCTAAAAATAAGCGTTAATTTCTATTGTTCCTTTAGTTTTGGCAAGCGACCAGATTTTAGATCGAATAACATGTTTGGTCATTGTTTGTCTAATCTTTTGATTGCGTGACACACTTTATGTTTAAACAATAGACACTGACAAAAGCCAATACAAAAGCCAGATGCAAATACGCTCACACAATTAATCCATAAATATATTGTTCTTCGATAAAGCGAAACCATGACTTCCAGAAAATGAAAGAATTTCGAGTTCTGAAGGTATTGCACAATCTCTATGACGACGATAGAAATAGGAACATTCGTGATAGGATGTGGTTTAGGGGATAACAGATTTTTAGGTGTGTTATTAATCATATAGGCGTTTTTCCGATCTAACTGTTCAGATGCTGACCTAATCATTTCTTCGGCAACTCGTGAGCGTCAAGTTCAATAACAAATGCGATTAAGCTTTTTTTCATTTATTTCCTGCTTTACAATGAGCAATCATATTTTTATGATTTTATTATATATCCAGCTATTCAAAACATTCTTCGTCTATTTCCTTCTACCACAAGCAGATTCCATTAATCCACTAAAAAAATACCCTCGAATTACTTATTCACTAATTTTGACAAATATAAATAAACAAGGTAGTCCATGGGTCATGACACAAAAGTCTAAGAACATGTCTTAAATCTCAAATAAAGGTGTAAATTATCTAATAAATGTATTATAAAGTGGATTTTTGCTAACGTATAAACAGGCCAGAGCTTGTGACCCGGAAATGGAAGAAGGAAACGGTCTTGCTGAACGTGCATGAATAGCTTCATGAATGCATCCAATATAGACCATGTCGTTGCATATATAATAGATATAAATCTTCCAACATTGTAGCTACCTTTTTTCACTTCATTTTTACATTTAGTTATGAACGAAATACGACGATAAATAAGACTGAAAGCTTTTATACGGCCTCACTAGCTTTCAGTATTCATGCAGTATTGCTATAATCTTTTAATTACGTCAAAGACATTTGGAACTTTTGATCGTTCACGATTCTTTCTAAGAGATTCCAGAACCGACGAACTCTGAAGAAAATTCTGAAAAAAACTCTGCTATTTACGAATCATGTTATGCATAAACAGTAGAGACTCAACTGATAACGGCAATAGATTGACTGTCGGTTGTCATTAGTATTACTGTAATCACAAATAAAACTAACCGCAACGCTGGAGTTTGCAGCTTCGTCCAGAAGTTCTAAGAGTTGATGTGGATGCATAGAATTTCTCGCCATAGCCCTTCAATAGAGCTGATATTTAAAAGGAAGTGAAAACTCTGAACCTCTTCCGCCAAATTTCATTTTGCTCATAAATAATCCTTCGCCATTTTGTTTTCCTGTCCGTAGAATGTAATCACGTGAATAGGCTAATAGCTTTGTTGGAAAGGCTCCTGTAATAATAATTTTATCGAGGGAGGGGTAAATTTTAATTTTTGCATTTGCCCAATTAAAGGGCTATGCTTTGGCACAGTATAAAAAATGTATAAGATAGATCAACAAAGGAAATATTTTGATAAAAAAGACTCAATTATTATTATCTTACTATGGACTTAGTAGCTTTCAAAAAGGACACTTCAATAACCCTACTCTACCTCTCCTCCCTAAGGAGTTTCTGGGACGTGAATTTTTTATGCGGACAATTTTACCCAATCACATTTCATGTTAGGTTTTTGAATTCCAACTTCTAGCCAATCAAATATCTCGCTAGAAATCCGTATTTTCACATTATTTCATCAGCATGTTGTGTAATAGCCTTTCACTGGTTGATGTACTTTTATAAATTTTTCCACAGAAATACACTTATATTTTCAACTTTAACACAGTTTATACCCTTACGAAGGCACCACATGCCTGTGTCTAGGCATTTTACGATCCTTTATGGATCCCAGACGGGACAAGCTCAAGCTATAGCCGAAGAAATTCACGAAAAGTCATCACAAAATGGCCTTGAAACAAAGCTTTTCTGCCTCAGCCAAACTGAGAAGAAGTTCTCTCTTGAACGAGAACCCGTGGTTGTCTTCGTTGTTTCAACCACAGGAGAAGGTGATCCACCAGATACGATGTTAAAGTTCATGAGACGACTGAAGAAAAAAACTTTACCATCAGATCATCTTAAAAATTGCCAGTATGCATTGCTAGCCCTTGGGGACACAAACTACACAAATTTCTGTAATAATGGAAAAACTTTGGACAGAAGATTACACGATCTTGGAGCAAAGCATTTCTATGATACAGGCCATGCTGATGATGCGGTTGGGTTGGAGTTAGTTGTAGAGCCTTGGATTGATGGGTTGTGGGATGCAGTTAAAGAGTGTTTGGGAATGAATGAGATCAGTAATGAAAGTGTTGATGATTTGCATGATGGCAAAGGTAATGACATTCAAGATGTGGGCAAAGACAGTAATTCAGCTTCAAGTGTAATACACAATGGGAAACCACAAGGCATTGAAGAAAATAACCAAAAGATTGAGAGTGAAATTCAGAAGAATAGTAAAGAAAAGGAAAATCCTATTGAGTCCTCTCCTAGAGAATCGATGTCCAATGACAATCGAAAAAATAACAGTGAGAATTGTATCCCTAATGAGACCCCTACCATTCAACCTCAAGCATCGTTGAAGAGATCAGTAGAGCCACTTTCTTCAAGCAGTCTATCAATCCCACTGTGTTCTCCACCATATCTGGAAATAGATTTTGAGAGCGAGAATACTATGCCTTCAAAAGATGACCTTTCACATGGTAGACAGTCATTATCAATGGCAACCATAGTATCTGCCAAGCAGTTGACTGCAAATGATGCTGTGAAAACAGCCCTGGAAATTGAATTGGATATTACAGACTGTGGCTTAGACTATGAACCTGGGGATTCTTTTGATATTTTGTGCAGCAATAACGAAGATGAAGTTTCTGAGTTGATTGGCAGACTTGGGCTTGACGATGCAGCAGATATCCCATTTAGGACAAGTGTAATACCATCCACTACAAAAAAGGTAGCATCTAGGCCAAAGCACATCCCAGAGTTATGTACAATGAAACATGCTTTCCTCAACTGCTTGGAAATAAGAGCTGTCCCCAAAAAGGCTCTTATTCGTATGTTAGTAGAGTACACCGAAAACCCTCAAGAGAAACGCAGACTTCAAGAATTGTGCAGCAAGCAAGGTAGCAGTGATTATCATGCTTTTGTGAGGGAACCAAGTGTTTGTTTACTAGAAATACTAAAGGCATTTCCTTCATGTAAGCCTCCATTTCAAAGATTATTAGAACACCTTCCTCATCTTAGCCCAAGACCGTATTCCGTATCAAGCTCACCTCTGTCAGACCCATGCAGGCTTAAATTTGTCTTCAATGTGGTTGAATTTTCACCTTTTGAAGATTTGCGCTGTAACAGAAAGGGAGTCTGCACTGGATGGCTCAGTAAAGTTACAAAAGAAATGAAAAGCATGGGTCAAGATGATGATAACCTGTCAAATGAGTTTAGGAACATCGACTTGTCCAATCGATCAAGTAACAAAATCATCCAAGTACCAGTCTCTGCTAGAAAAAATCCTGGCTTCAGGCTCCCAGAAGATTTAAAGGTGCCAACTATCATGATTGGTCCAGGGACTGGGGTTGCACCTTTTTTAGGTTTCTTGGAACACAGAAAGCTTCAGATTGAAAGGTGCAATGGAGACAAACAAAAGGGTGAGATGTGGCTCTTCTATGGTTGTCGACACAGAGAAAAGGACTTCCTTTACAAGGAAGAATTGGAATCTTACCATCATTCAGGAATCTTGGATCATTTAGTTGTCAGCTTTTCTAGAGAAAACTCAGATTGTTTATGTCCACGCTATGTTCAAGATAATTTGAAACTACACGCAGCCAATTTAGGAAATTTGTTGTTTAATAACCATGCGGTGGTGTATGTGTGTGGTGATGCAAAGAATATGGCAAAAGATGTGTTCACAACTTTCTGTGATATTATAGAGCAACACTTAGGGGTGAGCAAGGCTGAAGCAATCAAAGAGATGGCCAAGTTGAGAGCTGAAAAGCGATACCATGAAGATGTATGGACATAAAATGAGACTGCTTTTCTTGCATATTAGTTCACATTGAAAATCAAAAATGCCATAGATTTTTGTCATTACTTTGAAAATCCCTACCACAAGAAGTTGAATTTTCTAGTAGGTTTTAGCAAGTTCTTGGAATTGATTGCCAGTGACTTAATTATTTTATTTACTTATTATTGTACTAGCGATATTACACTGTGCATGACAAAGGAAGAAGATACAATTATTATATTGGATATATAGCATTCTGAAAATGCTAAACTCCTTATTGTTATTTAAGAAAGCCTTTGTGGAGTTACAGATATTGAAAAATAATTTGAAAGTGGCAAGGCTCAGATCGTTCGATCAAATATCAATCATTTTCCCAAAAGAATAAATCAGATTTGTGTTAATTATAGGAGTTTTGTAAAAAAAATATATTTTTCGTCTTTTTGGCTAACCACATTCAGTACAAGAATATGAAATTGTTACAAGATGAAGTTCACGCTTTTGATGGTAAATAAAAGTATATTATGCTCTGTGTAGTTCTAATATTTGTAATTTGTTTTAGAGACTTACCATCTGTTTTTCCCTAAAAATCCATGCCAACATAAGCTTCATTTGATCCCTCATCTTGGAATGAAAGATTAAAACTAAACTTTTGGTGGTGAGATTTAAAAAGTGAAAGTTTGATATCCATTGCACTGAGATATAATCTATTTGTGGAAGACGTTATAATACATGCTTCATAGACCAAGGGGGTTTCCCCCATGTCAGAAAGTGAAATTATTAGATATTGAGGTATATGTTCAGCAGCATGAAAGTCATGTGTGCTTAATTGTTTCATGTGACTGTAGATAAAAAGAATTCCAAATGAATTCCACTTTCATAAAGTTTGGATTAAGATTGACATTTCTTGGTTTAGATTTTGTTTATCTTCATTTTATGGGCTGTTTTTCTTTTACTTTTTATGCCTTAATACTATATTATTAAAGATTACTGGAAATTAAGCATAATTTATTCTTTATTTAGAGTCAAGAAAGACAAATAGAATAGAATTAAACAATTGTATTGTCTCATGAATTTGATTCTCATATTTTCCAGCTTTCAGCTGGCTGTTTCATAACTTGGTGACTTTTATTTTTGGTTGGCATTTTGTCTTATTCATGAGTGTTCTACATCAGTTCACTTGGGGGAATTTAATAGCCTATTCAATTAAAGAAATATTTGTCAACATGTAAATTTATATATATTGTGTAGTTCCAGAAATTATCCAAATTATTCTTACACACCCCAACCCCAGGGAGGAATTATTTTTTCAAAGAGCCCCCCCCCCCCCCCCCCCCCCCACTCCTGGAAATTCCAATTTTCTTTCATACAAACTCTGTAATTTTGTTCTTTCTCTGACACTCCCTACCCCTCTGAAATTCCAAATTGCTCTGTGGGGGTGAGGGTATGGATAATTTCACGAACTACATGTACACATTCACTATGACAGCACTATGATTAAAAAAATCTTTTGTATAAGCAAATGTTGTTCTACTAATTTAGAATATTTGTTCTATTTTTGTAATGCATTATTATATGGACTTCCCAAAGGCTCTCTGCAAAAGCTTCAGCATGTCCAAAATGCTGCAGCAAGACTAATAACTTTTTCTCGAAAACAAGATCACATCACTCCTATCTTTTGCAATCTACACTGGCTACCTGTGGAACAGCGCATAGTTTTCAAGATGATTCTTTTACTTACATTTAAGGTCTTACATAATCTAGCACCTGCATATCTTGTAGACTTGATTAAACCTTATGCTCCTTCTCGCTGCTTAAGATCATCTTCCTTAAATCTTCTAACTAAGCAATCGTACAATCTTAAATCTTATGGAAAAAGGTCATTTTCTTTTGCGGCTCCTGAACTTTGGAATGCCCTTCCACCCAGCATTAGATCTTGTCACTCAATTTCACAGTTAAAAAGGGACATAAAGACATGGCTCTTTAAGCAGGCCTTTTATTAATTTCTTTTTAATAAATAAATTTATTTTAACCAGTATCTTTATTTTGTCTATGATGTGACTATAATGTTTAAATGCCCTTAATCTTAATCTTAATCTTAATTTTGATTTTGATTTTAATTACAAGTTACTGAAAGTTGTTTATATAACATTATTGATACATTAATATATGGTATTGAAATATTGTTAAATTATTTTTAAATCAGTATTGGTAAACTGTTTTATTATATTCTTTTAATTATCATCTTACTTTCTATTTATCTATAATGAATATTTTTTGTATTTTGTAAAGCGCTGTTGAACTGCTGGGAATTGGCGTGCAATAAAACATTATTATTATTATTATTAATATAAAACTTTTAAAGCTGGTAAATGCATTGTCTGTATGTAAATAGATTAATCTCTTTGCGATTTGCAATTTTGTTGTCTAATTCCAAAGTGGGACAATCGCAATAAAGTGGACCCCTAATCTAGGTGACAACCAAAGATTAAATTGGGATGTAGAAAAGAAAAGAGATGAAACAGCCTTAGCCTGCGTGGTGGCTCTGGCCAGAGCTGCCATGCAGGCTAGAACAGCCTGGAGCCTGTCGTACCAAGCCTGAATGAGGGACGTTTTAGTTTTCACTGGGGAGGGGGATGTGGCATCAGGAAAAAATCAGGCTCAAAAAGGGGGAGGGGGAACAGAAAAATTCTGAATTGAAAAAAAGAATGGGAAACATGGGATGGGCCATTAAAAAAAAGTAGTAAAGTACCTATGTTTAACGTCGGTAGTTCCTTCAGTTGAAATTCAACTGCTATCAATGGAAGCCGACGGTGCGCACTTTACCCCCTCTCTCCATCAGTTCTCTGTTTTAAGATTATTTAAAGCTGAAGCTAAAAAATGCAACAACATAGAGGAAGCGTCAATTTTTTTTCTTACGGGTCTTACCAAGCAAATCCCACCCCTGACCCACTCCCTGATTTAAAAAAATGACCTCTTAGCTGTATCCACCGGATATATCCCTGTCCAGCAGATCGAATTAATGATACCATGATAGGGTTACACAAAGCTATTTAAAAATTAGAAGTTATTCACTAGATTCAGTACTAGCATGATAACTATTTGCTGAATAATGCTTTAATATCTGGCATGGTGGATAACTATTCAGGCTTCATACAACTGGCACACTTGCAGATCACAACAGGCTTTACTGTAACTTAAGTCAGACAGTGATGCTAAATATATGTCAGGCTACTGACAAAAGTAGCCTTCTCACCACGAGCACACAGTGATACAGCAGGATAAACTTCTTGTCCAAGTAAACCTTGGTCAAATGCCACACCAAGCTCTTTTCCATTGACCATAAATCCTAAGGTACCTTTCTCCATATCTAACAACATTCCAATCATGTCCCATGAATCAAAAAGTGAGCCATATTTCCTTTTTTCTTCCCACATTGGAACCTCGTAAGTTGCACTTCCAACTTGATTAAACGACCAGCCAACTTTGCACCCAGTGTATGGAACCATGTTGAATAGTCTCTTTTTGCAAAACTCTGCAGGCAATAAGCAAACTGCTACCTGTCCACAACAGTTATCAAAATAAAAGACCCATTCATGTTTGCCTCTTTTATATCCATGTCCATATGGAGTGTGGATAAAGGTTGTGCTGTAAAAGTAATGCCCTGAAACAATGATAAGATTAAAATCTATTATTAATCTATTATTATTATTAAGATTTTTGAGTGTGCGAGTCAACGGATGTAGCCCTAGGTTCCAAAGGCCAGATTCTTTTTTTGAAATTTAATAGAATATTAATTGGAAAGCAAGCTGGCTGACCTATCATCAGATCTTCACCTAAATTCATTATTTGAGTGTGTGTGGTACCCATTTGGGTGTTGTTTCATTTACTATGACAGACAGATGATATATATAAACAGATAATAAATGACAATATGACATGTTACCTAATAACTATATCTGTCACTTTTCCATGGAGGATGCCCCTGAATATGTAATATACCATATCCCATAGATAAATATAAAAAATATTGTTGTAGGATTATGTGAAAAAATTTCCTAGAGTGGAAAAACATTTTTGTTATAAAAGTGGAACAACAACAACTCAACAGAGGTGTAGACAGGGGGTGCAAGTGGGCCCACGTCCCCAATCCTCATGCTGTAGAAACCAACATTTCTATGTAGTCACGCGAAATAAGTTTGAATTCCCAATGTTCTGAAAATGGGTTTTGCCCCACCCCCATCCCCCCTTCCTCTGGCCCAAGACAAAATCCTTTCTATAATCCCCTGCCAAACTTTGTTTAGGGATTGTTCATAACATTTTATGGGTATCGAAAGTATTTTTCAAAGCCAATGAATAGGAATGATATCTAGAGTCTACATAAAGTTTGCAGTGTTTTTTTTTTCTTTCTTTTCTTTTTTTTTTTTTTTTTTCTGCGGTTGAGGGGGGTGGGTCCCAAGAAGTATGTTATGTTTGAGTGGGGGGCCAACCCAAAAACCATATAACCCCCTTTCCCCCTAGATTATAAACGCTCCCCTTAATTATAAAGTAATGGGGTATGTAGAACAAACCTTTAAAAGATATAGTGCCATCATCACTAGAAAATTCAACGTCACTAGTAGAATATTTTCTGTCGAACTTTGTAGGTTCTTCGTATTCTTTAAGCCACTCTGTCAAGCTGTTTGGTAATGGAAGCTTATGCAGAAGCCTTCTGCTTCCAATAGATCGTATAATCACTCGACGACAAAGGTCTTGAAGACTTTCACAGTTAGGTAACCAGGAACTGTACATTTAAAACATTAAAAAATAAGAAATACGCAATTATGCTTAAAAAACCAACTTCAGTGAATTACACCACAGGAAACCCGGTCGTCATAATCTGCATCAGCACAGGGAACCCAAGCCGAGTGAACGTCAAGAAGGCCTTAGAAATTATAGGAAGATGTAAGCGTTTCTTTAGGAACGTTCCTTATGGTATTACGTTTTTTTACCGCTCATTTATTTCATTTTTTTGGGACCTATGTATTTCATATTTTATCTTCCCTAACTCTTTAAATACGAGATACCTGTGGTAGAAGTCGAGCAAAGGACTGGTGCTTATGCGATTTCAATATGGTGGACGAAGGCGGGAAATTTAGATTCTGGTAAAAATAACTATTTTTGAGGATTTTAAAAACCTATAGGCACCAATTAAGCCTGGTAAACAGAAATGGAAGAAAAAAGTGCTTTCTGCGGCGATAAAAACTTGCTGAATTTAAGTTAGTTTGGAAGAATACTATTTGAATAAGTCATGACATCTCGAAGGATTCAGCGAGTTTCCGGGATTCGTTCAGAATTCATCACCAGATTAACAAAGAATCGTGTCTTAACTTGTAAGGTAAGACTTGAAATATTGTTATTGTTCTTTGTCTCTGTAAAATGTATAATTTAATCTGCAATAACATACTTTGAGCTTGATATGTGGCTTCAGCCAGGGAGGTGTGAGGGAGAAGACGTGTGTTTTTAGGGGTTTTCATTAGTAATCTTGACTCATAATTTAAAAACACAGAACACCCGTTTTGACTTAAAACTCTTGTCAAAGAAGAATTTTAAATGAATCTGAGATTTTTCAGATTCATTATTAAATGGGATCTGCATTTTGAACAAAAAAAAAAAACAAAAACAAAATTTCATCGTTTTTCTATCTAGCCATCTAGGGATCTAGTCAACGTTGTTGAATCAGAATAACCGAGTCACATGACATTGCAGTGCATTGTGGGAGTACTGTTTTCTTGTACATTTTCCAAAATGTCATCTGTTTTCGTCTCCTAAAACAGTCCCACAATGCACTGAAATGCCAACTTAAACCAGCTTTTTCGTCAGCCATAGGATGGCTAATTGTTGGTTAATCTTGGTAATAACCACTTTCACTTTTAAGTAAAAAAAATCTATCGTGAATCACTTCTGCTTCAAGTGGTTTTGGATTAAAAGTATAATGCATAATTTACTTGTAGGATCTGTTGTCAAAGAATCCACTTGAGCTACTAAAATTCACTGGTGCTAGTTACAGGGAAGTACAAGAAATACAAAGAGCTGCAAGCAAGGCTGTTGTACCAAAAGTTTCAACTGTAAGCACCTAATGCAAATTCTATATATTTTTTAGTTCATACGGTATGATCTGAAATATGATAAATAACCAATTTATTCCAATTTATTAACAATTATATTGCAAGGGAGATATAAGAGGTTAGCTCTATCAAGAATATCTCCTAGGATCAAATTTGAATTTAATGACAATTTATTCCAAATAACAATTATATTGCTAGGGAGATATAAGAGGTTAACTCTATAGAAAATATCTCCTAGGATCAAATTTGAATTTAATGAGGCTAAATGTAATTTAGGCAAAGTTAAAACTGAGGCAATGCTGGCCAGCTGTCTCCCTCATGGTAGCTGGTTGGGGGGATCTGAGGGGTCACAGGTGCTTGAAATGTACTTGCCGCTTAATTTATTTCCCCTCCTCCACACTAACTCAAAAATTATTGCTGATCGTTGTGGATCAATATTTACCCACCCACCTCCCTGCTCTTGGTAAGTATAGTATAATTAAGTAATTTCAACTGAGTTTCATTGTGACGGGTGCTAGTGGGTAGACTCTGACATGGTTGCTATGGTTACTTCCATGAGGAACTCAGGCTACCAAGGTCTGTCCTTCTTGTTGGCCCAAACCCCAAGCTCATCTATTGGTGATGAGTTTTAAGAAGTTGATTTTTGTGGAGGGAGGAAAACTGTAGAACCTGGGGGAAAAATCCTCGAAGTACAGGAGAGAACCAACCAACAACTTTACTAACTAAGGTACAATGCCAAGCCTGGTCGGACGTGAACCTGGCCGCTTGGCATCAGTGAGAGACGACGCATTATCAGCACATGCTACCCCTGCTTCTCTACTACCTTTTTCTGTAAGATTAAGGGAAATAGACTTCTTTACTATAATTTATCTTTTCTGACTACCTTTGCGTAATTTCTTACATTATCATATCATAGTATGATTGGTTAACTTACAACCATGATCTAGGTCAGAGTAAGCATACAGATAAAGGGCTTAATCAAAGGAACAGATAAAATTGAAGGCATTGCTGCTGTAACATCAGTTTCATTTCACAGGCTCTTGAACTTCGACAGAACTCATCTAGTCAAGCAGCATTTTTCCCAACCTCTCTTCTACCTCTTGATAAGCAATTACATGGTGGTTTACCATGTGGGACCATATCTGAAGTAAGATCATCTTATGATTCAACATTTCTAATCTGTGTTATTTCTTCCCTTCCTTGATACTGAGATTTTTGCAGATGGGGGCAAAGAATAGAGGAGGGATGGTAGGAGGCAAGGAAGGACATAGGAAGGAGTAAAGAAAGAAAGGAAGGAAGGAAGGAAGAATGAAAGAATAGAAGGAAGGAAGGAAGAAAGAAAGTAAGAAAGAAAGAATGAAAAAACAAAGAAAGGGGGAGAGGAGAAAAAAAGAAAGGAGAGGAAAAAGGAGCAAGTTGGCAAAGAAGAAGGGAAGAAATAATGGGATGAAAAAGGAGGGTTAAAGGGTAGACAGTAAAAAAAGAAGAAAAAGAGGGGAAAAAACTAAAAAGGTTGTTATTAAAAGGTCTAAACACATTTTTTTAAATCCTTGTAGATAACAGGACCTGCTGGTTGTGGCAAGACACAGTTCTGCATCATGCTTAGTATCCTAGCAACCCTACCAGTAGACAAAGGGGGATTGGAATCCAATGTTATCTATATTGATACAGAAGCAGCATTTAGCGCTACTAGGTAAATCCTAATATTTAAATTATTTGTTATAGATTAGCCACTTTTGGGTAATTCTGTTTGGCTACACTTAAGACACGGAGATATGGTGCAACATTGGGTGCAACATTGCAGGTAATGTTGCTGAAGTAGGATAGATTTCTATTTCAGCAGTGTTGCATGCAACAAATTGTGTCATGTGTCATGGCTTGCAACATCAATAGTCCCCTTCACAGTTCCCTGCGCCATCTTGGAAGGTAGCTATGCTGTTTCATCGAAGCGAGATGAACAGTGAGCTTGCGATGATAGATACGCGTAAATAATTGTCCAAGCTGTTAAAATTGCATCATTGCAAGTTCATTATTCATCTCGCTTCGATGCACTGGCATGGCTACCTATGAAATGGCACAGATAACTGTAAAAAGGACTATTGTCTGCTTACTCACCTCTAGCAAATTTGGTTAAGCCACATTTTAAATTCTGTCTGGAGCCATTACCTATGTCAGTCTTCTTCTTACTTTAGGTTAGTTGAAATGGCTGAAAGTCGTTTTCCTGAACTTTTCGACTCTCAGAGCTCTGTGCTGGCCCTCACAGAGAAGATCCATGTCTTCTGGGAACCAACCTGCAGTGCCTTATGGGAAAGGTACTGAATTAATTACTGCATTCAATGATAAAGATCAGAATCTAGTAAAAACATTTGTTTGCAATTTTCTCTAATCCAAGCTTAAATTCATATCAGGCTAATGTCATTACCAACATTATTGATATTTATTGTTTTTATTTATAAAACTAGTTTGGCTGTAGGCACATTATGAGGGACTAAAGAGTTGCAAAATCTATGACTGCAAAAAAAAAAGGAAGTGTAAATAACTTCACTTTGGGGTTTCGTGCCTTCAAAGTCTGTCTTTCCTGTGGATGAGTTGACTTCATTAGCAAGGTTTTGAATGAAATCCTCAATTAACAGAACCCCAAAAAGAAATTGTTTAAGGCTTCTGGTTGAGGTCCCTATCGTAGATTTTTCAAATATTATGCATAAGAGTGACCAACCTTGGCTGATCAAACGAGCTAAGATCTTTATTTTATAACCCAGGCTACAGACATTAGAAGAAGAGGTCATAGCTAAGAAAGTAAAGCTAATTGTATTGGATTCCATAGCATCTGTAGTAAGGAAGGAATTCGATAGCAGATCATCAAAGAATATTACTGAAAGGACTAATTTATTATCCAAGGAGGCAGCTATACTAAAGTAAGTATAACCTACCCACTTATCAATCCATCCATTCATCCATCCATTCATCCGTCCGTCCGTCCTTCCGTCCGTCCGTCAATCAATCAATCAATCGAACTCATCCCATCCCACGCCATCCATCTATCCATTCACCCAAATGGTGTCCCTTCCATCCTCCCATTAATTTGTCTGTCCATCCGTCTAAGTTATGTTACATTTTCCCCCCCAATGTTATACTAAGCTTCATCAGTCCATTCATATATGTCCGTCTTTATGTTCTTTCATCTGTAATTCCAATTCTCTTATGTCCTGTTTTTATATTTTTCAGGTATATTGCAGAGACTTTCAACATACCGGTAAGACTATGATTATATAAAACAAAGAAAAGGAGATTTTCTCGCCAACAATTCCTTTACACGAAGCTCTCTGTTTAGTCAGAGCAGAGTCAGCAATTTCTGTATCAACATAACTTCCAGTGTCGAGTATCTAGCTGAATGTCAGCAACTCAGCCAAACCTGTGCTCTAAGGTTTCTTTCGAAATACTAGGGTCCGCAAACACCAAATTTCGACTCATATAACCAATACTCGACCATCAAGTTAATCATGTGATTTTGTCCCTTTTCTGTTAATCAGCCACATTCCCTTGCATTTTGTCTATGTTCTAATTCACCTAAATAATATAACAAACGTTTATCCCTGTGAGCGTAAAACATTTTGATATGAGAAGTACATATTTTTGCATTGGAAGCTTATTATTGCTCGTTCAGCTAAAGGTAATTTACTGTCCATTGGTAAGGCTCATGTCAAACATCAAGCTTATTTTGAGCCGAACCAAATGACATTAAAAAAGACCGCCTTGTTATCCATTCCTGCAATTAGGTTCGGCTCATGTAAAGTTCGACGTTTGACTTGAGCCTAATTGTGTTTTTAAATCTCTTTTAAGGTTGTAGTAACCAATCAAATAACTACTCGATACAATGAAGTAGACCCATACAGTGACAAAATCCTTCAAGAAGTGGCCGACTTAGATGGCGGAGACATAGAGACTGACGATGATGGCTCAAGTCACGTGATGGCTGCCTTGGGTAACACGTGGTCTCATGCTGTTAATACCCGACTCATTGTCCAGTACTTGGATGATTTGTACAGACAGGTATTGTCAATGTTCATATATCAAGCGGATATATATCGATGGATTTTCTTCAAACTTGGCAGACAGAATTGCTTTATTTCACTATGACGTCACATCAAAACAATCTATTGTTTAAACGTAAAGGATCATGGTCGTCGGAGGGGGTCAAATCAACGCAAATTCACCGAAAATTGTTCTAAAACCCGTATCAATCCACGAAGAGAAGTAGAATAGCCAGCAAACTCTCAGAATATTTTTTAGTACATATTAACTCATTATATCTGAAAACCAGGCCATTTTAGATTAAACAGTTTCGCTAGGAGCAAATTTTGTTGAATTTTCTATTGGATTTTGCGATTTTATCCCCACATAAACAAGCAGTGACGTCATAGTGAGGTAGGGCAAATGTGACCATCTATTTACCAATTATCTGAAGTTTCATGAAAATCCTCGATTTTAGTAAGCAGGAGGACAATATTGTGAAAAACCTCTGTTAGAAAATACACCTCTAAAAGCTTATTAAATGTTTGAGCTACTACATTAGCTAAATTCAGAAATATCCGAGTATTTTTGACGCGATAATAGCTAAATTCACTCGCAATCAAACTGGAGTCACCTTGATTGGTGTAAATGGTAGGAACTCTGAGGTCAATATTGACGTGCGGTACAAGGACAGGTGAAGAAGTGGAGAGTAGGAAGGAAGTGTGCAGACGTTCTCTATATGGTGTTCAGAATTATACTAAGCATAGCAGGAGAGTGGGTTCCGATGGAGCTAGGAATTAGAGATTAGGATATATAAAAAGTGGCTTCTGGAGAGAGAAGAAAAAGAATGCCTAGAGAAATGAAAAACAAAAAGAAAAAAGAAAATGAAAAAGAAACAAAACAAAATAGAAACAAAACAAAACAAAAACAAGAAAACAAAACAAAACAAAACAAAAACAAAAAAAAAAACAAAACAAAACAAAAAAAAAAAAACAAAATCAAAAACAAAAACAAAAAACAAAACAAAACAAAAAAACAACAACAACAACAGCAACAACAACTACAACAATGGTGACAATTAGTATTTAGTATTTAGCACAAAACGACTTCTGTCTTCAGGGACCTATAATAAATATAAATAAATAACAACTTTATTTAATGAGGGTGGCACTAAATAGTGTACTACACTAATAAACTTGTGGCCCTCAACATAAAACTGAGCAGCGTCCTTTGGTTGGGAATGTTTTGGATCGTGCATTGGAAACTGTACTTGTAAGTTAGTTTTCCTCAACGTTGAACTAATCCAATACTCATATCATTTGCAGATTATAGTATCCAAATCCCCAATAGCTCCATTTGGTATCTTTACTTATACCATTCAGACCAAAGGCGTGGTGTTGGTGGAGCCAGCCAAAGCTGCTAAGTTGCATTCAGGTATATGACAATATTCTTATAAAGATATACGACAAGGGTTCTGATTACTACAGTCAATCTACAAACGGACGAACTGTGATACAACTTATTGTGTAATCAATTCTTTATTATCCGAAAAATGGGGTTCTACTGCATATTTTCAATCTCTTTTACTTTGGTGACTTTTGCTAATTTGTACTCTTAACTCCCTAAAGACCTCGGAAAGCGGGCGTTGCATTATAATTAATCAACACTAAGCATATGACGTGCATTTTTTTTACAGTAAAAACACTTTAACCGTAAAAACTTTGAGGTTTTTCAGGTTACTGTTTCCTGAACTTTCTACTGTTTTGAAACCATCTAAAATGAAGTATTGATGGTTTTCAAGGCGGCCATGTTGGAGGAACTTAACAAAAGAATTGTCAATGAGTTCTTTTGTTATATCCTCCAACATGGCCGCCGTGTCTTTTGCTATTTAATTCTCTTGGGAATGGTTGAAAACTATCAATTGAGTTCAGATACACCGAGTGATCAAAATGAATCTTATTTCCAATCGATTGTCTCACAATAAATCAAGGGATGATTTACAGTATGTATTCTTAAAAGTCGACAAAAAATTTCGAAGGGTTTACAGTTCGACTCTTCTCACTTTAAATATTTATATCAGGCTTTTCAAAGAGTATTGTAAGATTATATTACTCTAACACTTTCCAAAAGTCGAGCTTAATTCCAGGATCTCAAACCGCGAGGTTTTTTGATGTCCTTGTACGAGACTGACAGCTGATCTGACAAGAAATGTTCGCCAATCAGAATCGAGAAAATTTTCAAAATTGAGTGGAAACTTTTCCTTTTGAAATTATGGAATTCCAGGCCACTAAATGAGGGGGGAAAGGTTGCTAATAAGAGCTTGATAAGAGTGACACAAGGACACAGTAATTAATGATTTTTGTATTTTCATGTCAATGGCTGGCATGTTTTTATTTTTCCCGCTGGTTAAAAAAATTAAACTGGATTGATTTATTAAAATATTTCTTCTTAATTTTATAGACAAAGATCGACTTCAAAGTTCTGGGAATCCTTCACTTCAACCAATTCAAGTACGCTCTAGCTTCACCTGGTCGGATTAATGAAATCTTTGGCTATACTATAAGGTAAGGGAGCTCATTTCAGTGAAAGCCGAAGCGAAATAGAAAATTTGTTGCGAACATTTAAAAAGTACACAAATCAAGGTTACAAATTTAACCCTGAATACGTCTATGCGTTGCGCAGTTTGGGACTACACGTTTCTCAATTTTTCTGTTTTATTCTTGTATTTAACAAATAATTTTAAAAAATATTAAGGCTACCGTAAAGTTTAAATCCTCGGATTGTACTTTATTGCTATTCGCGGGTTTTCGACTAATAAATTTAATCAACTTCGGAAATATCATTTGAGTGGAACTACCGTTACAGGGATCCGTTACATTTGATGTCCATGTCTTTGATAATTAGATACGCTGCAATATCATCTAAATATCACGATTTGTCCTGATCTGCTACTGGGTTACCTGTGTTATTTGCTCAGCCTAGATTCGGCCGTCTTTGTCCGTGGTAGTGAATGGCCGTTTGTATACAAAGTCCAGAACCTGCTGTAAACACTATAGTGCTAATTGAACTAATTGCGATGAGTTAATCATGATGGTCTTCTGGCCGTAGCAAGCACCGCCTATTTCTGTGTAATCCTTTATAAAATCCCATCCCTATAAAGGCCTGAAACCAAACAAAGATGACAACGAAAAGGTCCTTTATTATCTATTGTACAGTGTAATAGAGTGGTTCTCATCCAGTGTTTTCTAACACTCAACAAAGCATCCAATAAACAAAGAAACCCACTCTTTTGTGGCTCATTGAGGGCTAAAGATTAAGAGAGACTTTGTATTGTTTGAGCAAAGTACCGGAAACGGGGAATTATATTGTTTGTTTTGCTCATTGAACAGCTTGGAGTAGGGATTGACAAGTTTTTCATTTACATATCAAAGAGGCTTTCAATCAATTTAAGAGCTTGTATCGCCACGCTGTGGCTTTGTCGGCAATTCAAAAATAAAAATCATTAACGAACCTTGAATCTGAAATTGCACCAAAACTCGCACTCTTATCTTGTTCAGCTATAACGATTACCTCGTGTTTTGTCCTTTTACGAGTTTTACTTATTTGAACAAGTGTCAGTCCATAAACCATAGCTACTTAGAGTTACTTATCATTAATAAGTGATAATAGGTTGAATTTGTCTGCTAATTACTTTAAGTATACAGTACTTTGATAAACAAGGCTCCAGCTACCTATTTATCAAACTCTCATTGTTTTCTTGTGCACCTAAAAGATTTATAGTTATTCCTATCTAAACAGTAAGATTATTGGCCCTTGTAGTGTAACCTCTTAATGTTTATGGTTGATATTTGTTGTCTTTTATAAGGGAATATTCTGCTTTCTTGACATGCATTGAATAAAAACAATAGATAGCAAATCGTATATATTTTAAAGAACTTTGATCACAGGCTTAAAAGTATTTAGCATTCGGCAATAGCTTTTCTGCCACACTTCGTTTCGAAAGTAATCTTTGTGAGCTCTCTTCAAATTTCTCATTTTTTATCCCCGTCTTATATTACCTTCGTTTCCTTGATTTGTTCAAAGTTAACACGAGCAATTATTGCCCTGACTAGTCAGTATTTCGATGACTCCTAATTAAACGTCAATAAACGATTAATGGCCAACCTTTAGTCAGGACAAGCCTCTCGTTTTGTCTACGGCAATATAAACCCAACAACGCTAGAGTCACACTGAGTACCCTTCCACTGTTAGTTTTTTTAAAGCAAAATCTTACACATGCATTTTCAGGGCATATAGTTTATTTACAATTTACTTTAGATATCTTTTATTGCAAGAAAAAAAGAAAGACGCCACTCACGGGGTTGGTATACCACACCTCATCTAATCTTCACCAGCTTCCAGAAATTTATTCACTTCTTCTGCTCTTGATAACTTTATATGAAGTGCATAAAGAATAACAGTCTCCAACGGTTTTCAATATCTGGCAAATGTTTTGAAGTCTTTCCAATTTCACTACGTTCTGTAAATTTATATATATATATGAATTATGATTATCTCTGAAATAAAGGGTTCATTGATTAAGATACTCCTTTCCGACCGGTTTCTAGCTAGAAAGAGCACGTTGGCTTGAGCAAGGCCCATATCCCATTCTTTGGGGGAAAGACAAAGTCGGGTTGACATCACTACTTTTGGTCGGGCTGGAAAGTATCTCGGGTACACGCCGGGCAGGCAAGTCGAATTTGGTCCATGGTGATGGGTGGATGGTGTGTTGGAAAAGCTGATTAGCTGGAGATGGAAATGGATTGAACGAGCAGGGCGCGGAACGAAACGCGCTTGGTGGATTTGAGATGGGGTAGCTGTGTTGATGTGGAAGCTTGTAGCCTGATGTCTGTGAATAGATCGAGGGTTCTCTTTGATATCCAGGAAGGTTGAAGGGCATTGTTCCATCGCATATTGGCGAAACTGGAACTCTGAGAAATCCAGACGAATTCGATATGGAGGAATTCAGCCCTGGAGTGTAGCCATGCCAGTTCACGTAAGTACACATATTTGTGCGTGCGTTGAACGACCAACAACCAGGGTTTGGAGAGATTCTTTGTTGTCTTTTCAGTCGGTTTTTTGACAAAGGAGGGTTTCGTCGTTTAAGTTTCCCTGTGGTACAGCCTATTACTATATCATCTGCACATGGGTCAAGCATCCAGTAATTCCCTTTACCAGGATCATCATAATGTCGGGGCACCTTGACGAAGCATTTATTGAGGGAGAGGTTGTGTCTTATCGTGTTCTGCCATCCTTGTTTGTTTTCTCGGTAGTAAGGAAAGTTCTAGAATGATAAAGAAAGTACGAAATGAGAACTTGTGTTTTGTAGTTCTGCTTCAGAATCAAAGCATCGTTTTTTAATCCAATTCAACCATCTTTGCCTGTTGTCCCTGTTATAAACGAAATTCATTCTGGACAAAAGTCTGACAAAGAAAGTACTAAGTAAGTACTAAGTACTTAGAGTTCTGCTTAACAGTAGTAAGCATTTGTTATCATGAGGTTGCGTCTAATCTAGTTTTGCCGACCTTGCAATAATTTCCCTATAGCACTGAGGAAGCTTTCTGGGTCAAAGACAGTTGCTTGTTTGATTTCGGCTTCACCGACATTCTAATGGAGCTCAAGAAACTACGAAAGTGAACGCCCTAACTGGACTGCAAGCGTTGACACGATCCTGTTCTTGAGGCTTTTTATGTTTTAGTTCAAGTTTAGTTTCTTTATAGTTTCCGGATTTGAACTAAGCTAACGTGTTCAAAGACACGAGTCAATATTTAGGGTGAAATATAATGTCATAGGAAGCATCAAGACCATACACTTTGTCTTCCATTGTTCTCTAACACTTGGAGTCCTATGTGTATATATACTTGCTTAAAAAGCCAGTCTCGCGGTCTCACGGCATTGCGTAAAAATGTTTGAAAATGTACAATCTAAACTTCAGATTTTTAGAACAGTGTAAATCATGTGGTCGTCCAATTTCTTTGTGATAATCTCTTGAAAGCGAATTTGCCCGAGTTTACTGTCGAAGTTAAGAAGCTTTACTGATTGTTTACTTGAACTTTTTAATATCTTTGTCTTGACGGAAAACAAGTTTTTAACTAAATATGTCGTCACAAACTTATTTTGTATCTCATGCATGCTATGGGTGCTCTTAAACGACAAGGCTTAGAGATTATAGTGTGCAGAACAGGACATTCTTACTTTTGTCTGTTGCGCGCTTTACTTAACGATTTGTATTATGCTGGTTTAAATCTTCACCACTGGTCAAATAATTTGGTTATGTAACGGTATTGTGAACTGAAGTGCTTGAGCAAAAGATAGAATTTATAGCAAGTTCACGCAACGTTATATTCCGTCAGAGTTGGATACAGCTAAGGTTATTCTGACTGTTGAGCTATGTTGATGCGCCTGACTATATACCGTGGAAGTTAAGCCAGCCTTTACCAAAAACTATATTCCATCTTTCGTACTATCTTGGGCTTAGTTTGTTTAGTGAAAAGTTATTGTTATATTAACGTTTATAGATCTTATTATTTTTGCGTGTTGATAAGCGTTGCAAGGACGGATATATAGCTAGCTAATGATATAAAAGTAGTTACCTTTATGATGTACTCATAGATACCACTTAGAGTTAGACGCTTCTCTTCCGATCCTCTGATTCCCATCATGATAAGTGCGTTGTATGAAAATGTTGGCTTCTCGTTTTTTTTGCTTAGGTCCTCGTCTTGTTCGTCAGATACTTCACCTTGCTTGTCACTTTTTTTCGTATTCTCTGGCTGTACTTCACTCAAAGAAACGGTTTCCTTCTTAGAAACTCGTTGTGCTCCTAGAATATCATTTTCTTCGTTATTGTTGTTCTTCTTCTTGCTACTACATTGATTAATTGACTGCTCGTCTTTTGATGCTATCATGTTGAGAAGCTGTTTCCTGTGCAGGGCTACGGTGTTAAAAAGAGTCACTCTAGAGTTACTGTTATGTTTGCTGTCAGATAGCAATCCTGTTGTCTAGATGGTTTCACACAACCTAAGACGAAACTGATATGACTAAATCTCTATCTATATTGTTCTCCTCCAATGGGACAGCCCATTAAGTCCCTATTGTTGGGTTTTCAATGGACTATCCAGTGCGGATCCGTAATGAGTAATTTTGGAGTCCTGTACACTGTATTTAGCCACATCAATAGAGCGGTGCTCTATGGAACAAAGCACTCGACCAATAAGGGGTTCTGTCAACCACTCCCACATCAACGTGAAACATTCAACATCACTTGACAAAGAACCAAATGTTTATTCAAATCACGGTCTGTTCTCCACTTTGCATACAGTGGGACGAGTATTCTTTATTTGTTCGTGCAGTTAAATATCAATCTCGACCAGCTGACTTAAAAACCCACAACAAAAGAGCCTATTAGTAATAGCTCATCCTTGAACTTGTTTTGATGTTCTGATTTGGTTTAATTTGATGTTCGTTATGTATCGTTTTGTTCTGACCAGCGTGGAGTTTTTATACATACGTTATCTCAAATCAGACTTGAAAATCTAGATATATACCTGAATGTTTACTTAAGATATACTTAATCAATCAAAAATGTCTAAACTCCAAATAAAATAAAATAAATGTGAAAAACTTTAAAAGACCTGTACATACTACTACCTACAGAGGCAATATGCCTCTCGAAGAAAAATCTTAAAGTCACACTCTTTTTGGCAAAGTCTTTCAATGTTTTCCACAAGCACTGCATTTCATTTGAAAAGTATAGAATCAGATATCGCGTCCTTACGGTAATCAAAACGGCTGTGGACAATGAGGTACTACCTCGTGACCTACAAAAGACTCCTCGTTAATAGGATGTTTATTGTTTTACAGATATAGCCGGCCTAACACATGCTTTTTTTCTTTTTGTGTGTGCGTGTGTGTTTACTTCGATTATCGACGTCGTGCCTCCGATTATGGCATTAGTTGGCTTTTATCAGCTGTTTAAGTATTATAAGTAGTTATTAACGTTAATGAATTGTATTTGCGACAATATATATACATTTGTTTTAAAAATCTCAGTTAAGGTCCCCCCCACACTAGCCTGGCTCAGGTCCCCACAAATATATCCAATAAATGCGTCAACATAATTTACATCACGATGCATTCGGTCAATTTTAGCCAACTTGCTTATAAAACCCTTATTATCTTGAGTTTAAATTGTTCAAGCCATGCATAAACATAGCTATTTTGAAATAATTTCTGATTATTAGCACAACCGGTTAATGTCTACAAAGAAGACACGATTTTGTAATGAATTTCGACTCAACTTCCTCGGGTTTCTCCTACTATCGCACATGGATGACTCTAAAAACCAAAATACGACAAGATTTTTCAGATGTTTTATTTATTTAAGCAAATTTTAAAAACTTTTACCGCGTGTGTAACAAAAGTGTTTGTTTAAATGAAAAGTTTGAAAACCCTTTAACTGAGTGAGTGATTCTTTCCAGAAAACTTAAAATAAGTTGCATTGCTCAAGGTATAAATTCTTTGCAGTTTGCATCCTTTTCTTATACACTTTTTGTTGTCAGTATTAGCTTTAACGGTTGTAAGAATTTGAAGTGTATGCCAAAAGTCGATAAAATAAAGTTCGAGGTGTACTTGTATTAGACATTCGAAAAAAGCCAATCAAACAAATAATTGTATTATCACTCTATAATCCCATATAAGTAACTATTGTATTATTTTCAAATTCTCTTTCCTGTCCAAATTAAAGATTAATTTGGATCGTTTCTATTTGCATTCTTTCGAGGGAAAACTATGACTTATGGAATCAGTCTAGTTTGGGATGATATAATCAATCTGCAAAAGGACTACATGTTCGTCCAATTTGGAAATAATGAAATTCAAAAAATTCCTCTGACTTCCAAATAGGACTCTGCCTATCGGCCTCTTCCAATTTTGTCAGTCCTCGGAATTTTTGTCATCCAATTATTTCCAAATTGGACAGCATGTAGTCCTATTATCTATACAAACTCTTTGTTTTTAAACAAATTCGATTGTTTTTAAACAATCCTGATAAACTGTCAAAATTGTTTTCAAACGAAATTAACTTCATTTACAGAGCACACTTCTAAGTATTACAGTTTGTTCTAAACATGGATCTTAAAAGGGCAGTCCCTTAAAGATTTATCATTTTTAGCTTTTTTTAAAGTTTTGACAAGGAATCGTTGTAAAGACTCGACGATAGAATGCGAAGTGT